>NC_089495.1:184089596-184401846 GCF_036850765.1 Saccopteryx bilineata
AGCTTCTATGAGTTTGAATATCATTAATTATCACTCTGCTTTTTCTTCTCCTGCCTGGGACACCCCCACTTTCCCCCTGGGTCTGCCTGTTCCATCGCCTCCCCAGCCCGGTGGGATCTTGGATGCCCCTCTCACTGCCATCATTCCTCTGCGCCCGCCCCGGCAGGAGCGATCCTAGGCCAGGGCATGGGCAGCAGGGCGGCTCGGGCAGAAGCACTCACACTGGTCACGTGGTCCCAGAGACCCAGCTGACCCCCAGAGTGTACATATCTCCTAGGAGGCCTACGGACTCGAGGTGGCGGTGTGCAGGCCAGAGCCGCCCCCACGAGGAGGGCCTGCCCTGGGGAAGCACGAGGGAGCAGGTGGTGAAGGTATAAGGCAGTTATATCAGGACGGCCCACAGAACTCTGAGAATGCGCACGCCAGGCCCTACAGCTGACAAAGGCCAGGAGTGATTCTGATGTCTCTCCCAAAGGTAACACCACAGAATCTCGAGGGACCTGTCCACAGCGACCGACACTGAGATGCCCTTCGCCTCTCGGGTCCACAGCAGCGCTTCCCATGAAGGTATTCCGTAGCACGCAGGCTGAAAACGGATGCTTGGGGCAGAGTTCTGAAGTGACAGAGTATAGGGCTCTAAGGTGGCTTCTCTGAGCCTATAATTGCTTGTGTGCCTTGTGTCTGTCCCAGAGGCACCGAGAGCTGGCCAGGCAGGCACCAGGGTCATGTGGAACACAGTTTGGGAAGTAGTGGTACAGAGAGATGCCAGCCTGGGGGTCAGAGTGGACAGCTCTGTATTCCAGAGGGGGAGCACTGAGGTCTGTGTGGGACTCGGGCCCTTGGCTGATGGAGACCATACTACCTCTGGGGGCTGAGAAAGTATGTGATTGGCTGGGAGCGAGAAACCATTTTAGGGCAGGGCAGTGCCTAAGGGTTCCCCCGCCACCAGCAGGGACTCTCCCTTCTGCACTATCCTCCAGGTGCTAGTGGACCCCTCTGGAGGCCCTTTGGCAGGGTGCAGAAGTGGCTCTAATTCTCTTCTCCTACCTGTAACCACGCCCTCTGCCATGTGACTTTGTCAGTCCTCCTATCTAGGGATGCAGTGTTTCCCTACTCCTTGAGCCTGGGTTGGCCTTGTGACTTGCTTTGGCCCACAGAATGAGGCAGGAGGAACACTGTGCCAGTTTTTTTTTTTTTTTAATTTTATTTAATCATTTTAGAGAGGAGGGAGAGAGAGGAGAGAGAGACAGAGAGAGAGAAGGAGGGAGGAGCTGGAAGCATCAACTCCCATATGTGCCTTGACCAGGCAAGCCCAGGGTTTCGAACCAGCGACCTCAGCATTTCCAGGTCGACACTTTATCCACTGCGCCACCACAGGTCAGGCAACACTGTGCCAGTTTTGAGCTTCTGTCCCAGGAGCCCTCTCTCTCTCTCTCTCAGAACTCTGCTCAGCTGCCATGAAACGGATTTGTCTGCTGGAGGATGAGACTCATGGAAGAGAACCCAGGTGCCCCAGACAACAGCCACAAACAGAGCTTATGTATACCTGACTGTGTACACAAAAGGGAATTCGGCCAAGTTCTGAACAGCCCAAATTGCTGGCCCAGAGAATCGTGAACTAAATAAATAGTCATATTTTAAGCTATTAAATTTGGGGAACTGTTTGTTACACAGTAAATGCTAACTAATATACCCTGTAAAAATTAGGTTGTTCCCTAGAGTAAACTCCCTTTATTCCCACCCTTGCCTCTTGTCCAACAAAGCCAGAGCAGCAACTCTAACTCTCACCCCCACTTAGAGATCAGAAAGGCCCTGTAACTGTAGACTCTACACATACCTGCTGTGTGGGTACTGCCCAGTTCTGTGTCCTGCTTCTGAAGTCCACTTGAAGTCAGAGGGCTAAGGGCCGCCGTGTCAGAGGAGGGCTCCACGGGGCCACCAGGCCTCCTCGGGTCAGCTCCAGAGCTGGATGTCTGTGGGGCCTTCTTTGAATTCTGCAAGAAGAAAAATGTGAAAAAGGCAGTTGCTTTTCCCAAGAGCTGGCAAAGGATAGCTTATACTCATGGGGCAGCTCCTACAGAGCTCAGCCCACACCATGGAGCACAGGAAACAGGAAGCCGCTGCTTTAGCTTCGGTTATTGCCAGACCCTCTGTCTACAGGTGACCTTGAACCCACCTCATAGAAAACACACACACCATACTCTGGGGAATACCTATCTAGGGCCCTGTAGAAAGGTCCCTTTCTGTAAAGCCATTGTACAGACCTCTTTCTTGGGCTGCAAGTCCATGGTTTGGTGTCTCCAGGGCACCCACTGCCCATTTATTATATCTCAACAGAATCAGTCATCCTTCCCCCAAACTTCATGGCCTTGGTAATAATTACAGCTACACCATCCACCCACTGCCCCATTGCTTCCTTCTCCCTCGCTCTCCATCATCTGGTCAGCCCCTGGTCCCTCAACATCTCACATGCACCATTGCAAAGACCTCAAGCTGTAACCTCACAGCTGACTGTTGAGAGGATTAGGGCAGCCACAGAGTGAAGCCCTGGTCAGCAGTCTGGGAGCTGGTCTGGGGAAGATCCCTGCTAGGGGAGCCCTGGGGTTCTGAGCAGAGATTAGGCATGATTTGTGGGGTGCAGGAGAGGGCTTCTGGAGGGCTGAGTGAGCAGAAGTAGGCAAATGATAACACAAAAGAAGGGGGCAAAGGTAGATTATGAGGACCCACCTCTCCCGGGGATGGTGGCAAGTGGGTATCCTGGACAGGCATGGAGTAACTTGGCTCCTCGTCTCTGTAGCTGTTGTGGGGGGCAGTGGGGGCCACAGCAGGCGTGGAGGGCCTGGGAGCTTCAGCAGGAACTGGTGACAGCTCTGGTGGGGCTGGGGTCCGGTTTTGGTTCGCTGGAGGACAGAGATATAATGAGGTCAAGGAGGAATCGGGGTGTTCACAGTAACGGGAGAGGCCTGGGTGCTCTGGGACACCCCAGGCCACGGCTGTTGGAACTCCCACAGCTCCCACAGCTGTCCTGACATGGGATGCACTCAGAGGAGACAAGCTTCAATGAGTGGGAGGTGGAAGTGGGTGGGAGGCAGGGGCTGGGGGAACAAGGAGAGGGAGGTGGAGTGAGATGAAAGGGAGAGAATGGCTGGCCGCACTGGCCTCTCACCACCCAGACTGGGCCAGCAGTCACTGCTTCTCTGTTCCCAGGTGCTCTGGGACCCTGTGGCTTTCTCCTCCTTGTGGCTGGTTGTCACCACCAACTGACCCTGACCTGATGCTGCCTCCTCTTCGGCCACTCCCCTTTGCCCTCAAGACCTACCCCTGTCCCCACCCCAACTGTCTGTATTCAGGGAATCACTGTTAATTCCACAAATGACGTACTTGGAAGGGAGGAAGAGAGGGAAGGATTGGAGGTAGAGAAAAACGAGAGAAGACAAATAAGGGTGCAGTTTTACAAGGCTATAAATCTAGGCAGGGCTTAAAAGCCCCAAGGGGCATCTGGCCTGGCAGGGAGGATGGGGGGGGGTAGAGGGGTAAAGAAGGAGCTAGAAGGCACTAAGGGAAACCAGGGGAGGGGAAAGGATAGCAGAAACCCATGAGGGAGGAAAAGGAGACGGTACAGGGAGGGAAAGGAGACAGGAGTGGAGAGAAGATGAACTGAGGGAGAAGAGACAGGAGGAAGTGAGAACAGGGGCATGAACTGAGGGAGAAGAGACAGGAAGAAGTGAGAACAGGGGCAGGAGGCAAGTATCACAGCTCCATTTGCTGAGCACAGGGGGAGCTCAGCCCCACCTAAGCACTCAGCATGCTGACATCCCATGGTTCCCACTGCAGCCCATGAGGTAGATGTTGCCATTAGCCCTGTTTTACAGAGGAGAAGACAGAGGCTCAGGGACATTAAGGGACTTGGCCTAAAGGGCACAGCTAATAAGTAGTTAAGCTGGGACCTAACCCCAGCTTTGTCTACGGCCCAGAAGTAATGGGATGGAGGGTGTCAGAGGAAGGGTAGAGTACAGAGGTGAGAGGAAAGGGGGAGTGGAGTCCAGGGGAACAGACAGGGGTTCCAAGGAGAGGCCCAGGGCAGGCAGCTTACAGGACAGGTTGCTGTGATAGACGTGGGCCACTTCATCAGCCAGACCAGCCAGCTCACAGGACCTCAGTGCCCAGATGAGGGACTCCACCCAGCCACTCCGCCGCCGAAGGCTGTTGAAGAGTTCCCAAATGGTGTTCCGGTTCCCTCTGTGATCATAGAGGGCCCGCAGTTGGTCCTGGAAGACACAGCCCATAGGCCTGCTCAAGCCAGGTGGCCTTGGCCCTTTCCTCACTCTAGAGGGCACAGCTGCAGAGAGGGGCACCCAGCAACCACAAGAGGGAGGCAGCTATCTGAAACTGGGTCAGAGCCAGGACAAGGCTAGGGTTTGAGTTCAAGTTTAAAGGTGGCTACCATGCCCTGGCTGGGTGGTTCAGTGGATAAAGTGTCACCCAGTGCACTGAGATTGCTGGTTGCACCCCCAGTCAGGGCAAGTACGAAAAGCAGTCAATGAGTGCACAACTAAATGAAACAACAAGTTGATTCTTTTCTCTCCCTCCCTCTCCACCCCCCTCATGCCCCCGCCCTTGCTCTCTCAATGAATGGAATAAACAAAATATAAATAAAGGCAGCCACCAGGAAAGCTGCCAGAGGCCCCTACCATGTCCTGGGCTCTCTAGAGTTATCTTATTTAATGCAATTATTATTCCTACTCTGCAGATGAGGAAACTAAGACTTCGCAGAAGTAAGGTAGAAAGATCCTACATCAGTGGGGCGGGAATCTGAACCCTATTAGTCTGATGCCAAAGCCTGGGGTTTATTTATATAGCCCCAAGGCCAAAGGGTTTAAATTAGCAGAGGAAGAAAAGAAGTGTAGGAAACAGCAGCTGAAGAGGAGCATACAGGGAAAGAGAGGAGGTCAACAATGAGAACCAGGGAAGAAAACGGACGGGAGATTCTGGGATGATGAAGCAGCTGCAGTCTTTAAATCCACCTGAATTCTCACATACAAATAAGCAACCAGAGAGCAGAAACAAAACTCATGGAAAATATTTACTGAAGAACAGGTGACAAGGTATCCCCACAAACCGCAAAATACAAGAGGCCAAACCCCATCAGTCACAGACTGGTGCTGCCAGCATCAGTGGGCAGGAAGCAGAGAATAGGGGAGTTCAATCTAAGAACAGCAATAACTGGGAAGGCTCTGGCCCACTTCATAACGGGTTCGGTTCTGAGGCAGCTGGGCTGGTCTGACACTCATGAACTCTCAAAACTGAGCCCTGGGCTCCGTAACAGGACGGGGTCCCGCAACAAGGAGAATGGAATCAAAACAGCCAGAACAAGGACAAGAGATGAAGAAAAAGACGATTCCGATAAAAGTGGATGCAGGGCCCTGGAGCCTGGAATTTCAGGCAGCCAGCGCCATACTGGTAAGCACTACAGTGGCCCCTCGTCTATCGCGGGGGCTAGGTTCCAGAACACCCCCCAGGAGGCAAAAATCCATGAAGTAGCAACCTTATATTTATTTTATTATTTATATATAGTTTAAGGCTTTATAAACCCTCCCCATGCTCTTATAAACCTTTTCAATTTTTTAGGCTAGAAAATGCTTATTTTACCACAAAAATAATTAAAATAATAAATATATAAAAATACCTATATACCACAAAATCCCACGCTATAGGTAAAAACACTTATATAGCGGAAAACCCGAGATACAAAATTAAATATACTGTATACAATTTAAAAATCCGCGAAACAGCGAGACCACGAGAATGAACCGTGATATGGCGAGGGACGAGTGTATACCACAATGGCATCAGAGGGAGCTCAGCAAAGTTGGAAAGGCCACCCTGAACCACATTCTCTCTGAAAGTTAGAAAAGGGACAAGGAGCCTGACCTGTGGTGGCACAGTGGATAAAGCGTCGACCTGGAAATGCTGAGGTCGCCGGTTTGAAACCCTGGGCTTGCCTGGTCAAGGCACATATGGGAGTTGATGCTTCCAGCTCCTCCCCCCTGTCTCTCTCTCCCTCTCTCTTTCCTCTCTAAAATGAATAAATAAAAAAATAAAAAAAAAAAAAAAAAAAAGAAAAGGGACAAGGACAGGGAAGGAAGGAGTTGACTGTGGCTTGAGTGAAACTCTGCATTGCACAGCCCTGCCCCCGTCTGGCTGGTGCTCACGCCGTGGCTCACCTGGTCACTTGTTGTGAGACAAGACAAGTAAGGCAGGATCTCCAGAACATGAATGTGGTAAAACTTGCGGAAATGGTGGCGGATGAACTCATAAGTCTTGTCCTCGGCAAACGTCATCACTGTCTAGGTTCTGAAGTGACAGAGGGCTCTGGTCTGTCCAAGGACTGAGAGGGGAACAGACTGGAAGAAAAGAGAGCACACATGACAACAGGATTGGAGGTGAGGTCGGACAAAAGGCAATTCTTTCTTTCTCAACTCTGGAATTTTGGCTTTTCTCTTTAAGCATCCTATTTTATTGTGGCCGGAGTCCCACAGACCTTCAAGCAATTTGCTTAAAGACAAATTGATGACAAAAAATAAAAATAAAAACAAATCCAATCAGATTCTGAAGATCTAGGGTCCATTTCTGCCCTGCAAGCTGGTCAGTGTTGAGGAAGGTCCCCGCCATCCTCCCCAGGTCTGTGTTAGTAAGAGGGCTCCACCTGGAAGTGCTGCTTCTCTGAGGTACACTGGGGGTGGGGGGGAGCAGCAGCCCAACATGATACTAGGATTCATCCTACTTGAAAGATAAATAAAATGAAGTATTAAGAAAGAAAGGGAGCTGGCCCTGGCCAGTTGGCTCAGTGGTAAAGCATCGGCCTGGCATGCAGAAGTCCCGGGTTCAATTCCTGGCCAGGGCACACAGGAGAAGTGCCCATCTGCTTCTCCACCCCTCCCCCTCTCCTTCCTCTCTGTCTCTCTCTTCCCCTCCCGCAGCCGAGGCTCCATTGGAGCAAAGATGGCCTGGGCGCTGGGGATGGTTCTGTGGCCTCTGCCTCAGGCGCTAGAATGGCTCTGGTTGCAGCAGAGCAACGCCTCAGATGGGCGGAGCATCACCCCCTGGTGGGCATGCCAGGTGGATCCCGGTCAGGCGCATGCAGGAGTCTATCTGACTGCCTCTCCGTTTCCAACTTCAGAAAAATACAAACAAAAAAAAAAGAATAAGAAAGGGAGCTATTAGTTAATGGAAGAGTAAAGAATTGAGGTCTTCAGGATCCAGGATCAGGTTCTTTCCAGAACATTACTGTGGGCCCACCATTTAAAGCTTGCTACATGCCTGGCCTGTGGTGGCACAGTGGATAGAGCGTTCACTTGGAATGCTCAGGTTGCCAGTTTGAAACCCTGGGCTTGTCTAGTCAAGGCACATAATAGAAGCAATCAATGAACAAATAAAGTGAAGCAACTATGAGTTGATACTTCTCATTCCTCCCCCACCCCCTGTAAGAGCAATAAATAAAATCTTTAAAATAAATAAATAAAGCTTGCTACATACATGTTCTTAGGAAGCTGAGCTCCTCTGCCCTGAACTCACTATTGACCTAGGGCAATTTACCAATCTTTTCCAGGCTTATCCTTACCCGTAAAATGGCTCAGAGAGCTTGTACTGACAATGCATTAGTTCTGCCCTATAAGCTTAAAATTCACAAGTGCCTCAAATACTAGCCATTATTGCCAGTTGCTTGTGTAGAACTTACCACAATTTGCAATTATAAATGCATTTGTTTGTTTGTTTCTTATTTGTCTCCCCCCTACGGAGAGCTGCAGGGAATAAGACAAGGTCTGTGCCATCATCCAACATTATATTCTACTTTGTGGGACAGAAAACAAATCAGCAAACGGATACATGGATAATAATAAAAGTTACATAGAAAATTAAGCAGGGTAATGAGACAGAGCCCATGCAGAAGGGCATGCGGCTTGAACTGGATAGTCAGAGAAGCCTTTCTGAATTGGCAACATTTGAGCTGAGCCGTTCTTAGCTGTGATAGCTGTGATATCGGGCAGAGGGCACAGCAAGGGAGAGCTGCTAAGGTGGGAACAAGCTAGGCATGTTTGAAGAATAGAAAGCAGGTCCAGCCTGATGTGGCAGTGGCGCAATGGATAGAGCGTCAGACTGTGATGCGGAAGACCCAGGTTCGAGACCCCGAGGTCGCCGGCTTGAGTGAGGACTCATCTGGTTTGAGCAAAAAGCTCACCAGCTTGAGCCCAAGGTCGCTGGCTTGAGCAAGGGGTTACTTGGTCTGCTGAAGGCCCGCGGTCAAGGCACGTATGAGAAGGCAATCAATGAACAATTAAGGTGTTGCAATGAGCAACAAAAAACTAATGATTGATGCTTCTCATCTCTCCGTTCCTGTCTGTCTCTGTCTATCCCTCTCTCTGACTCTCTCTCTGTCTCTGTAAAAAAAAAAAAAGAAAGAAAGGAAAGAAAGCAGGTCCAGGTGGTCCAGGTTAAGAACACTAGTGGGAGGGGCAGAGATCAAGGTCAAGGAGGTTGGGAGGGTCTGCCCATATATAGAGTTATAGGAAAAGATGTTGGGTTTTATTTGGAGTGAAACAAAGAACCATTGGAGGGATCTGAGCAGGGAAGAGAGAGGATTTGATTTCTGTTAAAGCTCTTCTGGCAGTTGTAAGGACATTAGACTGTGGAGGGGCCAGAATGGAGGCAAGGCGACAAGTCAGGAGACCACAGCAGGGGACAAACACATAGTAGGTATGGCTGGGAGGGTAACTACGGAGGTGGCTTGAGATGGTTGGATTACTGTGTTTGTGGATTCAGGAGGTGAGGGAGAGAGAAGAGTCAAGAACGACTCCTTGGCCTGACCTGCGGTGGCGCAATGGATAAAGCCTCGACCTGGAACGCTGAGGTTGCCGGTTCAAAACCCTGGGCTTGCCTGGTCAAGGCACATATGGGAGTTGATGCTTCCTGCTGCTCCTCCCTTTCTCTCTCTCTCTTTCTTGCTCTCTCTCTTCTCTAAATTGAATAAGTAAATAAATAATTAAAAAAAAAAAAAAAAAAAGAACGACTCCTTGGGCGCTGGTTGGATGGAGACTGCTGTTCAGCCAGCCAGGGTATTCAGGAGGAGGAGCATTGTCAGGAGACTCCAGAGCTCCATTTTGAACAAGTGAACCCTGAGATGCTATTGGATGTCCAAATGCGTTTTCAGGGAGGGTAGCGCCAGAGGAGAAGGCCAGGCTTGAGTAGAAACAGGGATAGCAGGGTGAATGAGACCTCTAGGAGACAGTGCTGAAGAGCAGAGAGCATCCAAAAACTGCGGAGACCACCCGTCCCTCACCACGTGGGAAACAGGGAAGCAGTCCAGGCTACCAGCCTCATGGCCTCACAACTCACACTGCATGACCTGTTTTGCCAACCATCAGGTGCTACATTCCTGGTGGGGCAAGTGCTAATGACAGAGGTCAAGAGAATCAGGGAGGTGGGGCAGGGTCCTCAGGAGGCTTCAGGAGGTAAGCAAAGAACAACTCAATGGTAGCTAATAGACATTTTTCTCCTCCCCCCCCCCCCCCACGACATCCAGGGAGGTATCAGGAGAGAGTGAGGTGAAACATTCTTCTGCATCCCAGCCTCAGCCGTTAAGACTCAGAGTTTGGGGGGCATGGTTTTATGATATATATGGTCCCACCAAAAAGAAAGGAAGCCCATATTTGTTCACATTTATTGAGGATCCGCTATAGGTAGGCACATCCTATATTTGTTTCATTTAATCCTTGCCACAATCCCACGAGGATAAATAAAGCCAAGTTGCACAGCTGACCAGTGGCTCTGACAGGACTTGAACCTAATATGTCAGTCACTGACTCACTGCAGCTCACCATACACCTGGCGGTGCATAGAGGCCCTGAAGCAAGTGAGAAGCATACAGAGCTCACCATACACCTGGCAGTGCACAGAGGCCCTGCAGCAAGTGAGAAGCATACAGAGCTCACCATACACCTGGCAGTGCATAGAGGCCCTGAAGCAAGTGAGAAGCATACAGACGCCTGCCTTTAAGCTCAGGGAGGCGCCAAGGTAACTGCCTGAGTTGGGGGTAGAGGTGGGAGTCGCTGGGTAAGGCTGTGCCTGGGAAGATGCAACATTTAGTCCCTTCTCTTGTGGACAATGGCAATCTTTCAGACAGGGCGGAGGACCTTCTAACTGTGCCCTCCACAGCAGCGCGGGTCTCAGGTCGCTGACCGTCCTTCCAGATGTTTTGGAGGCTCCAGCATCTACACGGAGAACATCGTGATTGGGTATTGTTTTGTTTTGTTTTCCCTAGGGTTTTTCTGGCACTTCTTTACTGTCTCAGAGAAAATAGACGGCCGAGTGTTCTGGATGCACCCAGAGGGGAGAGAGTTTCCAACCCTACTGCCTTAGGGCTCTGAGCGCGTTGGAGAAATATCCACCCGCGCGCCGGAGGAGTGAGGCCTCACAGCCTGGGCTCAGATCCTAGACTCCTGGGACAGACCCAGGGCCGCGGGGGGCCGGGAGGCAGCTCTTCGGAGCAGGTGTCACCACCGAAAACTGTCAAGCCGAGGGAAGGGCGGTAACCCTCTACTCCCAGGCGCGGCGGCGCCCGCCCTCGCCTGGTGCCCCGGAGTAGGCCTCGCCCAGGGTCACCCTGAGCCTGTCGGCCGCTGGAGGAGCTCGGCAGCCGGCGCCCAGCTCCTTCCGGCCCAACCGCCCCCGCAGTCCGAGCCGACGCCCGGCGCCATGCACCTCCCGAGCCCCCTGGAACTGGATGCGGCGCGTGGGGCCCGCACTGCCCTGAGCCCCGCGCGCCCTGTCCGCTCCCCCGCTCCCCGCCGGCCCCGGATCCCGCGTGCCCAGGCGGGCTCTGAGTCCCACTCGACTCTTGCTTCCGCGGGCCACCCACCGAAAGGCGTCCGTGCTCCCTAAGCCCAAAGGACGGAGCTCACTGGGCGGCGATCTTACCTTCGGTAGACAAGACCCGGCGACCTGCCGACAGCCACGGACTTGTACGGACCGCCACCTGCAGCCCGGAACCCTCCCCGCAGGGAGGGAGGAGCGGGGCCACTAGCTAGACGGCAGGGGCGGGACCTCGCGGCTCGCGTGGGCAGCTAGCCGGGCAACAGGGACGTTCCTAAATAGAAGTCAAATCACTAGTTACTTCTGGGGGGATGGATATATTTATTGTGTATCTTGGTGCGAGTGCTGAGTACATGGGCTTGTGTATGTGTAAAAACCTAGGTTTGGGGGCCTGGCTCCGCTGGACCCGCGCTCCAAAACGACCTAGGTTTTTGCTGGTGCGCAAAGGAATCGATTCTTTTCTTTTCTTGTTTGTAGAGCAACTTTCAGGGTCTGGCCAGAAATCAAGCGGACGGTTGATCTCTATGTGGCCAGCTCGGTTCCCATGCTTCATAAGGGACGCTACACGTCGTCCCTCCGAGTAGTTTAAGGGGTGAGGGGCGTTACGTCGTTCGCTCTTGGGCGCGCAGGGCCTGGCACACTGTGAGTGCTCAATAAACGTCGGGCCCTGGCCGGTTGGCTCAGTGGTAGAGCGTCGGCCTGGCGTGCAGAAGTCCTGGGTTCGATTCCCGGCCAGGGCACACAGGAGAAGCGCCCATCTGCTTCTCCACCCCTCCCCCTCTCCTTCCTCTCTGTCTCTCTCTTCTCCTCCCGCAGCCAAGGCTCCATTGGAGCAAAGATGGCCCCGGGCGCTGGGGATGGCTCCTTGGTCTCTGCCCCAGGCTCTAAATTTTATTTATTTATTCATTTTTTAGAGATGAGAGAGAGAGGAGAGACAGAGAGAGAGAAGGGGGGAGGAGTTGGAAGCATCAACTCCCATATGTGCCTTGACCAGGCAAGCCCAGGGTTTTGAACCGGCGACTTCAGCATTTCCAGGCTGACACTTTATCCACTGCGCCACCACAGGTCAGGCTGCCCCAGGCTCTAGAGTGGCTCTGGTCGCGACAGAGCGAGGCCCCGGAGGGGCAGAGCATCGCCCCCTGGTGGGCAGAGCATCGCCCCTGGTGGGCGTGCCGGGTGGATCCCGGTCGTGCGCATGCGGGAGTCTGTCTCTCCCCGTTTCCAGCTTCAGAAAAATACAATAAAATAAAATAAAATAAAATAAACGTCGGGTGACTCGCAAAGTTTACATGTGTAGGAGTGCCCAGCCAGGAAACAGCGCGTGCTGGGTCTGAAGTAGCAGGATCCAGCTGTAGGCATGAGCGCCAAGGTTGGGGCGCCTGGCACCCTGGGTGTGGGCCTTGAGTGCTGTGTGGCAAAGGTTTCTCTGCCCCCGCAGGTACCTCCCTCAGTGCTTGTCAACCGCCTTGTCCTTCCTCTAATGAGGCAGAGGACACTTGCTGGGGCAGAAGCCAGCACTTTTGAGCATCTGCCATGTTCCGGATAAAGGCTTAAAGTCTGTATCTTAGGGCCCTTTAAATCTCTTACAATAACGAGGTAGAGGTTTATTTTTTCTGTTTTAAAGAGAGATTTAAAGATTTGGGGAAATGTTTGGCAGTTCTTTCTAAAATTTAAACATATGCCAACACTCTCACATAGCAATGACTCCTGGGTATGCATCTACCTAGAGACATGCACAGCAATGTTCATAGTGGCTTTATTTGAATAGGCAAATTCCAAACAACCCATCAGCAGGAAAATGGAGAAACAAGGCCTGACCTGTGGTGGCGCAGTGGATAAAGCATTGACCTGGAATGCTGAGGTTGCTGGTTCAAAACCCTGGGTTTGCCTGGTCAAGGCACATATGGGAGTTGAAGCTTCCTGGTCCTCCCCCCCCTTCTCTCTCTCTCTCAATCTCTCTCTCTCTCTCTCCTCTAAAATGAATAAATAAATAAAAATAATTTAAAAAAATAAAATGGAGAAACAAACTCTGGTGTGCTATAACATGGAATAATATACAACAGTGAAAAGGAACAAGCTATTGATAGACACAACATGGCTAAATCTCACTGGATAAATGAACACTGTGACTAATTAAGCCAAGCACAGAGAGTACATGCTGTCTGTCTGCAGTCACAAGGTAAGGCTCAAAAACTCATCTACATAAATAGAAATCAAATCACTAGTTACTTATGGGTATCTTGAGGGTGGGGTACAAGGGAGGCTTCTGGGAGGAATGGATATATTGTGTTTCTTGATGTGAGTGTTAAGTACAGGGGCTTTTGCACGTGTAAAAATGCATCAGCTGTGTACTTAAGATTATTAAACTTTATAGTGCAACTTAAAAGACACCCGAGGAGTTAAAAGGCTTGGCCAAGATTATGTGCAAATAAATACCTGAACATTTTTCAGATGGGATTGTATTACTTTATTTGGTAAACTTGTGGATATTTCACAACATTCAGCACATACAAAATGTTAATATCACACCTAAACTCAACTAACTGTAATAAAACCAAGACAAGGTGAACGTTGATAGATTTGAAAATTAATCCTGCCTGAAACCCACCCAAATCCAGTGACTTCATATTTAATTCTTTTAGGAAGGGCAGCAGGAGTATGGCAACTTGCTTTGAAATGTAGTTGTCACCCTGTTTTTGCTGGACCTCACAGGGCATTAAAAATATTTATATACCGCTTCCTCAAAAAACACTGGGAGATACTACTGTCTTGTCTGTTTGAGATGCTATAACAAAAACATCATAGACTGGGTGGCTTAAACAACAAACATTTACATCTCAGTTCTGGAGGCTGGGAAGTCCAAGATCAAGGGGCTGGCAGATTCAGTGTCTGCTAAGGGCTCAATTCCTGGTTCATAGCCATAGTCGTCTCTCTGTGTCCTCACATGGCAGAAGGAACAGGGGAGCTCTTTGGGTCTTTTTCTTTCTTTTTTTTTAAGAGAGAGAAGAAGGGAGAGAGAGACAGAAACATCAATCTGTTTCTGTATGTGTCCTCACAGCATCAAACTGGCAACCTCTGCCTATCGGGACACTGCTTTAACCAGCCGAGCTATCTGGCCAGGGCTCTGGGGTCTTCTTTAAAAGAGCACTAATTCGCCTGACCTGTGGTGGCGCAGCAGATAAAGTGTCAGCCTGGAAACGCTGAGGTTGCTGGTTCAAAACCCTGGGCTTGCCTGGTCAAGGCACATATGGGAGTTGATGCTTTCTGCTCCTCCCCCCTTCTCGCTCTCTCTCTCTTCCCTCTCTATAATGAATAAATAAAATCTTTAAAAAAAAAAAAAAAAGAGGCCCTGGCCGGTTGGCTCAGCGGTAGAGCGTCGGCCTGCCGTGCGGGGGACCCGGGTTCGATTCCCGGCCAGGGCACACAGGAGAAGCACCCATTTGCTTCTCCATCCCCCCCCCCTCCTTCCTCTCTGTCTCTCTCTTCCCCTCCCGCAGCCAAGGCTCCATTGGAGCAAGGATGGCCCGGGCGCTGGGGATGGCTCCTTGGCCTCTGCCCCAGGCGCTAGAGTGGCTCTGGTCGCGGCAGAGCATCGCCCCCTGGTGGGCAGAGCGTCGCCCCTGGTGGGCGTGCCGGGTGGATCCCGGTCCGGCGCATGCAGGAGTCTGTCTGACTGTCTCTCCCCGTTTCCAGCTTCAGAAGAAAAAAAAAAAAAAGAGCACTAATTCCATTCCTGAAGGCTTTCCCCTTATGACCTAATCACCTTCCAAAGACCCTCACCTCCAAATCTCCAAATAGCATCACATTGGGGATTAGGTTTCAATATATGAGTGGGGGGAGCAACATAAACATTCAATCTAGAATAGAGATCAGCCATTAAGATGGCTATTATTAAAATAAACAAACAGAAGCCTGACCTGTGGTGGCGCAGTGGATAAAGCGTGGACCTGGAAATGTTGAGGTTACCAGTTCGTCGAAACCCTGGGCTTGCCTGGTCAAGGCACATGTAGGAGTTGATGCTTCCAGCTCCTCCCCCCACTTCTCTCTCTCTCTGTCTCTCCTCTCTCTCTCTCTCTCTGTCTCTCCCTCTCCTCTCTAAAAAATGAATAAATAAATAAAAAATAAAAAATTTAAAAAAATAAATAAATAAACAGAAAATGGCAAGTGTTTAAATGTTGATTACATTCCACCCTTTTTCATGAGTAGAAGTCACTGATTGTTGTCCATTTATTAGTAGAAGGGTGAGTCCAAAGAGTGATCTATACCCAGGCAGCTCCCCCAGTGAGGGCTTCGCAACGCCCCACCCCTCCACCCCCACTGCAGTAAAGCTCATCCCCATGCAGGTGGCCCATGTCTGCAGGCCAGTTCTCCAAGGAAGGCTGTGGCTCATGTGGCTTACATGTGATGACTCAGCAACCACCAGCTCACATTTCCCCCAGAGAGCAAAGTCAGGCCCAAAGATAGTGCCGGAGGGCTGCAGAGAGGGACATGTTCTCATGTCTGAGTCCCTTCAGGGAACTCTTCCAAACTGAAAAACAAAATATAATCCCTGCCTTTACAACATTGTTTCAAATAAATTCCTAAATTGCTATTCTTTAAAATAGTTTATATTTTCATACTGTTTTATTACAAAAAATTAACATATGCTCAATAAGGCTGGGGGTAATTAGTAAATGCTCATATGGTTCATATGAGGGAAAACAGACATGTTTAAGAAAGAAAATCAAATCTGTACTCATGATGCCACCACCTAGGAGAAACGACTAGTGATACGCTGGTGTCTTTCCTTCTAGTATTTTCTTTTCCTCTGGCTTCCTGGAGTTCCCCCTTGCCTTGAACAGTCACATGAGACGGTTCAGGTCATGATCTAGGATATGATAGGTCCTTTGGTATGAGCCCTTACCTCTCAGGGGTCTCAGAAGAACGAGGGAACTTGGACAATGTCAGCTCATGGGTCAGTCCCTGCTGCATCCAACTCCTCCAGAGCTGCCAGCCCCTGTGGTCAGCGTGGCTTTGTCAGCCTCCAGGCAGTGTGTTGCTGGTCAACTGCCACTCAGAGGCTGACATATGCTATTCATTCCTGAGAACCACTGACAAGTTGCTTGGCAACAGATATTTAAATTGGGGTTGGAGGGACACGGAAATGAATGCATGGGCAAGACATGCCTTCAAAGTTAGATAAGTTCTTTTTTTTTTTTACAGAGACAGAGAGAGTCAGAGAGAGGGATAGACAGGGACAGACAGACAGGAACGGAGAGATGAGAAGCATCAATCATCAGTTTTTCCTTGCGACACCTTAGTTGTTCATTGATTGCTTTCTCATATGTGCCTTGACCATGGGGCTGCAGCAGACCGAGTAACCCTTTGCTCGCTAGCGACCTTGGGTCCAA
This sequence comes from Saccopteryx bilineata, assembly GCF_036850765.1. Taxonomy (NCBI): domain Eukaryota; kingdom Metazoa; phylum Chordata; class Mammalia; order Chiroptera; family Emballonuridae; genus Saccopteryx; species Saccopteryx bilineata. The sequence continues at coordinate 184,105,856 of NC_089495.1, forward strand.
GCTGGTGAGCTTTTTTTGCTCAAAAAAACCCAGATGGCCTGACCTGTGGTGGCGCAATGGGATAAAGCGTCGACCTGGAACACTGAGGTTGCCGGTTCAAAACCCTGGGCTTGCCTGGTCAAGGCACATATGGGAGTTGATGCTTCTTGCTCCTCCCCTTTCTCTCTCTCTCTCTCTCTCTCCCCTCTCTCTAAAAATCAATAAATAAAATATTAAAAAAAAAAAAACCCAGATGAGCCCGTGCTCAAGCTGGCAACCTCGGGGTCTCGAACCTGGGTCCTCGGCATCCCAGTATGACACTCTATCCACTGCGCCACCGCCTGGTCAGGTTAGATCAGAGTTCTTAACATTCAGTGCAGACTTTTCCCTGGCCACAGATGCCTATCACACTGCTGGTGCCCTGCTTGCTTTCAAACCTTCTTACTCTCTCTGGTCCTGTGGCCCCTCGCCCAGGATTTGGAGCTCAATGCAGAAAACAGAAACCACTGTAGGTATTTACTGCATGAAAGGGTTTTGTTTTTTTGAAACATAATTTACATTCCAGGAAATACATCAATCTTAAGTGTGCAGTTTAATTTTTATCCAAGTAAATACCTGTGTGACCAGTACCTAGATCAAGATCTGTACTATTTCCACCTCCCCAGAGAGTTCACTTGTAATCCTTCTTTATCAGTTTCCACCCCCAACCATTATTCTAATTTCATCACCTTAGGTTAGCTTTGCCTGTTCTTAAATTTAATATGAATGGAACCAGATAATACATACTGTTTGTGTCTGGCATCTTTTACTCAACACGTTTTTTGACATCGATATATGTTGTATATATCAGAAATGTATTCTTTCATTGCTGAGTGGTAGTCCACTACAGGGGGGGTCCTTGGGTTATGACAGTCTCAATATACGATGTTTAGAGTTTATGATGCTCAGTCCACAAAAACTTTAAAATTGAGATGTGTTCGGCTTATGCTGTTAGCGTTGTACTTACGGATACTTATGGACTAAGTGGGTAAACTAGTTAGGCTGCATGTGGCCGAAGAAGACTTTATTCATTTTAGACAGGAGAGAGAGAGAGAGGGAAGGGGGAAGGAGCAGGAAGCATCAACTCCCATAGGTCCATAGGTTCTTTGACCAGGCAAGCCCAGGGTTTCGAACTGGCGACCTTAGAATTTCAGGTCAATGCTTTATCCCCTGCGCTACCACAGGTCAGGCACAATATTCTTTATCTGTGGCTTACTTGTTTTTTTTTTTTAATTTTTTAAAATTTTATTTTATTTATTCATTTTAGAAAGGGGAGAGAGAGAGAGAGAGAGAGAGAGAGAGAGAAGAGAGAGAGACAGAGAGAGAGAAGGGGGGAGAAGCTGGAAGCATCAACTCCCATATGTGCCTTGACCAGGTAAGCCCAGGGTTTCGAACCAGCGACCTCAGCATTCCAGGTTGACGCTTTATCCACTGCGCCACCACAGGTCAGGCTGTGTCTTACTTGTTTTTATGATCTAGATCAGTGGTAGTCAACCTGGTCCCTACCACCCACTAGTGGATGTTCCAGCTTTCATGGTGGGCGGTAGCGGAGCAACCGAAGTATAAATAAAAAGATTTAACTAGGGGATGGGGCGAGGAAGGAGAAAGGGGGTGGGGGAGGGGAGGGGCACAAAGAAAACCAGATAGAAGGTGACAGAAGATAATTTGACTTTGGGTGAGGGGTATACGGCATAATCAAATGTCAAAATAATCTGGCAATGTTTTCTCTCAACATATGTACTCTCATTTATCAATGTCACTGCATTAAATTTAATTTAAAAAAATATTTTAAAAAAAGATTTAACTAAAAAAAAAGATTTAACTATAGTAAGTTGTTTTATAAAGATTTATTCTGCCAAACTTAGCGAAAATCCGACATAAAGTACTTGGTATGTAATTATTATTATATGCTTTAACTTGCTGTAACTCTACTTTATAAATCTTATAAAGTAAAGTTACTTCTCTACTTTATAAGTCACCATTACTGTGGAACCGGTGGGCGGTTAGAAAATTTTACTACTAACAGAGATACAAAAGTGGGCGGTAGGTATAAAAAGGTTGACTACCCCTGTTCTACATTATGATTTTACAACTGTGTTAGGATAGGTAAGTGACTTACACTAGGGTGTGTTTCAACTTATACCAAAATTCAGGTTACGTCACTGTTATAGGAACGGAACTGTGTCATAACCCGAGGACCCCCTCCCCCCCCCTATATGAATATATCACAGTTTGTTTATTCATTCTATATTTTAATGGAATATGTGGGCTTTCCCAGATTTGAGCTATTAGGAATAAAACTGTTATGAGTCCTTGACCTGGGTAGAGTTGCCCCTGGTTTGGTGTTGCTTGTCTCACATCAGCCAGGGACAAAGTAACTTCTTGTTTATCCCAGCTTGGCTTTTGGTCTGTGCCCATGCCTGGTTCATGCCCTGGTCGCATGGGGGAGAAACCCTGATAAGTTTTTCTGTGGAGTTATACACTCATTTAAAAAGTGCTGGATGATGAAAAAAAAAAAAAAGTGCTGGATGATAGGGCAGGGCATGTTTAGCTTTGTTAGAAGCTTCCAAACATTTCTGCAAAGTGGTTCTTCCACTTTACACTTCCACCAGCAGTGTATTGACGGTTCCAGGTGCTACAGTCTAGTCTTCTTCACCAACACTTGACATGGTCAGGGTTTTTTTACAGATGGGGATTTAATACAGGAAAGTAGTTGGCTGCAAAATTTTGAGGGGGGCTACAGAAGCCAGAGTCAGGAGGCTACCACCACAATAACTGAGCTCAAGAGCACATCCCGAGTTGCATCCATTGGCTTTTGCTGAGTAAGAAAGCTACCCCAAAACATGACAGCACCCATTTATTCAGCTCACAGATATGGGGCGGAACTTAGCGGAGAGCAGAAATAGACTCCACCTCTTCCAGGAGGGGATGTAGAGCCACATTGCAAGGGTGTGAAAAGTAGTCGGATGAAAAGTCAGGGCAATCTACCACACCAGTCCACAGCATCCACTATACTTCCTCCTCCCAAAACAACCCAGCAAATCCCAAGAACTTTGTTTCTTTTTTGTGCAAAGCAACAAGATTCTTTGTATCTTACCTTTACTGTCCCTTCATTTTGTTCTGTTTCTTGGGTTACTTAACTTTATTTTCCATATCATCTCAAATTTTTTTTTCATCTCAATTTTTTTTTTCTTTTTCATTTTTCTGAAGCTGGAAACAGGGAGAGACAGTCAGACAGACTTCCGCATGCGCCCGACCGGGATCCACCCAGCACGCCCACCAGGGGGCGACGCTCTGCCCACCAGGGGGCGATGCTCTGCCCATCCTGGGCGTCGCCATGTTGTGACCAGAGCCACTCTAGTGCCTGAGGCAGAGGCCACAGAGCCATCCCCAGCGCCCGGGCCATCTTTGCTCCAATGGAGCCTTGGCTGCGGGAGGGGAAGAGAGAGACAGAGAGGAAAGTGCGGTGGAGAGGTGGAGAAGCAAATGGGCGCTTCTCCTGTGTGCCCTGGCCGGGAATCGAACCCAGGTCCTCCGCACGCTAGGCTGACGCTCTACCGCTGAGCCAACCGGCCAGGGCTCATCTCAATTTTTAAAGTAAGCAATAACACTTTTATCTTTTATTTTCTGAGAATTCATTCCTATTCTCTGTTGTTCCTGTTTTTGCTTTTTGGATGTGATATCTTCCTGAATCTAATTACTGATAATAGTAATTAGAGAATTTTTTTTTAATACTTCTCTTATGTCCCTGCATGATTTTCCTCTGAAACAATTTTCTGCTGTTTGCTTATTTAGTTTCTCTTTAGTATGGCATGGCAAGCTTTCCCCAGATGTCTGGTGAACTTTGTTCACATTAAAAATGAAGCAATAGCTTGACCAAGTGGTGGCGCAGTGGATAGAGCGTCAGATTGGGATGCAGAGGACCCAGGTTCAAGACCCCTAGGTCACCAGCTTGAGCGCAGGCTTATCTGGTTTGAGCAAAAAAGCTCACCAGCTTGAGCCCAAGGTCGCTGGCTCAAGCAAGGGATTACTCGGTCTGCTGTAGCCCCACAGTCAAGGCACATATGAGAAAGCAATCAGTGAACAACTAAGGTGTCCCAGCGAAAAACTGATGATTGATGCTTCTCATCTCTCTCCATTCCTGTCTGTCCCTATCTATCCCTCTCTCTGATTCTCTCTCTGTCTCTGTAAAAAATAAAATAAAATTTAAAAAAAGGAAGAAAATTACAAAAGGCACACTTTTCAAGGAGTATCAGATATGTGTTTGTCATCTGGATGTAGTGATGTTTTCATGGGTATGTACATGCATCAAGTCTCAGCAATTGTACACTTTCGATATGTATAGTTTGGGAGAACTAAAGAATCCTGCGGCCCTGGCCGGTTGGCTCAGTGGTAGAGCATCGGCCTGGCGTGCAGGAGTCCCAGGTTCGATTCCCGGCCAGGGCACACAGGAGAGGCGCCCATCTGCTTCTCCACCCCTCCCCCTCTCCTTCCTCTCTGTCTGTTCCCCTCCCGCGGCAGCAGAGGCTCCGTTGGAGCAAAAGATGGCCCGGGCACTGGGGATGGCTCCATGGCCTCCGCCTCAGGCGCTAGAGCGGCTCTGGTCGCAACAGAGTGACGCCCCCTTGGTGGGCGTGCCGGGTGGATCCCGGTCGGCCACATGCAGGAGTCTGTCTGACTGCCTCCCCATTTCCAGCTTCAGAAAAATAAAAAAAATTAAAAAAAATAAAAAAGGTAAAATCTGTCTGACCAGTGGTGGTGCAGCGGAGAAAGCGCCAACCTGGAATGCTGAGGTCACCAGTTCAAAACCGTGGGTTTCCCTGGTCAGGGCACATATGAGAAGCAACTACGAGTTATGCTCCGTTCCTTGCCCCCTTCTCTCCTCCTCTCTTTAAAAGAAAAAAAAAAAAAGTATGTATAAAAAAAAAAAAAGAATCCTGATAACAGAAAGACCCCATAGCCTGGCCTGTGGTGGCACAGTGGATAGAACATCAACCTAGAATGCTGAGGTTGCCGGTCTTGCCCAATCAGGGCACATATGAGAAGCAACTACTGCGAGTTGATGCTTCCCGCTCTTTCTCTCTAAAATTAATAAATAAAATATTTTTTAAAAAAGAAAGAAAGACCCCCATACAACAATATATAGAGAGAAAATACTAGTATTAAAAATGCAATCAGCCCTGGCCAGATGGTTCAGTTGGTTAGAGCCTCATCCCAAAGCACAGTGGCTGTGGGTTCAATCCCCGGACAGGGCACATACAGGCACAGATGGATGTTTCTATGTCTCTCTCTCTCTCTCTATTCCTTTCTCGCTAAAATCAATAAATAGAAATATGACCTGTGGTGGCACAGTGGATAAAGCGTCGACCTGGAAATGCTGAGGTCGCCAGTTCGAAACCCTGGGCTTGCCTGGTCAAGGCACATATGGGAGTTGATGCTTCCGGCTCCTCCCCCTTCTCTCTCTCTGTTTCTCTCTCTCCTTCTCTCTCTCCTCTCTAAAAATGAATAAATAAAATTTAAAAAATAAATAAATAAATAAATAAATAGAAATAAAATAAAATAAAATTTTAAAAATGCAATCAGATTACAAATATGCAGGCCCTGGCCGGTTGGCTCAGCGGTAGAGCGTCGGCCTAGCATGCGGAAGACCCGGGTTCGATTCCCGGCCAGGGCACACAGGAGAAGCGCCCATTTGCTTCTCCACCCCTCCGCCGCGCTTTCCTCTCTGTCTTTCTTCCCCTCCCGCAGCCAAGGCTCCATTGGAGCAAAGATGGCCCGGGCGCTGGGGATGGCTCTGTGGCCTCTGCCTCAGGCGCTAGAGTGGCTCTGGTCGCAATATGGCGACGCCCAGGATGGGCAGAGCATCGCCCCCTGGTGGGCAGAGCGGCGCCCCTGGTGGGCGTGCCGGGTGGATCCCGGTCGGGCGCATGCGGGAGTCTGTCTGACTGTCTCTCCCTGTTTCCAGCTTCAGGAAAATGGAAAGAAAAAAAAAAAAAAATATGCAGGTACTTCATGAGACATACAGAGTCTTGGCAGCACTTCACACTTCTTATCCAGTGAAGTAGAAGAAAGAACAAGGAAAACTTCCCTTATCTCCTCGGGAGACAAATGAGTGAACCTTGTGATAGTTTCCTGTCCACCTCACAGGAAATTCCTAAGTGAGTTTCGGAGGTTAATGGATAGGGTTCTAAGATCAGAAGGCTAGCATTATGAAATCCAGGGTTTATCTAATTCCTGACCAACTAGTTGGGCCTATGCTGTTCTTTTTAAAGACTTTATTCATTTTAGAGAAGAGAGAGAGAGAAAGAGAAGGGGGTCCTCCCTTCTCTTAACTCCCATATGAGTCTTTTTTTTTTTTTTTTTTTTACAGGGACAGAGAGAGAGTCAAAGAGAGGGATAGATAGGGACAGACAGACAGGAACGGAAAGAGATGAGAAGCATCAATCATCAGTTTTTCGTGGCAACACCTTAATTGTTCATTGATTGCTTTCTCATATGTACCATGACCGTGGGCCTTCAGCAGACCGAGTAACCACTTGCTCGAGCCAGCGACCCTGGGTCCAAGCTGGTGAGCTTTTTGCTTAAGCCAGATGAGCACGTGCTCAAGCTGGCGACCTCGGGGTCTTGAACCAGGGTCCTTCCACATCCCAGTCCGATGCTCTATCCACTGTGCCACTGCCTGGTCAGGCCCATATGTGTCTTGACCGAGCAAGCCCAGGGTTTCAAACCGGTGACCTCAGTGTTCCAGGTCAACACTTTATTCACTGCGCCACCACAGGTCAGGCTGGGCCTTTGATGTTCTTAAGGAGTCTTCCTAGCATGAAGGGAGAAGCAGCTACTTCTCCTTCATTAAACAAAAAAATTCATTTTATTTATGCTTACAGCACCTCATTGTATGCCAATTATACATCATGAAACTCTTAACATTTTTTTAAAAAGAAAATGTTAATTTTAATAAGTGAGTAGTAGAAAAGATGCAAGTTTTGCTCCCATCTAACTCTGCAGAATTCCCTGAATTGTATCCATGGATCTCTTGAAGGTCCATGGTTCCAAGGTCCTATCATTATCCCAATAATTCCCTGACAATAACAATTTTTTTCCTCACTCAAAAAAGTTTTAAAATATTTTTCTTGGTGTAGAACATGATTTATTTATTCTATGAAACACTCAAAGTGTAAGTCAGTGGAAAATAATTTTAATCAAAGAATTGTTGGCCCTGGCTGGTTGGCTCAGCGGTAGAGCGTCAGCCTGGCGTGCAGGAGTCCCGGGTTCGATTCCCGGCCAGGGCACACAGGAGAAGTGCCCATTTGCTTCTCCCCCCCTCCCCCCTTCCTTCCTCTCTGTCTCTCTCTTCCCCTCCCGCAGCCAAGGCTCCATTGGAGCAAAGATGGCCCCGGCACTGAGGATGGCTCTGTGGTTTCTGCCTCAGGTGCTAGAATGGCTCTGGATGCAACAGAGCAACGCCCCAGATGGGCGGAGCATCGCCCCCTGGTGGGCATGCTGGGTGGATCCCAGTCGGGCGCATGCGGGAGTCTGTCTGACTGCCTCCCGTTTCCAGCTTCGGAAAAATGAAAAAAAAAAAAAAAAGAATTGTACATTTTGGCCCTGGCCGGATAGCTCAGTTGGTTAAAGCATTGTACCTACATGTTCAGGTCGCAGGTTCGATCCCCAATCAGAGCACACAGGAGAATCAATCAATGAATACATAAGTGGAACAACAAATTGATGTTTCTCTCTGTCTCTCTCCTTTCCTTTCTCTCTAAAAATCAATAATAATTTTAAAAAAAAAGAATTGTACATTTTCTTCCCACACATCTTGCTTTGTATTAGGAAATGACATTGTAACTTGGGACGGTGAACACACAATGCAATATATAGATGATGTATTATAGAATTGTAAACCTGCCTGACCTGTGGTGGCGCAGTGGATAAAACGTCGACCTGGAAATGCTGAGGTTGCCGGTTCTAAACCCTGGGCTTGCCTGGTCAAGGCACATATGGGAGTTGATGCTTCCAGCTCCTCCCCCTTCTCTCTCTCTGTCTCTCCTCTCTGTCTCTCCCTCTCCTCTCTAAAATGAATAATAAAAAAAAAAGAATTGTAAACCTGAAACATAATTTTATTAGCCAGACACCCCAATAAATTCAATAAAAAAATTTTAAAGAGGAAATGACATTATAATTCATTTCATTACAATATTATAAGATGTTATGAGAAAATATTTATTTATTTATTTACAGAGACAGAGAGAGAGTCAGAGAGAAGGACAGATAGGGACAGACAGGAACAGAGAGAGATTTAAAGCATCAATCATCAGTTTTTCGTTGTGACACCTTAGTTGTTCACTGATTGCTTTCTCATATGTGCCTTGACTGTGGGGCTGCAGCAGACCGAGTAACCCCTTGCTTGACCGTGACCTTGGGTCCAAGCTGGTGAACTTTGCTCAAACCAGATGAGCCCGCGCTCAAGCTGGCAACCTCGGGGTCTCGAACCTGGGTCGTCCGCATCCCAGTCCGACATTCTATCCACTGCGCCACCACCTGGTCAGGCGTTATGAGAAAATATTAAAAATAACTCAAACACACCTGGCCAGTGGCACAGTGAATAGAGCATGAGCCAGGTGTATGGACATCCAGGGTTCAATTCGCAGTCAGGGCACAGAAGAGAAGCGACCGTCTGCTTCTCTTCCATTCCTTCTCCCCCTTCTCACTCTATTCCCCTCCTGCAGCCAGTGGCACTAAAAATGTTCAGTACTCGAGCATTGGCCCCTGATGGGGCTGCCAAATAGATCCCACTTGGGGTGCATGAGGGAGTCTGACTCACTATCTCCCCTCCTTTCACCTAAAACCAAAAATAGAACAAAAACTCAAACACAAAAGGCAACATGGGGTGAAATAAACTTGTGGGGGTGTTTTCCCCTAAATCTCTGTGTGATCACACATTGCCTTGAGAGGTCATATTTCTTAGAACTCCTTTCATCTGAAGCAGTTCTATGGTAGGCAGATAGACAGATATGAGCAGAGCAAGGATGAGAAGCCTAGTACAGAAGGTCACCAAAGCAAGGATGAAAGGCCAGCCCTGTTGTGCTGCAGCTCCATGCTCAGAAAAGCAGCAAAACCAGACAAGTGACTCCACAGCTGACCTCAGGACCAAGTGCGTTAATGAAGGGCCCCCTGCCCTGGTGCAGACCTATCACTGGAAACCACAGCCCTGAAAGGCCATACCTGGAGAGCTGATGAATAGTCTTGACACCCTCCCCTGGGGCCTCCCCTGAAGTCTGCCTCCCCGAAAGCCCTTAGGAGCACAGCGGTGCCTCTCCCTCACCCCTCTGGAGCGTGTTCTCTCTTTCTCCTAATCTTCCCTTCTGTTGCCTCTGTGTCATGTTTCTTTTTTTTTCTTTTTTCTTTTTATTGTATTTTCCCAAAGCTGGAAAGGGGGAGGCAGTCAGACAGAGACTCCCACATGTGCCCGACCGGGATCCACCCGGCATGCCCACCAGGGGGCGATGCTCTGCCCATCTTGGGGCATCGCTCTGCCGCAATCAGAGCCATTCTAGCGCCTGAGGCAGAGGCCACAGAGCCATCCTCAGCGCCTGGGCCATCTTTGCTCCAATGGAGCCTTGGCTGCAGGAGGGGAAGAGAGACAGAGAGGAAGGAGAGGGAGAGGGGTGGAGAAGCAGATGGGTGCTTCTCCTGTGTGCCCTGGCCGGGAATCAAACCCAGGACTCCTGCACGCCAGGCTGATGCTCTACCACTGAGCCAACTGGCCAGGGCCTTGTGTCATGTTTCTTAAAGCCCATTTCTCCTACCTCTGTGACTGTCAAATAAACTTTCTCTTATATTTTGAGTCTTTTTTTTTTTTTTTCCTGAAGCTGGAAATGGGGAGAGACAGTCAGACAGACTCCCGCATGCGCCCGACCGGGATTCACCCGGCACGCCCACCAGGGGCGACGCTCTGCCCACCAGGGGGCGATGCTCTGCCCCTCCGGGGCGTCGCCATATTGCGACCAGAGCCACTCTAGCGTCTGGGGCAGAGGCCACAGAGCCATCCCAGCGCCCGGGCCATCTTTGCTCCAATGGAGCCTTGGCTGCGGGAGGGGAAGAGAGAGACAGAGAGGAAGGCGCGGCGGAGGGGTGGAGAAGCAAATGGGCGCTTCTCCTGTGTGCCCTGGCCGGGAATCGAACCCGGGTCCTCCGCACGCTAGGCCGACGCTCTACCGCTGAGCCAACCGGCCAGGGCTATATTTGAGTCTTGACTCTGAATTTTTACCTAGCCAGAACTCAGGAACCAAGGTTGCTGCACAAAGGTCCAGTCCGGCCCCACTGGTTTAACATCTGGTGACATTTTCATTCTCACTGCCACAGACAGACTGTTCCCCGGCCTTTCACTGCCATGATAAGTTTGAAGAAGACAGGCCAGAACTGCCCTCTGTTTGGGTTTAACCGTGGCTTCTTCTTGATCTTCCAGGCTAAGCACTGCTGGAAGTCAGCAGTGACTGTGTCCTCCTTGCCCTTCAGGGGGCACAGATGTTCACTTGTTTCATTACTGACAATGTTCATTTTGATCACTTGGTAAAGAAGGTGCCCTCCAGGTTTCTTCTCTGCAGATTTACTATGTCTCCATTTTTAATTAATAAGTAATTTATGGAAAGGCACTTTGAGGCTATATAAAAATCCTATTCCTCTCCTGGCCGGTTTGCTCAGTGGTAGAGCATCGGCCTGACATGCAGGAGTCCCGGATTCGATTCCCGGCCAGGGCACACAGGAGAAGTGCCCATCAGCTTCTCCACCCCTCCCCTCTCCTTCCTCTCTGTCTCTCTCTTCCCCTCCCGCAGCCAAGGCTCTATTGGAGTAAAGTTGGCCCGGGTGCCGAGGATGGCTCTATGGCCTCTGCCTCAGGCACTGGAATGGCTCTGGTTGCAACAGAGTGATGCCCCAGATGGGCAGAGCATCGCCCCCTGGTGGGCATGCTGGGTGGATCCCAGTCAGGTGCATGCGGGAGTCTGACTGCCTCCCCATTTCCAACTTCAGAAAAATACAAAACAAACAAACAAACAAACAAAAAACCCAAAAACACACCATAAAATCTTTAAAAAAAAATCCTATTTCTCATCAACCTTTCACCCACTGGTTTTAGCATCTTGCTATATATACATAGTTCATAGGTCTTCTTCATATAGACCCAGTGTATTTGTAATTATTTCTGATCCTAGGTATTTTATATTTTTTGTCCTTATGCTAAATGGGATCTTGTCTTTCTTATATTTATTAACTCACTATTCATTCACATAGAAAAGTACTGATTTTTTTCTTATCACTTTTGTTAGCAGCCGCCTACCTGAGGGCCTCTCCAAGTCAGGGACGTCTCCTGTCTTGGCCAGAACTTACTTACTGTTTTCATCGCATGGCTGGTGCAGAACCACATGAGTCAGAGCTGTCAAAGGGTTTGTCTTTCTTTCTTTCTTTTTCCTCCCTCCCTCCCTCTCTCCCTCCCTTCCTTCCTTCTCTTTTCTTTTTTTTTTTTTTTATAAATTTTTTAAATTTTATTTATTTATTTATTATAGAGACAGAGAGTGATAGACAGGGACAGAGAGAGATGAGAAGCATCAATCATTAGTTTTTCATTATGCATTGCAACACCTTAGTTGTTCATTGATTGCTTTCTCATATGTGCCTTGACCGCAGGCCTTTAGCAGACCGAGTAACCCCTTGCTGGACCCAGCGACTTTGGGTTCAAGCTGGTAGGCTTTTGCTCAAACCAGATGAGCCCGCGCTCAAGTTGGCGACCTCGGGGTCTCGAACCTGGGTCCTCTGCATCCCAGTCCGACGCTCTATCCACTGTGCCACTGCCTGGTCAGGCTCTTTTTTTTTTTTTTTAATTTTATTTTATTTATTTATATTTTTTACAGGGACAGAGAGAGAGTTAGAGAGAGGGATAGATAGGGACAGACAGACAGGAATGGAGATGAGAAGCATCAATCATCAGTTTTCATTGTAACACCTTAGTTGTTCATTGATTGCTTTCTCATATGTGCCTTGACCGTGGGCCTTCAGCAGACCGAGTAACCCCTTGTTTGAGCCAGCGACCTTGGGTCCAAGCTGGGGAGCTTTGCTCAAGCCAGATGAGTCCGTGCTCAAATTGGCAACCTCGGGGTCTCGAACCTGGTTCCTTCCACATCCCAGTCCGACGCTCTATCCACTGCGCCACCACCTGGTCAGGCCCCTTTTCTTTTTTTTAAGTTGATTTCAAAGAAACAGCATGAAGAAGAGAGAAAGAAGCGTTCATTGATCCATTTATTTATGCATTCACTGGTTGGTTCTTGTTTGTGCCCTGATTGGGGATCGAACCCAACAACCTTGGTGTTTCAGGACGACGTTCTAACCAAGTGAGCTAACTATCCAGGGCCTGTCAGAGTGTTTTTTTGTTTGTTTGTTTGTTTTTTCTGTCAGGGGTTTTAATGTCCTTTTACTTCTGATCAAGTCTCACTCCCAAGCAACACTCAGACAGTAAACATTCTGCTGCCAGCTCTAGCTTAAGGTGAAATTTTTGCTGGTTCAAAGACTTCTGGACACTCAAGTCTTTTTTTTTTTTTTCCCCGAAGCTGGAAACGGGGAGGCAGTCAGACAGACTCCCGCATGCGCCAGACCGGGATCCACCCAGCATGCCCACCAGGGGGCGATGCTCTGCCCATCTGGGGCATTGCTCTGCCGCAATCAGAGCCATTCTAGCACCTGAGGCAGAGGCCACAGAGCCATCCTCAGCGCCCGGGCAAACTTTGCTCCAGTGGAGCCTTGGCTGCAAGAGGGGAAGAGAGAGACAGAGAGGAAGGAGAGGGGGAGGGGTGGAGAAGCAGATGGGCGCTTCTCCTGTGTGCCCTGGCCAGGAATCGAACCCGGAACTCCTGCACGCCAGGCTGATGCTCTACCACTTAGCTAACCGACCAGGGCTCAAGTCTTGTCTAATTAGGGGGAACATAGAAGGTGTCTGTTGTTCTGACCACTGCTAGGTTTTGTAAAACCAAAAGACCGTTTTAGAGAAAAGAGGTATTTTGATCACTTTACTCACCTTTTTAGGGGCAGAAATCATAGGCCTGTGGTAATACCTAATCATGACTCCGCCCTCTTTCAGAATACTGAGGGGAAAGATCATTCCTATTTGTTGACAGTGGTGTAGAAGGCAAGCCAGCATAATTTAGGAAGACTGGGGCCTTGTAGCAAGAAATTTGCCAATGTTACATGACTGCTTCTTTTACTGTCACAAACAGTGTATCACTTGGGAAAGGGATACTGTATATAGTTCGGGGATACAATCCTTAAAAATAAAAGACACCGTCTATTATTTCTACTTGCTTCCCAGAAGAAAGAAAAAGTTGGTATATGTAATGTTTCAGAGTCCTTGACCCCAAGGAACTAGATACCACTTATTCACTCATGCATTCATTCATTCACTTCTTTAATATGATATATATTGTACTTGGTGCCTGCTAAGTGCCAGGTGTTAATGTAGAAGACAAACAGTATAACCCTCCTGGAGGTTATAACCTGATGGGGAAAATAAACATTAATTAACACACAAGCATGCAATGTGGATGGAGAAAGCTGTTAAAAAATTAGTATAGCTATCCCTGCCTCTTAAGGGGAATGTATGATTCACATCTGGAAGTATCTTTTTATGGTCTAGCTTGCAGACATTAGTGGAGAAGGCTGTCTTGCCTGATAATTTAATCATGTCCCATAAGAGTGTGTAATTTCAAAGCAGAATTGAAAATGTGCTTTGAGCTGATTAAGATGGAGCCCAGAACACTCTCTTCTTCCTCCTTTTTTTTTTTTTCAGGGACAGAGAGTCAGAGAGAGGGATAGATAGGGACAGACAGACAGGAACGGAGAGAGATGAGAAGCATCAATCATCAGTTTTTCGTTGCAACACATTAGTTGTTCATTGATTGCTTTCTCATATGTGCCTTGACCGTGGGCCTTCAGCAGACTGAGTAACCCCTTGCTCGAGCCAGCAACCTTGGGTCCAAGCTGGTGAGCTTTTTGCTTAAGCCAGATGAGCCCGCGCTCAAGCTGGCAACCTTGAGGTCTCGAACCTGGGTCCTCCACATCCCAGACCGACGCTCTATCCACTGCGCCACCGCCTGGTCAGGCTCTTCTTCCTCCTTTTAAAGTGGGCACAGCTGCCCTGGCCGTTTGGCTCAGCAGTAGTGTCGGCCCAGCATGTGGAAGTCCTGGATTCGATTTGCAGCTAGAGCACACAGGAGAAGCGCCCATCTGCTTCTCCACCCCTCCCCCTCTCCTTTCTTTCTGTCTCTCTCTTCCCCTCCTGCAGCCAAGGCTCCATTGGAGCAAAGTTGGCCCCAGCGCTGAGGACAGCTCCATGGCTTCCACCTCAGGCACTAGAATGGCTTTGGTTGCAAAGGAACAATGCCCCCTAGTGGGCATCCTGGGTGGATCCCGGTAGGGTGCATTCAGGAGTCTGTCTCTCTGCCTCCACTTCTCACTTCAAAAAGATACAATAGCCTGACCAGGCGGTGGCGCAGGGGACAGAGCGTCGGACTGGGATGCGGAGGACCCAGGTTCAAGACCCCGAGGTCTCCAGCTTGAGTGCGGGCTCATCTGGTTTGAGCAAAGCTCATCAGCTTGGACCCAAGGTCACTGGCTCGAGAAAGGGGTTACTCAGTTTGCTGTAGCCCCATGGTCAAGGCACATGTGAGGAAGCAATCAATGAACAACTAAGGTGTCGCAAGGAAAGACTAATGATTGATGCTTCTCATCTCTCTCCCTTCCTATCTGTCTGTCTGTCCCTGTCTATCCCTCTCTCTGAATCTCTCTCTGTCTCTGTAAAAAAAAAAGAAAAGATGACATATGGAAGTTGATGCTTCCAGCTCCTTCCCCCTTCTCTCTCTCTCCTCTCTCCCTCTCTGTCTCTCTCTGTCCTCTCTAAAAATGAATAAATAAAATAAAATAAAATAATTTAAAAATAAAAATAAATAAATAAAAGAAAGTTGATGCTTCCTGCTTCTCCTCCCTTCTCTCTCTCTCCTCTCTAACTAAAATGAATAAATAAAATAAAAAAAAAATTTAAAAAAAGACACAAGAGCCCTGGCCGGGTTGGCTCAGCGGTAGAGCGTCGGCCTAGCGTGCGGAGGACCCGGGTTCGATTCCTGGCCAGGGCACACAGGAGAAGCGCCCATTTGCTTCTCCACCCCTCCGCCGCGCTTTCCTCTCTGTCTCTCTCTTCCCCTCCCGCAGCCGAGGCTCCATTGGAGCAAAGATGGCCCCGGGCGCTGGGGATGGCTCTGTGGCCTCTGCCCCAGGCGCTACAGTGGCTCTGGTCGCAACATGGCGACGCCCAGGATGGGCAGAGCATCGCCCCCTGGTGGGCAGAGCGTCGCCCCTGGTGGGCGTGCCGGGTGGATCTCGGTCGGGCGCATGCGGGAGTCTGTCTGACTGTCTCTCCCTGTTTCCAGCTTCAGAAAAAAATGAAAAGAAAAAAAAAAAAGACACAAGAAAGAAAGAAAGAAAGAAAGAAAGAAAGAAAGAAAGAAAGAAAGAAAGAAAGAAAGAAAGAGAAATTGTTAAAATGGTCAGTTTTATGCTATGTATATTTTATTTTTTATTTTTATTTTTATTTTTTATAGAGACAGAGAGAGATTCAGAGAGAGGGATAGACAGGGACAGACAGACAGACAGGAAGGGAGAGAGATGAGAAGCATCAATCATTAGTTTTTCCTTGCGACACCTTAGTTGTTCATTGATTGCTTTCTCATATGTGCCTTGACCACAGGCCTTCAGCAGACCGAGTAACCCTTTGCTCAAGCCAGTGACCTTGGGTCCAAGCTGGTGAGCTTTTGCTCAAACCAGATGAGCCTGCGCTCAAGCTGGTGACCTCAGGGTCTCGAACCTGGGTCCTCCGCATCCCAGTCCGATGCTCTATCCACTGTGCCACCACCTGATCAGGCGCTATGTAAATATATTTTAAAATCAATCAATCAATAAATAAATAAACAGCCTGACCTGTGGTGGTGCAGTTGATAAAGTATCGACCTGCAACACTGAGGTTGCCAGTTCAAAACCCTGGGCTTGCCTGGTCAAGGCACGTGTGGGAGTTGATGCTTCCTGCCCCTCCCTCCCTTCTCTCTCTCTCTCTCTTTCCTCTCTAAGGTAAATAAATAAATCATTAAAATAAGTTTTTAGCCCTGGCCGGTTGGCTCAGCGGTAGAGCGTCAGCCTAGCGTGCAGAGGACCCGGGTTCGATTCCCGGCCAGGGCACACAGGAGAAGCGCCCATTTGCTTCTCCACCCCTCCGCCGCGCTTTCCTCTCTGTCTCTCTCTTCCCCTCCCGCAGCCAAGGCTCCATTGGAGCAGAGATGGCCCGGGCGCTGGGGATGGCTCTGTGGCCTCTGCCTCAGGTGCTAGAGTGGCTCTGGTCGCAACATGGCGACGCCCAGGATGGGCAGAGCATCGCCCCCTGGTGGGCAGGGCGTCACCCCTGGTGGGCGTGCCGGGTGGATCCCGGTCGGGCGCATGCGGGAGTCTGTCTGACTGTCTCTCCCTGTTTCCAGCTTCAGAAAAATGGAAAAAAAAAAAAAATAAGTTTTTAGCCTGACCTCTGGTGGCGCAGTGGATAAAGCGTCGACCTGGGAACACTGAGGTTGCCGGTTCAAAACCCTGCACTTGCCCTGACCACATAGCTCATTCGGTTGGAGCATCATCCCGGAGCACGGAGGTTGCCGGTTCGATTCCAGGTCAGGGCACATACAGGAGCAGCTCAATGTTCCTGTCTCTCTCTCTCTGCCCCTGCCTTTCTCAAATAAATAAATGAATAAATTAAAAACAAAACAAAACAAAACAAAAAACCCTGCACTTGTCTGGTCAAGGCACATATGGGAGTTGATGCTTTCTGTTCCTCCCTCCTTTCTCTCTCTCTCTCTCTCTCTCTCTCTCCCTCCCTCCTCTCTAAAATGAATAAATAAAAATAAATAAGTTTTTATTTTTATTTATTTATTTTTTTAGTGAGAGAGACAGGCGGATAGGAAGGGAGAGGGATGAAGAAGCATGAATTCTTCATTGTGGCACCTTAGTTCAATTGCTTTCTCATATGTGCCTTGACCAGGGGCTCCAGCCAAGCCAGTGACCCCTTGCTCAAGCCAGCAACCTTGGGCTCAAGCCAGCGACCATGAAGTCATGTCTATGATCCCATGCTCAAGCCCCTGACCTCATGCTAAAGTCAGATGAGCCCACGCTCAAGCCAGTGACCTCAGGATTTCAAACCTAGGCCCTCTGAGTCTCAGGCTGATGCTCTAGTCACTGCGCCAACTGCCTGGTCAGGACAAAAACCAATTTTTTAATTTAAAAAAATTTTAGCCTGACCAGGCGGTGGCACAGTGGATAGAGCATCAGACTGGGATGCAGAGGACCCGGGTTCGAGACCCCGAGGTTGCCCGCTTGAGTGCGGGCTCATCTGGTTTGAGGAAAAGCCCACCAGCTTGACCCCAAGGTCGCTGGCTCCAGCAAGGGGTTACTCGGTCTGCTGAAAGCCCGTGGTCAAGGCACATATGAGAAAGCAATCAATGAACAACTAAGGTGTTGCAACGCACAATGAAAAACTAATGATTGATGCTTCTCATCTCTCTCTGTTCCTGTCTGTCTGTACCTGTGTATCCCTCTCTCTGACTCACTCTCTGTCTCTGTAAAAAAATTAATTAATTAATTTTAAAAAATTTTTTAAAAGAAGGGAGCAGCCAGAATGTTGATGTGAGGCTGAAGCTCTAGAGGAAAAGGGAGACTAAGACGATAAGACCCCCTTGGGGGCGGGGGAAAGAAGACCCCCTTGGGGGAAATGATCAAGACACTTAGGAATTAGGAGTGTGTAACAATAGCTTGGCCTGCAGTACAATGGATAAAGCAACAAACTGGAATGCTGAAGTTGCCAGTTCGAAACTGGGCTTGCCTGGCCAAGGCACATACAACAAGCAAGCAAGCAATGAACAACCCAACTCAAGTTGATACTTCTCACTTCCCATCCATCCCTCTCTCTCCTCTTTGTAAAATCAATAAATAAAATCTAAAGGAGCCTGACCAGGTGGTGGCACAGTGGATAGAGTGTCGGACTGGAACGCAGAGGACCCAGGTTCGAGACCCCGAGGTCGCCAGCTTGAGCGCAGGTGCATCTGGATTGAGCAAAGCTCACCAGCTTGGACCCAAGGTCACTCACTGGCTTGAGCAAGGGGATACTTGGTCTGCTGAAGGCCTGCTGTCAAAGCACATATGAGAAAGCAATCAACGAATAACTAACATGTCGCAATGAAAAACTAATGATTAATGCTTCTCATCTCTCTCCATTCCTGTCTGTCTATCCCTCTCTGACTTTGTCTCTGTGTAAGGCCAGGAGCCGTCATCGTGACTATTCACATGCAGGTTCCCATTGGATTCGGGCAGACGATAAAGAAATGGCGGAGTCAGAGGATGGGGGGCCATCCTATTTATTGGTGTCTCACCAAGACAGGCAAACCACAAAAGAAGACAAGGGAAAAGCAGAAAACCAGCTCTTCCCATGAAGGGCAAGGGATCAGGGGAGCCCCTGCAATTGTGATAGCAGGAACTGTGTGTCTGAGCTCCTGGTCTGTCCCACTTTATAGTGTAGCAAACCAAAATCCCTTAATCCAATATACAAACAAGGAAGTCTCCGATACAAAGTCACTTATCCAAGGCATAATTGGATTTCTCATGATAGTGCACCACCCAGATCATACAATCAGTCAAGGGTGTGGGGAAAAGCTTAGTCCCAAAACCAAACCCCAGGCTACAACAACCTGGCCTGCTTATAGCCTGTCCCCCACACCCATTATAAGTCACAAGCGAGCAAACATATATATCATGTTTACAAACTTATTTGACCAACACTCTGTAAAAAAAAAAAAAAAAATATTTCTCCTTCCTCAACCCCTCTACTCTCTCTCTCTCTCTGTAAAATCAATAAATAAAATCTTAAAAAACAAACAAAAAAAATCTAAAAGAAAGAAAGGAGGGAGGGAGGGAGGGGAAGGAGAAGAGGAAGGAGGAGGAGGAGGAGGAGGAGGAGGAGGAGGAGGAGGAGGAGGAGGGGGAGGAGGAGGAGGAAAGGAAGAGAGAAATAAAGAGAGAAAGGAAGAAAGAGACATCCAAACCTGTAAGAATTCTTACGAATTTATTTGAGCCAAACTGACCCACAACTGCTGGGAAGCAGACTGAGAAAATGCTCCGGGAAAATGGCACTTTCACCATTTACTTTATACCTCACAATCAAAGGGGAACACGTCAGGGGTTACGGGAAATCCACTGGTGATAGATTAGGGAGGTGGGGAAATCTCTACGACTGGATAAAAAGTAAAAGGGATAAACACAGACTTCTTTTACATAGGTGAGTATAGGATAGTTAACAGTTAACGATTAACATGACAATACAAAGGGGATTTGTGGTCTCAGCTTCAGGGCAGTGGTTGTGCCCTGAGGGGTCTGGAAGATTACTCTTCCATTTCAAAGGCATGTAACTCTTACATTTTTAAAGGTTATCAGGTATGTTACTGTAGATGCAAAAAGACAGGCTCAGTTAATGTAAACATTGACCTTTGTTAGGGAAAAATACCGCCCTAGGACATTACTACCCAGAGAGAACTGCTTTACTTAGGTCTCTGAGTTTGTAAGGCTGACAAGGCAGCCTCCCCTGAGCTTGATTTGAGAGAGAGAGAGAGAGAGAGAGAGAGAGAGAGAGAGAAAGGGGTGGGTAACAAGAGAAAGAGAGAGAGGAGAAAAATATCAATCTGCTCTTCCACCTATTTATGCATTCATTGGTTGATTCCAGAAATCAAACCTGCAACCCACTACCCTGGCATATGGGGATGACGCTCTAATGAACTACATGGCCAAGGCCACATTATTAAGGTGACCAATTGTCCTCCTTTAGGGAGGACAGTCCTTTTGTAAGTTCTGTCCTCTCTAGAAAAGTGTCCTCCTACATGTCCTCCTTTTTGATACTGGAAAACTAATCTGAAAATGTTCGTATTTGATCTATGCACAGTCGATCCATTGCATGTGATGTGATGTGTATGTATCTAAATGAGTATTTTCTGATAATTATTATTAAAAATTAATAGGCATGTAAGCATTACAATATAAAATATTACAAATGTTTTATTATGCATTTACCATATTATAGTGTATTATTGTTGCAATGAATAAAATGTTTCTTTTATTTATGATGCTTTTTTCTTCAATTTATTTTTGTTTTCCTTTTCATTGTAAAAAGTTGGTCACCTTATATTGTAGGAATCAAAGGAGGATGAAAATGTCCAGACAACTTGATGAAGAAAATAGGCTTTATTTAGCTGGTGGAGCTGCGTGACCCCAAAAGAGGCAACAAAACACATGCTCCCTGTGTGTCAAATGTCAAATAAGTTTGCAAATATGATGTATATGTTCGCTCGCTTATAATTTGCTGTTGGGCAGATAAAATGTATTATGCTCACTTTGTTAAAGAGGCCGTTGCCCAGGTGATATTAATGTGTGTTGAGAATTGTTGTAGCTTGAGGCTTGGTTTTGGGATTAAGCCTGTCCCACCCTTTTTGGTGTGAGGTGGTACAATCCTATCATGCCTCATAGAAGTGATTTTGTATTAGAGACTTCCCCATTATGTATATTGGATTAAGGGTTTGGATTTCTACACTATAAAATGGGAACGGAGCGGGAGTTTGCTCCCTTGGTTCCTGAGGTTAGCATGAGAGAGCAGAGAGAATAGAGCCAGCAGCGGGAGGAGGCCACGTGGAGAAGGCCAGGAAAAGCAGCCAAGATGGCGGAGTACTGAGTGAGATGCCAGTTTGTACAGAGTTTGTATCTGGGATAAGGAAGGAAATGGGGAACTGAGGAGAATAAGGCTGTTGAGCTAGAAACCTTTGATTCTAGGAAACTCAGATAAATCAGTAGCTTTGTGAGCACTGAATGTGACTGGGTTTTGGAGCCCAGTGTGTATTTTTACTTGCCTGCCGGGTGCAAGCTAGATTAAAGACTATGGCCCACCAGTTTTTGGCTCCATGGTTTCTTTACCGACTGTCCGAATCCAATGTGAACCTGCATGGGCCAGACGGCTGTGATGCTGGCCCTGGCCGTGCCTCCTGGCTTTACATTTGCATTGGGTGTAGGGGACAGGCTGTAAGCAGGCAGGGTCCTTATAGTCCAGGGGTTGGGAATCTATGGCTCATGAGCCAGATGTGGCTCTTTTGATGGCATCATCTGGCTGTCAGACAAATCTTTTTTTTTTTGTATTTTTCTGAAGCTGGAAACCGGGAGAGACAGACAGACTCCTGCGTGCGCCCAACCAGGATCCACCCGGCACGCCCACCAGGGGGCGACGCTCTGCCCCTCCGGGGCATCGCTCTGTTGCGACCAGAGCCACTCTAGCGCCTGGGGCAGAGGCCAAGGAGCCATCCCCAGCGCCCGGGCCATCTTTGCTCCAATGGAACCTCGGCTGCGGAAGGGGAAGAGAGAGACAGAGAGGAAGGAGAGGGGGAGGGGTGGAGAAGCAGATGGGCACTTCTCCTGTGTGCCCTCACCGGGAATCGAACCTGGGACTTCTGCACGCCAGGCCGACGCTCTACCACTGAGCCAACCGGCCAGGGCCGATAAATCTTTAATAAAAAAAATAATAACATTAAAAATATAAAACATTCACATGTATTACAATCCATTCATTTCCTACCACTGTTTGTGGTTGCGAGTGGCTGGAGCCAATCACAGCTGTCCTCCGGGACACCAAATTTTTATTGGATAATGTGAAATGTACACGGGTCGTTGTATGGCTTTCACGGAATTATATTTTAAAATATGTGGTGTACATGGCTCTCTCAGCCAAAAAGGTTCCTGAACCCTGTTATAGTCTAAGGCTTAGTTTTAAGACTAAGCCTTTCCCACCCTTTTAATACTAAGATCTTCTCAACACTAAGCTTTTCCCCACACCTGATTGTTGCATGATATGGGGTGGTACACTCTTATGAGGAATCCCATTTATGCCTCAGATAAGTGGCTTTGTATCAGAGACTTCCTTATTTGTATACTGGCTTAAAGGCTTTAATTTCTACACTATAAAATAAGGGAGACCAGGAGCTCTCCCTCTCTCTCTCTCTCTCTCTGTTCCTGAAATTAACATTGCAGAGGAGAAGCAGCCAAGATGGCGAGTGCTGAAGGAGAAATCGGTTTGTGCAGTTTGTGCAGAGAGGAGGAGATGGAGAACAGAGGTGAATAAGGCTGGTGAGGTAGAAACCTTTGATTCTAGGAATACTCCGATAAGTCAGTGGCTTTGGGAGCACTCAATGGAAAGGGAAGTGTTTTCCCACAGTGTGTATTTCTCGCCCACTGAGTGCAAGCTAGGATTAAAGGTAATGGCCCTGTTGGGCAGGTAAAATGTATTATGCTCACTTTGTTAAAGATAACACAAGGAGGCCGACGCCCAGGTGATATTAATGTGTGTTGGGTGGGCTAAAGGCAGGCAGAATCCTTGTAGCCTGGGGCTTGGTTTTGGGATTAAGCCTTTCCTACCCTTTTTGATGTGGGGTGGTACAATCCAATCATGCCTCAGAGAAGTGACTTTGTATTAGAGACTTCCCTACTTTGTATATTGGATTAGAGGTTGTGAAGCTACAGTATAAAGTGGGGGCAAAACGGGAGTTTGCGCTCTTGGTTCCTGAGGTTATCATTAGAGGAGAGAGCAGAGCAGAGAGCGGAAAGAGGCCATGTGGCCAGGAGAAGCAGCCAAGATGGCGGAGTGCTGAGTGAGATGCCAGTTTGTGTAGAGTATCTGGGATAAGGAAGGAGATGGGGAACTGAGGAGAATAAGGCTGGTGAGTTAGAAACCTTTGATTCTAGGAAACTCGGATAAGTCAGTGGCTTTGTGAGCACTGAATGTGATTGGGTTTTGGAGCCCAGTGTATGTTTTTACTTGCCTGCCGGGTGCAAGCTAGAATTAAAGACTATGGCCCACCAGTTTGTGGCTCCGTTGTTTCTTTACCGACTGTCCGAATCCAATGCGAACCTGCATGTGAATGGCCACGATGGCGGCTACTGGCTTTACAGGCCCACCAGTTCTTGGCTCCATTGTTTCATTACTCTGTCTGAATCAAATGCAAACCTGCATGTGAATGGCCACAATGGCAGCCCCTGGCTTCACACTCCCCGAAGTTAGATTTCTTACATCTTATATGTTAGATTTCTTACATCCTTTACAGTGTTAGCTTTCACATGACAAATGCCCGAGTTCTATGACTTCCCTGTTTGCAGGCCTACATGACTTTCATGTCTTAGGGAGGGGAAGGGGAGAGGAGGCTGGAGGGTCTGTCTTTGATAATCCTATCACTCATTCTTATTACTGGAGCTGCAAGTTCATTTCCAGGAACTGATAACAAGCAAGGTCCATAGCCTTGGTTTGTTATTTTTCAAACTTTTCTATCTGCCCTTGTTCCCTCAGTCAGAACACTGAGGTCACGGGCTGGAGTGTAAGACCCCAGACATTGCAGGCTCCCTCTCCTCTGCATTCTACTGGTTTCTCCTCCTTCAACACAAGCAACACTGAGCAGAACCACCACAACCTGGGGTCCCCTCCCAACCTTGAGATCAATGACAAAATGATATAGTCAGTGCTTTTAATTCAAAATTAGAAAGATGACGTCATCCAGGCCAGGCTTCTTACACCCACCTGACACACCTCTCCCTGAAGATGAGGGAAGCCCATGCTCATCTTGAGGCTGTCTGGTGGGCATGGCTGGGCCCACAGGCACATACAGAGTCCCCCTGAATGACTGACATCATGTGAACCATGATGGAGCTGAGTCTCACTCCTCTTGCACTGCGAGGACTCTGGGTTTGGGAGGAGGAGGTAGGCCAAGCCCAGGCAGCTGCTCCTCACTGCCCCAGCAGTAGGGGCTGGTGGACGGTATGGGGCTGGTTGTTGGGTATGGGAGAAAGCGGTCAAGGACAAGCAGGGCTGGCCCACCGTGGCAGTCCGAATAAACCATGCAGCAGCTCCAGGCACTGAGGGTTCTGTGATTCCTCCCCTCCACCTTCCGCCCTCCCCCCTTTTCCGCCAGCCTGTCCCACCCACTTGTCCCGACGGTGGCAGCACACCCGAGCAGGAGGCAGACTGAGGTGGAGGTGGAGGCCGAGTTTCACCTGGCTGTGGGTCCACACGTCCTTGTCCTTCCTTCCTGTGCTCTCAAGAAGTCCATCCAATGAGGGGTCAACGGGGCCAGGCAGCACTGAATTCCTTCTCCAGACCCTGGACAAACTGGTCGTTGAGGAAGAGCAGCTGACCATGGGGCAGGAAGCGGGTGAGGATGCCCTCGATTCGGTCAGCCCGCAGCAGGAGATTGGCGCCAGGGGCCAGCAGCCGGAGGTGGTCGAGGAGGAGGCGTGCCAGCAGCCGGAGCGTGCCCTCGGCCAGCAGTAGGTTCTCGTGGGCATCCAGCACCAGGGCAAAGCCTAACGAGAGCACTCCCAGCCACACCACCGTCCGAGGTTCCCGGAACGGGTCCCCTGCCGCCAGGCGGAAGGCCCCTCGTGGGGCCTCATGCAGAAGCACTGGCTCATCTGAGGACTGGGGCTGCAGGTCCGGAGGGGGCCGGCCAGATGCCTGCTGCTGCAGCTGGCACATGCATTCCACCTGCCTGGGGAGAGTGGGCAGGTCACCAACTTCTGTCATCCTCATGACCACACTTGGAGTTGCCATTATCCCCATATCTCAGATGGAGAAGCTGAGCCCTAGAGACTAAATGACCTGCCCTGCACCACAGAAGGGAGTGTGAGCTGGAACAGAAATCCAGGCTCCCGCCTCCAGGCCCTAAATCATTTCAGTCAGTGTGGCCAAGAGAAGGCAGATTTTGAACACAGCTGCTTGGGCTGGAGAAGGACACCAGGGGAAGAAGATCCTGACCCACCTGCTACACAGAGGTCTCCTCAACATGAAGAAAAGCAACCAGTGAGAAGTGGTGTAAAAGCCACACCCAACCTGCGCCATCAAAAATTGCCATCCTTATCCCATCCTGCAACCCTCTCCAAATAGAAAAGAAAAACCTTCACTTGATCATTCAGGCTTTTTAAATTTTTTTATTTTATTATTTTATTTTATTTTATTTATTCATTTTTAGAGAGGAGAGAGAGAGAGAGACAGAAAGGGAGAGAGAGGAGAGAGAGAAGGGGGGAGGAGCTGGAAGCATCAACTCCCATATGTGCCTTGACCAGGCAAGCCCAGGGTTTCGAACCAGCGACCTCAGCATTTCCAGGTCAACGCTTTATCCACCGCGCCACCACATGTCAGGCCATTCAGGCTTTTGAAAGCACTCTCTGATGCCTCCTGAATTGACCTCCAATTTGGGCCTTGCACACAGTGGTGGGATTCAGCCAGTTCACAACAGTTAGGCAGAATCGATACCTAATTTTTTAGTTTGGTGAACCAGTTGCTGAAATGGCACTTGTAATCAGCGTTCTCTCTAACGTGGGCAACTGAGCAGCTGCCCAATGTGGAAATCACAAATTTACATTCCTTACTCCTTTTTTTTTTTAAAGACTTTATTTATTTATTCATTTTAGAGAGGAGAGAGAGAGAGAAAGGGAGGAGCAGGAAGCATCAACTCCCATATGTGCCTTGACCAGGCAAGCCCAGGGTTTTGAACCAGCGACCTCAGCATTTCCAGGTCGACGCTTTATCCACTGCACCACCACAGGTCAGGCTCCTTACTCTTTTTTAACTTCCATCTGCACAACGGTGTATTCTAAGTGCCTATAGTAATGTTCATTCCGTCCATATGTAAAAAAATTGCAAGTGAGGAGACCAATCAAGTAGTAATATGGAGCCTGACCTGTGGTGGCGCAGTGGATAAAGCGTCAATCTGGAAATGCTGAGGTGGCCAGTTCGAAGCCCTGGGCTTGCCTAGTCAAGGCATATATGGGAGTTGATGCTTCTAGCTCCTCCCCCTTCTCTCTCTCTCTGTCTCTCCCTCTCCTCTCTAAAATGAATAAATAAAAAAATTTATGAAAAAAAAAAAAAAAAAAAAGAAGTAATATGGAAACAGTTTAAATAACAGTTTTATTGCCTGACCTGTGGTGGCGCAGTGGATAAAGTGTCGACCTGGAAATGCTGAGGTCGCAGGTTTGAAACCTTGGGCTTGCCTGGTCAAGGCACACATGGGAGTTGATGCTTCCAGCTCCTCCCCCCCTTCTCTCTCTCTGTCTCTCCCTCTCCCCTTTCTAAAATGAATAAATACATAAAAAAATAAATAAAATAAAAATTTCTAAATAACAGTTTTATTGTTTTTTGTCAGGTATTATTTAATATTTTTTTAAATATTTTAAAACTCTTTCTTAGGCGCCTGACCGGGCGGTGGCGCAAAGGATAGAGCGTCGAACTGGGATGCAGAGGACCCAAGTTTGAGACCCCAAGGTTGCCAGCTTGAGTGCAGGCTCATCTGGTTTGAGCATGGCTCACCAGCTTGAGCCCAAGGTTGCTGGCTCACTCAGTCTGCTGTAGTCCCGTCAAGGCACATATGAGAAAGCAATCAGTGAACAACTGAGGTGCCGTAACGAAGAATTGATGCTTCTCATCTTTTTACCTTCCTGTCTGTCCCTCTCTCTGACTCCCTCTGTCTCTGTCACTAAATAAATTAATTAAAAAATTAAAATGCACCTGACCAGGCACTGGCGCAGTGGATAGAGCGTTGGACTGGGATGCGGAGGACCCAGGTTCGAGACCCCGAGGTCGCAAGCTTGAGCGCAGGCTCACCTGGTTTGAGCAAAAAGCTCACCAGCTTGGACCCAAGGTCGCTGGCTCGAGTAAGGGATTACTCGGTCTGCTGAAGGCCCGCGGTCAAGGCACAGATGAGAAAGCAATCGATGAACAACTAAGGTGTCACAACAAAAAACTGATGATTGATGCTTCTCATCTCTCTGTTCCTGTCTGTCTGTCCCTGTCTATCCCTCTCTCTGACTCTCTCTGTCTCTGTAAATAAATAAATAAATAAATAAAGGAAACATTAAAAAAAAAAATTAAAATGCTTTAAAAAAATAAAAAAAATAAAACGCTTTCTTAGGCCTGGCCTGTGGTGGCGCAGTGGATAAAGCATCGACCTGGAAATCCTGAGGTCGCCGGTTCGAAACCCTGGGCTTGCCTGGTCAAGGCACATATGGGAGTTGATGCTTCCAGCTCCTCCCCGCCTTCTCTCTCTGTCTCTCCTCTCTCTCTCTCTCTCTTCCTCTCTCTCTCCCTCTCCTCTCTAAAAAAAAAAAATGAATAAAAAAAAATTTTAATAAAAAAAAAAAAAAAAAAAAGAAATGGTGAGGCAGTCAGACAGACTCCCGCATGAGCCCAACTGGGATCCACCCGGCATGCCCACCAGGGGGCGATGTTCTGCCCATCTGGGGCATTGCTCTGTTGCAACCAGAGCCATTCTAGCGTCTGAGGCTGAGGCCATAGAGCCGTCCTCAGTGCTCAGGCCAACTTTGCTCCAATGGAGCCTTGGCTGCGGGAGGGGAAGAGAGAGACAGAAAGGAAGGAGAGTGGGAGGGGCGGTGAAGCAGATGGGCGCTTCTCCTGTGTGCCCTGGCTGGGAATCGAACCCGGGACTTCTGCACGCCAGGCCAACGCTCTACCACTGAGCCAACCGGCCATGGCAATTGTTCTTATTTAAATGCATGAAATAATAAACTACCTATTGGTATATCATTTTTTAATACTCGAAACTGTCATCAGGGCAGAGAACTGGCTGTTACAGTATTTGAATCCCACCAAGGCTTGCACAGGCTGGTCTTAAAGGAATCTGTCTGGTCTTCCGTGCCACAGGAGGCAGCAGAGGTCCACAGGAACAAGGGGGTGGCAGGAATCGGACACAGGGCTGCCCCAGAGTGTTAATCCCTCAGCCAGAATGCAGAGACCAGGAGAGTCTGGTACCTGCTGACTCCATCTGAGATGGGAAGGTCCAAGGCCAGCCACCCCATCTGGAACAGTGTTTCCCAAACTGTACTCTTTGGATCCCAAGCTTTTGGAAGGCTCTGAGCATAAAAAGTTCCTACGTACCATATTCTCTCTCCTACTTAGACATGTATTAAACCCACAGGTACAGTGAAGGCCCCAAGAAGTCCTGCAGTGCAAAGCATGTCTAATCTGTCCTGATGTTTGCCTGCTTACAGTCAAATCCCAGCTCTATTGCTTTCCAGCCACATAAACTTGTGCAGGATAAGCTCCTTACACTCCCCACACCTCAGTTCACTCATTTATTTACCTGTAAGATGGGTATAACTGTACTTACTTCAAAAGACTGCTACAAGGATTAAATGAATTCATATACATGAAATGCTCAGAACATAAATGCTTAGTACATATTTCAAGCTCAATCAACGCTAGCTAAAACTACAATAATAGCATTATTATTTTCTTTAAACTTTTCATGTGTCACTTGTGAACAACTGTGAAAGACTCTTTGGAAAATGCTACTGTAAAACTTCCTCTCTGATTCTTAGTCTTCTCATTTCTCTGTGACCCCCAGAAAACCTATCACAATCAGGCATGTGATCAACGAAGGTGTGGGGCTGAACGGGGATGTGTGGTTACCTGGCCACCGCCAAAATCTGCTCCTTGCGAAGAAGCCTGTCCCTCTCAGCACCATGTGGTCGTGGGTCATCAGGTGAATTCTCCGCACCAAAGACACAGGAGTAGAGCACTCGGCAAAGGCCTGTATCCTCAGCCTGTGGGGCCCTCAAGGTGTGGATGAGGAAGGCATGGACCATGGCTCCAGGGTGAGTGCTGCAGGGAAGCCAGACACCTGGGTGAGGTAAGTGTGAAACCCCAACAAGGGAGGCAACCACAGAAAAGGTCTGGCCTTGCCTGACCAGGCGGTGGCACAGTGGATAGAGCGTTGGACTGGGATGCGGAAGACCCAGGTTCGAGACCCCGAGGTCACCAGCTTGAGCGCGGGCTCATCTGGTTTGAGCAAGGCTCACCAGCTTCAGCCCAAGGTCGCTGGCTCCAGCAAGGGGTTACTCAGTCTGCTGAAGGTCCGCGGTCAAGGCACATATGAGAAAGCAATCAATGAACAACTAAAGTGTTGCAACGCGCAACGAAAAAACTAATGATTGATGCTTCTCATCTCTCTCTGTTCCTGTCTGTCTATCCCTCTGACTCTCTCTCTGTCTCTGTAAAAAAAAAAAAAAAAAAAAAGGTCTGACCTCGCAAGGTCTGGAACTATGTTTAAAGACTGGTGTGGCCGGTCACGGGTTCTCCTCGGCTACCCAAAACACACTCCCAGGCTCTGAATAACAGGCTGGTCAGTATCGTTTCTGCCCATAACAGTCTGATGGTGAAGAAATCTGACAACCCCAAATTCAGTTCTACAAAACAACTGGCCAGAAATATTAAAAAATGTCAAACTCATGAGAGTCAAAGGAAGTTCCGGAGCTGCTCCAGGTTGACAGTGACTAAAGAAACAAGACAGCTAAAGGCAATATATGTTCCTGGACGGGACTTCGGGCCAAGAAAAAGATAGTTTCAATAAAGGGCATTATTAGGACAACTGGAAGCAGTTAAATACAGACTACAAGTTAGATTATAGTTTAATTTTTTTTTTTTTTTTTTCATTTTTCTGAAGCTGGAAACAGGGAGAGACAGTCAGACAGATTCCCGCATGCGCCCGACCGGGATCCACCCAGCACGCCCACCAGGGGCGAAGCTCTGCCCACCAGGGGGCGATGCTCTGCCCATCCTGGGCGTCGCCATGTTGCGACCAGAGCCACTCTAGCGCCTGAGGCAGAGGCCACAGAGCCATCCCCAGCGCCCGGGCCATCTCTGCTCCAATGGAGCCTTGGCTGCGGGAGGGTAAGAGAGAGACAGAGAGGAAAGCACGGCGGAGGGGTGGAGAAGCAAATGGGCGCTTCTCCTATGTGCCCTGGCCAGGAATCGAACCCGGGTCCTCCGCACGCTAGGCCGACGCTCTACCGCTGAGCCAACCGGCCAGGGCCTAGATTATAGTTTAAATCAGTATTTCCTGGCCTGATCAGGCAGTGGCACAGTGGATAGAGCGTCGGACTGGGATGAAGAGGACCCAGGTTCGAGACCCCCAGGTCCCCAGCTTGGGCGCGGGCTCATCTGGCTTGAGCAAAAACAGCTCACCAGCTTGGACCCAAGGTCGCTGGCTCGAGCAAGGGGTTACTCAGTCTGCTGAAGGCCCATGGTCAAGGCACATATGAGAAAGCAATCAATGAACAACAAGGTGTCAAAACGAAAAACTGATAATTGATGCTTCTCATCTCTCTCCATTCCTGTCTGTCTGTCCCTATCTATCCCTCTCTCTGACTCTCTGTCCCTGTATTAAAATAAATAAATAAAAAGTCAGTATTTCCTGATTTTGCACGATAGGTAATGTCCTTTCTACAAAACACACACTGATATACCTCTAAACATAGAGGTAAAGGGGCATCATATCTGCAACTAACTTAGTTATAAAAGGGATATAGAAGTTCTTTGTTAAAAAAAAATTCTTAAGAGTTTCTGTAAGTTTGAGATTATTTCAAAATAAAGAGCCAGGGTTCAAAGGCAGCAGGTACACAGTATGCAGATACCTGTAGTTAAGTGTAAATATATTGTCGATTTAAACTGGTCAAACAAGATGGTTCGCGAAGGCACTTTCAGAACCAGAGTCAGTCGACCTGACACCGACTTTCAGAGACTCTCTAACCACAAGAAAAACGAACAGACCTCCCCACCACGTACCCCGCATAGAGAAATGGTAGCAGCAAAGACTCTTTACGTCACTGCCTCGCGCAACCCTGCAGCGCAGTGCATTTTGGGGATTGTAGTTCCTTGCTCCAGTCGGCCAGGTCTAAGCAGAGCATACCGCCTTGAGTATGCTACCCCTTCAGGCCTGAGTCGCTGTCCTCGAGGCGTCGTACTTACCCTTCCTTCTGCTCCCGCAGACTTTTAACAGGGTACTTCGGTCAGCAGCCAGGGAGAAATGGCGGCTGCTTGGCCTCTAGGCGCCTGCGCACAAGAGTTGCGGGCGCGTGCACGAAGGGGCGTGCGCACGCCCGTCACTCCTGGACCGGGTACGGTGGGTTCCTGCTCGAAGCCTCAAACCAGCGGGGCTTAGGCCACCGGATCTGGCGGCCGCGAGGGGGCGCAGCGGCCCGTCCCGTGGATTTTCGGGAAGAGGCCGGGTGGCCGAGTCGTCGCCAGAGGGCGGGGTTCAGAGTCCCGCGGTTCCTACCAGTCTTGTCAGGCTCGCGGGACCTGAACGTGCAGGACCGAGTTCTCAAACTGGCATACGTGGGAATCATTGGGACGTCTGATAAAATGCCGATTCCCGGAAATTATGACTTTTAAGGGAAATACGTCTATTTACGCGGTTTGGAGGAGGAATTCAGAGTTGTGAGTTCCTGCAGTAGATTAAGACTAGGACTTCCTCTAGAGTAGAACGACTCAAACTCTAGTCCCAGCCCAGCTGCATGTCCCCGGCAGGTCAGTCAGTTCGTTGGGCCCCAGTGAAGTCCACAGGAGTTAGTGGGCTGACCAGTTTTTCCTTTCGCACTCCCACTTCTGACAAGCTCCCTCCTTGCCATCAAAGGCATAGTGAGGAGACTTTTATACCTTAAACCTGAAAGGGGCACAACCAGGTGCCAGCTTCCAGAGCTCTGCAGTGGGTATAAGCCCCAACTGGGGGTTGGCCTAGAGGTGTTTGGGGCCTCGCAAGGTCTGTCTGGGGTCTCAGAGCCTGCCCTGGGTGCCCCCCCCCACACACACACACACACAAACACACATACTCCTTTACCTCTTGGCAGGTGAGATGCTGGAGCTTCCGCAGACGGGCCCAGTGTTCTGTTTCTCAGAACCCTTGCACTGGCTATTCCCTCAGCCTGGAAGGCGCTTCCATCCCCTTTTTGCCCTTCAGAATGTGCTCAGACAAAAACTTAGGAGAAGCTTTCCTGTCTAAATTGTCCACTAGCTATCAGGTGTCCCCTTTCCACCCAGGGTCTGCCTGCGGTAGTGGGTCTCTCATGGGGTTCAGCCTGGCTATGGCGCCTCGCCTCACTCCCCAGAGCCGTGCACAAGGCAGGCCTGGAGCCAACTCAAACACACTTCTTGATGACTGAAGGAACGACCAACAGGGCAGGGACGCTGGCACTAGGGCCCTCCAAGGGTCCTTCTGGCCATAGGACCTGGGCAAGGGGCCACTGAAGGGAGGCTAGAGGAGGTAGCCAGGGGCTGGCCAGGGCATGTGGGCAGGCACAGGTACAACATAGAAATATTTTTGTATGTGGAGGGGCAGGCTCAGAGAGTATGGGGCCTCAGCCGTAAGTCTGGGGATCATTTTGGCTCAATTCCTGGTCCCCCGTTCCTATCGCTCTCAGCCAGGACTCATGTATGCCAGCTGATTACAGCAGAGAACTGGCACACGGCTCTGGTCGCTGGAGGCCACCTGGCGTCTGGAACACAGTAGTCCTGCTTCTGTCCACTCCTCAGGCAGTGAGTGCAGTCCAAGTCCCAGGCCACTGTGGGGCCAACCTGTGTGAGGTGCGTGGAGGAAACAGCATTGAGAAGCTGACCTGAACCACTATGTTGAGGGCCATGGGGCACCCAGATGATGTGTCCAGATAAGAGGGGCAGACTCAGTTGCCATTCCTGACTTTTTTTTTTTTTTTTTGTATTTTTCTGAAGCTGGAAACGGGGAGAGACAGTCAGACAGACTCCCACATGCGCCCGACCGGGATCCACCCGGCACGCCCACCTGGGGGTGACGCTCTGCCCACCAGGGGGCGATGCTCTGCCCCTCCGGGGCATCGCTATGTTGCGACCAGAGCCACTCTAGCGCCTGGGGTAGAGGCCAAGGAGCCATCCCCAGCGCCCAGGCCATCTTTGCTCCAATGGAGCCTCGGCTGCAGGAGGGGAAGAGAGAGACAGAGAGGAAGGAGAGGGGGAGGGGTGGAGAAGCAGATGGGCGCTTCTCCTGTGTGCCCTGGCTGGGAATCGAACCCAGGACTTCTGCACGCCAGGCCGATGCTCTACCACTGAGCCAACCGGCCAGGGCCCCATTCCTGACTTTTTATAGCCCTCAGCCAGTGTATGCCACAGAGTCTTCTTTTTTTCATTTTAGAGAGGA
The DNA here is from genome assembly GCF_036850765.1 of Saccopteryx bilineata. Lineage (NCBI taxonomy): Eukaryota > Metazoa > Chordata > Mammalia > Chiroptera > Emballonuridae > Saccopteryx > Saccopteryx bilineata. The sequence goes on from NC_089495.1 coordinate 184,139,032, forward strand.
GAGGGAGAGACAGAGAGAGAGAGAGAGAGAGAGAGGAGAGACAGAGAGAGAGAAGGGGAGGAGGAGCTGGAAGCATCAACTCCCATATGTGCCTTTACCAGGCAAGCCCAGGGTTTCGAACCGGTGACCTCAGCATTTCCAGGTCGACGCTTTATCCACTGCGCCACCACAGGTCAGGCCTAGAGTCTTCTTGCTGAGTGAGGAACACATACTTTAATTTGTGCTTTGTGAGGTTTCTGTTACATGCAGCCTAACTCGTTCCTAAGTGAGGCAGCGTGTGAGTGGGCAGGAGGGAGCTTGGCACTGAGCAAATCAATCAATGTTGACAGCTATTAATCCAGAGGCAGAGGGACGGACAGGCCAAACTTCCTGTGCTTCACAGGGTTATAAGGCCCTCCCTGAAAACAAACTGGACAGTCGAAGTGTGTTGGAGGCAATGTGTGTGCATGTTCACATGCGCAAGGCTTTTATACTGGTTATCCTAAATAATGTGGCGAGGTTAGGCCCACAGTTAATATGTACAGATGTGGGTTTGTAGGATATGGATAGAAGGGTGTGTATGTGAGAGAGACAGACAAGAGAAGGAAGAAAAAGAAATTTAAATAAAGCATAACAAAAACTTTAAAGGAGCTTGAAGAAGCAGATAGATGGCTGGATGTGAGATCTGGCCCACCTGCCCATATGGGGCTAGTGGCCACACCTTGTGTCAGTTTCCCTCCCTGCCCTCTGGCTCACGCCCAATTCTGTTCTTCTCAGTGGTCTTCTGAGTTGGGCAGGTTGCCTACAGACCCTCACACTGGCCCCTTCCCTACACCCGACCCTCCGCTGCTCTATACTCAAGTCAGGGTGAGACCTGCACCATTGGGGCAGGCAGCCTGGTGCTTGTCTCTTCTGATCCTCCTTGTCACCCACCACTAGGACACACTTGGTGACTGTTACTGACTGAATTTGGAAAAGAGGTTCCATTACCACTTACCCAAGCACAGCAGGGTCCTGAAATATTGATGGACAGCTTGGAAAGTTCTGCTGCTTCTCCCAGACATCAGGACCAAACCCCAAGTCCTGCTTACACACCTCTAGAGACAGGGAGATCATTCCCTGGGACAGCCTCTTTGGTTATTAACAGCTGTAAAGCCTTATCAATGACTTTCAGAGATCCTTCAGACCACAGTCAAGCCACCACCTATTTCTGGGCGTGGGAAGAGCAATTAGGTGGAATCTGTCAACCTCAGTCAGTAGGTTTTTTGATTGATTCCTGGATAAGGATATCTAGTCATTTCTCAAAGATTAGAACAGGAAACTAAGAGAGTGAGAGGATTTGCTTTTTTGAGAACACAGGTCAACTGAGACTGAATAGATTTGGTTGCCCTAAGGGGACCAAAGTCAGGCAAGCATTCTCCTTCATTCCTCTCCCATTCCCTGGGCCAGCTCAGAGATGACATTGCCTTGTGTGTAAGGTGACCAACTTATTTTACATGAAAAGAAGGACAAAAATAAATTGAAGAAAACAATATCATAAATAAAAGAAACATTTTATTCATTGCAATAATAATACACTATAATATGATAAGTGCATAATAAAAATATTTGTAATATTTTACATTGTAATTATGCTTACACGCTGTTGAGCAGATAAAATATATAAATATTATGCTCACTTTGTTAAAGATGGCGCTGCCCACGTGGAGGCCAGTTGCCCAGGTGATATTAATGTGTGTTGGGGGCGGGCTGTGGGCAGGCAGGATCCTTGTAGCCTGGGGCTTGGTTTTAAGACTAAGCCTTTCCCACCCTTTTTTTTTAATATTTTCTTTTTTTTTTAATTTATTCATTTTTTTAGAGAGGAGAGGGAGAGACAGAGAGAGAGAGAGAGAGAGAGGAGAGACAGAGAGAGAGAAGGGGGGGAGGAGCTGGAAGCATCAACTCCCATATGTGCCTTGACCAGGCAAGCCCAGGGTTTCAAACCGGCGACCTCAGCATTTCCAGGTCGACGCTTTATCCACTGTGCCACCACAGGTCAGGCTCCCACCCTTTTTGATGTGGGGTGGTGCAATCCCATCATGCCCCAGATAAGTGACTTTGTATTAGAGGCTTCCCTATTTTGTATATTGGATTAAAAGTTTTGATTTCTACACAATAAAATGGGGGCAGAATGGGAGCTTGCTCTCGGTTCCTGAGATTAGCATTAGAGAGCAGAGCAGAGAAAGGCCACGTGGAGGAGGCCAGGAGAAGCAGCCAATATGGTGGAGTGCTGAGGGAGAAGCCAGCTTGTGCAGAGTTTGTGCAGGGAGAAGGAAGGAGATGGGGAACAGAAGTGACTAAGTCTGGTGAGCTAGAAATCTTTGATTCTAGGAAACTCGGATAAGTCAGTAGCTTTGTGAGCACTGAATGAGTGGGTTTTGGAGCCCAGTGTGTGTTTTTACTTGCCTGCCGGGTGCAAGCTAGGATTAAAGATGATGGCCCACCAGTCTGTGGCTCCGTTGTTTCATTACCATCTGTCCAAATCCAATGCGAACCTGCATGGGCTAGGCGGCTGTAATGGCGGCTGTGCCTACTGGCTGCACACATGCCTATTAATTTTTAATAATAATTGTAAGAAAAAGTACTCATTCCCTGGCCAGTTGGCTCAGTGGTAGAGCATCGGCCTGGTGTGTGGAAGTACCAGGTTCGATTCCCAGCCAGGGCACACATCTGCTTCTCCACCCTTCCCCTTCTCCTTCCTCTCTATCTCTCTCTTCCCATCCTGCAGCCAAGGCTCCACTGGAGCAAAGTTGGCCCAGGCACTGAGGACAGCTCCATGGCCTCTGCCTCAGGTGTTAGAATGGCTCCGGCTGCACAATGCCTAGATGGGCCGAGCATCGTCCCCAGGTGGGCATGCCAGGTGGATCCCAGTTGGGCGGCATGTGGGAGTCTGACTGCCTCCCCACTTCTAATTTCAAAATATACAAAAAATAATACTCATTTAGTAAAACTAAATATCAAACAAAACCACTAATTTGAAATGATATTTGGGTGTATTTAAAATTTTCTAATTAAAAAATGTCTGTTTGCCTGACCTATAGTGGCACAGTGGATAAAGCATTGGCTTGCAATGCTGAGGTCACTGGTTCAAAACCCCAGGCTTGCCTGGTCAAGGCACATATGGGAGTTGATGCTTCCTACTTCTCCCCCCTTCTCTCTCTCTCTCTCCCCCCCAAAATAAATAAATAAAATCTTTTAAAAAAATGTCTGTTTTATGCAACTATTTAATCAAAATGCATTATTAACAGATATGGTTTAAGGTTAGATTTCCACTTTAAAACTTGAATTTTGGGAAAATACTTGTAAATAAAAGTATACGTACTTGGAAATTATTTTTTTAATATTTTTAAAAATTTTTTATTTATTTATTTATTTTAGAGAGGAGAGGGAGAGAGAGAGAGAGAGAGAGAGAGGGAGAGACAGAGAGAGAGAAGGGGGAGGAGCTGGAAGCATCAACTCCCATATGTGCCTTGACCAGGCAAGCCCAGGATTTCGAACTGGCGACCTCAGCATTTCCAGGTCGATGCTTTATCCACTGCGCCACCACAGGTCAGGCTGGAAATTATTAAATAGATAATGAATGAATAAAATATGAATTGTACGTACCTGTCTATGATTGAATATTCACTGAGAAAGAAATAACCGTGAGTCTACAATGTCGTATGTGCGTGTCGTGTTTCAGTAAGAAGTACACAAAGCCATTTGCGTGCTTGGTATATCGTGAGCTGTCGCAAGGTCTCCTGTGTGGAGTGTATGCATCTCATAATCGTGTTTCGCCACACTGTATTGATCCTTGACAAATCGTCATGTCAAATACAAATACGTCACATCACACGCAATGGATCCACTCTGCATTGATCGAATATGGACATTTACAGATTAGTCTTCCAATATCAAAAAGGAGGACAGCCTGACCAGGTGGTGGTGCAGTGGACAGAGCGACAGACTGGGATGCCGAGGACCCAGGTTCGAAACCCCGAGCTCATCAGTTTGAACGCGGGCTCATCTCGTTTGAGCAAAGTCTCACCAGCTTGGACCCAAGGTCGCTGGCTTGAGTAAGGGGTTACTTGGTCTGCTGAAGGCCCGCGGTCAAGACACATATGAGAAAGCAATCAATGAACAACTAAGGTGTCGCAATGTGCAACGAAAAACTAATGATTGATGCTTCCTCATCTCTCCCTGTCTATCCCTCTCTCTGACTCTCTGTCTCTGTAAAAAAAAAAAAAAAAAAGAAAGGAGGACATGTAGGAGGACACTTTTTGAGGGAGGATGGAACTTACAAAAGAAGGACTGTCTTCCTTAAAGGAGGACGATTGGTCACCTTACCTGTGTGGGCAGCCTCCCATGGGTCACCCAGATGCCTTCTTCCTCTGTTGTCACCCGAACCCCTGTTCACAGCTTCTTGTTACACAGACTTGTGCAGTAGGCCACCTGCCTCCTAAATACAGTGGCTAGGTTTTTAACCCATCATCCACTGGCTTTTCTATCTGCAAAAAGGGGAGGGAATACCCAGGTTGTCCTTCGTTTATGTGTGTGTGTGTGTGTGTGTGTGTGTGTGTGTGTGTGTGTGTGTATCAGAGAGAGAGTCAGAGAGAGGGACAGATAGAAAGGGAGAGAGATGAGAAACATCAATTCTTCGTTGCGGTTCCTTAGTTGTTCATTGATTGCTTTCTCATATGTGCCTTGATGGGGGGGCTACAGCAGACCGAGTAACCCCTTGCTTGAGCCAGCGACCTTGGGTCCAAGCTGGTGAGACTTTGCTCAAACCAGATGAGCCCGCGCTCAAGCTGGTGACCTTGGGGTCTTGAACCTGGGTCCTCCACATCCCAGTCCAACACTCTATCCACTGCGCCACCACCTGGTCAGGCTGTCCTTTTTTAAATTATACTGCTCACAAAAATTAGGGGATATCTTCAAAATGAATATGAAGTGATAAAATATTCCCTAATTTTTGTGAGCAGTATGAATGGTTTTAGGATCATTCTCTTACCTGTCTGATCCCTACACACCCTCAGTCATAACAGCCCTAGTAGACTCTTAGATGGCATTTGCTATCGGTGGCCCTGTTCTGCGTGTTCTGCATGCACCAACTCATTTGATATAATCCACATTGCTTTGAAGGAGGGGCTTTATATCTCCATTTTACAGGTGAGGAAATTGAGGCACAGCGAAATCAAATAACTTCTCCCATGTTACACATGTGCTAAGGAAGGTGTGCGCGTCAACAGAAATAGGTTTTAGTCTGTTCCTGTCTCTCCCCTTGGGTTTCCCTTTCTTCCACTGTTGCCTCCAGTCCACCCCAGGGGCTGGCTCAGCTCCTGCCCTCAACTCCATGAGGCCATATACCCAGCACTACTTACCCCCAACTACCCAAGCCTGGGAACTTCTTCCCTCCCGGTTGGTTGATGCCTTCTTCAGTGCTCCCAGTCCCAACCCAGGAAGCTCTCTCCACTGGCCATCCCCTCAGGGAGGCTCAGGGCCCATGAAAGTAGTCCTGGCTGGGTCCCAGGAGGACTAGTCCATGTGTGATTCGCCCTTTCAAACGGCCTCACTTCCTGCAGGGCTGAGAGCCAGGAGGCCTCACGAGGTAGCTCAGGCCCAGCCACGTGAGGCCCCTTCCCTTCCCCCTACCCCAGGCCCTGCTGACTCAGAGCCTGGCAGCTGCTGTTGGCACCCCCTCCCAGGGATATGTGTGCAATATGGGCTGGGTGAGGCAGAGGCCACCCCAGCAGCGATGCCTGGCACCCACACAAACTCCCATGGGGGTAGAGTGGGATGGCTTCTTACGTTCTGTCCCATAATCAACTGTCTTCTTTAAACAATAGACTGAATAACTTCATATTATCCAACATTCTCTCAGGCCTAATTTTCATGGCTGCAAAACAGCCACTTCTCCATCATTACTCAACTTCCCTCTCCTGATTGTTTCCAGATCCCACGTGGCTATGGACTTTCTTGTCTAAACACCCTCCGCACCACCAACAGTTTATTGTCTCTGGAAAGTACAGTGCCTGTGCATTCAGTTCCAGGGATAAAAACCTTTTAGAAGTCCTAAGTTTTCTAGATGGCTGTGAGCTGTCGTCAGTGGATGGACGCAAGCCAGCAACATATTGCCAATTAACTCCAGAGTCACTTTAACTTCTTAAAGAAGCTGATAGGAAAAAAGTCAGAACTAAGGCTAATATTTCAATATAGGATAGTCAGAAAACAGGCTGGCTCTGGGACGCTCCCACCCCAGCTACTGCCGTGTCATGGCATGTAGATTCAGCTTGACAACAGAGCTCTTTGCTATATACAATCAAGTTTTCTGATGAAGAGAGAGATTAAAATTTACCAATTTTGATAAGATTATGGAGCAACAGAACTCTCAGCTACTGCTGGCAGGAAGTCGGCATAGCAACAACCCTGGAGAACTGTGTGGAAAATACTGAAACTGAACTGATCATGCTGAGTGCAAGACACAAAACACAAAAGATTAAAAAAAGTGTGTGATTTCATGTAAATAAAGCCCTAGAACAGATGAAACTAATCTACTGTGATAGGGGCCAGAATAGCGGGGACCTCAGAGTCCTAGAACTGGGACAGATGAGGAGGAAACCTGGGACTGTAGACACTCCTGTATCTTGAGCTGTGTGGTGGCTCCTCGGGTCTGTGCTTGGTGCCCTTGAGGAAATGTTGATTATTATTATTATTATTTTTTTTTTTTTTGTATTTTTCTGAAGCTGGAAATGGGGAGAGACAGTCAGACAGACTCCCGCATGCGCCCGACCGGGATCCACCCGGCACGCCCACCAGGGGGTGACGCTCTGCCCACCAGGGGGCGATGCTCTGCCCCTCCGGGGGGTCGCTCTGCCGCGACCAGAGCCACTCTAGTGCCTGGGGCAGAAGCCAAGGAGCCATCCCCAGCGCCCGGGCCATCTTTGCTCCAATGGAGCCTTGGCTGCGGGAGGGGAAGAGAGAGACAGAGAGGAAGGGCGGGGGTGGAGAAGCAAATGGGCGCTTCTCCTGTGTGCCCTGGCTGGGAATCGAACCCGGGTTCCCCGCACGCCAGGCCGACGCTCTACCGCTGAGCCAACCGGCCAGGGCCGAAATGTTGATTATTTAATTTAAAAAGAAAACACATCACCTGACCAGGCGGTGGCACAGTGGATAGAGTGTCGGACTGGGATGCGGAAGGACCCAGGTTCGAGACCCCGGGGTCGCCAGCTTGAGTGCAGGTTCATCTGGTTTGAGCAAAAAGCTCACTAGCATGGACCCAAGGTCACTGGCTCGAGCGGGGGTTACTCAGTCTGCTGAAGGTCCACGGTCATGGCACATATGAGAAAGCAATCAATGAACAACTATAGTGTCGCAACGAAAAACTGATGATTGATGCTTCTCATCTCTCTCCGTTCCTGTCTGTCCCTATCTATGTCTCTATCTGAGTCTCTCTCTGTCCCTATAAAACAATAAAAAATGATAAATAAATAAATAAAAAGAAAAAGAAAACATTATTTTTTTAAAATTGTCATTGAAAGTTACCTGGAGAGCAATTCAGATGATGGCCAGACCCCCTGCCTGCCCACCGCTTAGGCCAGGCCTGGCACAGCCCAGCATCCCATTGGCACCCAAAGGCATGCAGCTCTTGAACCAGGGGAGCTGACTGCAGGTGGCTCCTTGCAGCCTGGAATTCCTGCCCCACCCTGGCCCAAGCAAAACAACCTTAAAAACTGGCTGGCAGCCCAGAATTGAAACCACTTCCTTGTCTGATCCTCTTCCTTTTGAATATCCAGGAAGAAAGTTATAGCTTATCTTGCTGGAGCAATGAGGGATTGGACCACCTCTGCTTCAAGTGCTGAACTTCTTCAGGTCAGAGGGGATCCTGGCCTGAGTTGAAAAGGTGACCCGCTGATATCCCTTTCCTTCAGGCTGAGGCCTGCACCTTCCTCAGGGTAGATGCCAGCACCAGGGCCTTCTCTTGGGGAAGTTTTGTCTCCTGGATTGACCAAAGCCCCCTCCCTGCCCTCCTCCTGTTTCCCTACAAAATGTGCTGAAAACTGACCTGGTGAGCTTGGGAGATAATGTGTAAAAGTACCCAGAGCAGACTAAGTGTCCCATGACTGCAGCTATGACTCTGGTGCCAGATTAGGAGGGGGCAGACATGGCTGTGCATGTCAGCACCTGGCACGTGGCCTGGGCATTGTTAGCCACTCAGCACCCAGTGTTCCCTCCTCCCCATGTGGTCCTACGCAGGCTGAAGTAGTGGGAAGAGGACACTCAGAACAGAAGCCAAGCAGCCCAGCCCCACCCCCTTGGCTGCTCTGGGTCCAGGGCAGGAAGTGAGGAGTGAGGAGTCCTGAGCAGCTGAAATGGCTGTTCTGCTTCTATCTGCTGGGGCCAGCCAGTTGCCTTCCTCCTCTGTAAAACCATCAGGGGGAGGTGACTATTGTTGGGCTGTCTCACCTGGGAATCTGGAGTCCCTTCTTGTTAGAAATAACTTCCATTTTCCCATCTGCAAAGTGGAGGGGATCATCATCCCACCACTTTGGTCATCCCTTCAGTAGATGACCTTTCCATATAAAATGTTCATGACCCCTGACATATGTGCCATTCTGTGCCAGGCAGCATCTTACACATTTGCAAAAGGGTCCCTGCAATCACAAACAGCTCACGTTGGTTTTTTGGGGGGGTTGTCGTCAATAGCAGTGGTATTTTGAGAGGATTTCCTGAGTCACTGGGCTTGGGCCTGGGACCAGTTTTCCCAGATTGCACTTTCCCATTCTCTGATTTTTTTTTTTTTTTTACAGGGACAGAGAGTCAGAGAGAGGGTTAGACAGGGACAGACAGACAGGAACGGAGAGATGAGAAGCATCAATCATCAGTTTCTCATTGCAACACCTTAGTTGTTCATTGATTGCTTTCTCATATGTGCCTTCACCATGGGCCTTCAGCAGACCAAGTGCCCCTTGCTCGAGCCAGCGACCTTGGGTCCAAGCTGGTGAGCTATTTTTTTGCTCAAGCCAGATGAGCTCATGCTCAAGCTGGCGACCTTGGGGTCTCGAACTTGGGTCTTCTGCATCCCAGTCCGATGCTCTATCCACTGCACCACCACCTGGTCAGGGACTCTTGCCTTCTTGGTTCAAAGTTGAGTAAGGGTGAGCCCAGAGATGCTTGAGCAGCCAGATAAAGAGGGAGACTAGATCCAGTCTAAAAAGACTTGGGAAGACAGCATGAGGCTGCTGTCTTCCCCTTCTGGACCTCCCCAGTCTGCTGAACTTCCCCTTCTGGACCCTATCATCAGGGTCTGCTGTGGTCTTGTCAAGGGCCCCACAGGACACAATGCTGGTTGCTCAATTTGTTCAGTGCTTTATTGAAACAAGGCCCTAACAGATGACTCATCAGGGCCTTCAAGCACAGCCCTTCCCACATCCTGAGATTCAGAAGTCAGAGGTGGATCTGTCCTTGGTTTAGCTGCTTCCATGACATTTCCTTTTGAGCATTTCTAAACCTTAAAAGTATAAGGATTTTTTCCATACAGACATATACTCCTGTCATAGGCTGTCATGCTCACTGAAATGCTTCCACTCAGTATGTGCAAGGCCTAGTTCACCTACAGCTATCCATCCATTCATCATCCATCCACTTGTCCTTCTGTCTCTCCACCCACGGCAAGACGGCAGCAAGTTCTGAGAGGTCAGGCCCCAGGGTTCACAGCAGTGGGGGTTGGGCTTCCAGTGAGGTTAAGGACATAGGCCTTAGCCTTCACCCAGGGGCCCCCCAAATATAACAACATCACTTTCCAAGGCAAAAGAAGACAGGCCAAGTAGATAATTAAGGTTTGAGTCTCTAATCCCAACTGGATAGGGGGAGCCTGCTGGCTAACTTTGGGTGGGGGTAGCCCTGCCTCCTTCTCTTAGGGTGACTGCCTGGCCTCCTGTGAATGTCCTGAGATGGGCCAAAAAATCCAACAGACAAATCAAGCAGGCAGGTAATACTGAAACAGGAAGGAGTAAGAGCTTCCGTTTGTGCTGGAAGTGTACACAAGGAGGGACAGGAAAGTGTATGAGAGAGGAGGACACGCAGACACACTCAGGAGTGCTGTGAGGCCCAGGACACAGTGCTGTGAGGCCCAGGACACAGTGCTGTGAGGCCCAGGACACAGGGCTGCCTCTCAGGGCAGAGAGGAGTACAGCTCTGGCCCATCTTGGGAGAAAGTCTCTAAAAAAGGGGGGGGATTTCCTGGACACAGGAAGATAAAGGGTTAACCCAAACAAGGAAGAAAAAAAGCAAAAAGGCTCCTGCTGAACACAAAATACTTCCTTTGAGCTGAACTTAATCCAATTTCACTAAGTCAACAGGCTGGGTTCTTCCAGGGGCTGGGTAGGGACAGCACCGGGATATGGAGTATGGCTGGAGTGAGACAAGGGGCCTGGGGCTAGGGGCAGACACACAGGACAGCCTCCCTGTCTTTCCCTGGATGGTGCCTGGGGCCTCCAGCAGACCCCCAGCCCCACAGGCCCCTGGGTGGCTGGTGCCCAGGCCACTCAAGGCAATGAAGGTCGGTCAGTCTGTGGCTGGCCCCTCACTGGTCCTGCAGGCGACTGCAGAGCCCCCGCCGGCTCCGCTCCCCAGCCCAGCTGCGCGTCTTGAGGCGGAAGGTCCTCAGCTCGTCCTTGAAGGCCTCATGGTTCATGGGCCGATAGTCTTGGGGTTCACAGAAGGTCTAAGGCAGGATGGGCGGGGTCAATCAATATGGGAGAATGGGTAACTTTTGGGGGGCAGCCCTCCCTTCTCCTACGGTGACACCCGGCCAAGCCCTTTCCCTGCAGACCAACTTTCCTATGGACGCTGCGGCCACGCCTGCCCATTGTACCGGGTGCTGTGGGAAGAATTCCTTGTAGCCGCCTTTGAGGATGTACATCTCAGGATAGTGGAGGCTGGGGTAGTCATTGACAGCCCGATCTCGCTCCCTGATGAAACGGCACCTGGGACCACCAGGGGTGTGGAGTCAGAGGTGGGTGTGCAGCAGGGTAGGCCTCAGGGAACCTACTCCCTGTGCCCACTCCACCGAAGGCCTTGGAGAACCACAGAAGGCTCAGTGCAGGCACTTTTCCATCAGTTTGGCTACTGGGTACAGAAGAAGCTGGGAAGATGGAAGGAAGGAGGAAAATCAAGGGGGGCCTCTCTGTTCCTAGGTGGCTCTCACAGAATCTGTTAGTGATATTTAGTTGGAACCAGGAAAGGGTAAACAGAACAAAGAGAATGGACAAAATTCAAAAGATGTATAAGACTTGGTGAGGAAGAGAGGTGGGAAAAGGCAAGGGAACTTGAACGTCAGAAAGATCGATGTCACTGAGGACTGGGATAGGACCTTTGGATTTTAAGGACCCTGCTGGGGGTTTGGGACCAGCTTTTGGGGAGGGTGGCAGCAATGGATGGAGGGTGAGGCCTGATAGGAAAGACAGTAAGAGGGAGACAAGAGGAAGGTGCCATGCAGAAGGAAGCAGGGATGAGATCTGCTCCAGGCGGTCAGATGAGACAAGAGGCCCAGGCCAAGGAGGGTCTGGCTCAGACCTCTTGGCCTGAGCATCCATAAGCTTGGTGGAGCTGGGACTCACATGCGGGGCCCACGCTCAGATGAGAATTCACAGTGGAAAATGAGGATGACTCTCTTGTCCAGGCTACAGGGCGTGATGGGGCTCTGCAGCAGGAAGATCTCGGCGTCCCGTTCGAGGGGCAGGTTCACAGCACTCTGCGGGGGAGCTGGAGGTCAGGCCAGAGCCCGGGGCCTGAGTGGCAGAGCCTTCCCCCAGGCAGTGCCTACCCTTCAAAAGGGTGACCCCACCTCTTGCTAGGAGGACCCTTCCCCACAAGAAGGTGCCCCGACAGAGGAAGGACAGAGCCAGTGCGTTTTCCGGCCTCACCTTGATGTGCCCGCCTTCGTACTCGTAGGGGTATCTGCAGTCCACAATTACAAACCTCTCCACGATGTTGCTGAATTTGCCCATCAGCAGGGCCACCATCTGTAGGAACCATGGAGGCGGGTCCCAGTAGGTCAGGCTGGCAGGCAGGGGCTGGCCCCTAACCCTACCTTACCCAGTGCTTGCAGCCTGTTAACCAGGGAAAGTTAACAGGCAAGCGGCTCGTCTGCACCCGCACCTACCATTTCTGGTGAGATGTACTTGAGGTCTTGGTGCTTGCCATCCACGGTCTGTAGGAGGAAGGCCTGAGGGGAGCGGCAGAGAGAGAAAGGTTGAGAAAGAGAAGAGGAAGAAAGTGAAACGGGTAAGCTGAGGAGCACGGAAAGGATGGAGTTCCCTTCCCAAGCCCAGAAGCCACACCTAATTGGACCTTCAAATTCAGCTCTGATTCCCAAAGCAACCGAGAGGCACCTCTTGGGTCTGACACCCCGGGAGCAACCTTCCTAAGGGAAGCGATGGACTCCTGCCTCCTGCCTCCTGCCCCCAGCTCTGCCGAGCCCAGGGATGACGCCTGAGGAAGATCAGGCTAAACATTAGTTTGGAAATATTTTTCAAGATGGAGGCACCACTGATGCCCGGACATATGTGAGATAGTCAGGAGACCAAGGACAGCCAGAGAAATGAGGCTGGGTAAGAGTAAAGGACAGTAGGACACAAAGGACAAAGCAAGGGGGCCTCCGGGGAGAGAGGGCAGCCCTGACGCAGCTGCTGGGCTGGGGGGGAGGGCACCGTCAGTAGGGGTGGGGCCTGAGGGTCTGGCCAGCTCATACCTTGGAGTAATCCCCAATCAGTTCACGGTGGTCACTATCTAGGATGTTCTCAATCTCGTCGTGACACAAGGACTTGGAGCGGAGGACACGGGCTTTCTGTGAGACAAACGGCAGCCCAGGTCAGAGGGGAGGCTGCCTGGTATACCCCCTTGCTTGTGCCCTGGCTGAGAAGGGCTTGCAGAGTGGACTCGGAAGGTGGCCGCCCACCCCAGGGGAAGGAACTCACAGGCTCCTCAGCCTCTTGCGGCTCCTCCTGAGGGGTCACGCTCCTCCTCCGCTTGTTCTGTGTGGGCAGCTCCCTGTCCTGGGGCCGCTCCAGCCTCTTGAGGATGGGCCGGATCATGCCACAGGGCATGGAGGGAGAGCGGAAGAGCCGCTGGCACTTGCTGTACATGATGAGGTCCTGGCGAGGGCAATGTCAGGGGACAGAGTGCTAGCTCCTGCTCCCCCCAACCCCACCTGGAGGGTAGGGCCCCATCCCTCCAGGTTCCGGGGCTGCCACCCCAGAAAACTCACCTGTTCCTCTTCCTTTTCCAAAGTCCTGACCAGTGGGGCGCTAATGAGTCTCTCCATGCTTGGGGGTACGGAATCACGGTCCTGAGGCCAAATGAACAAGGCTGTGGTCACATCCTCAGGCACAGGCCAGCCCCCAGGCCCCAGTCCTTCAGTCCAGCCTTCTCTGGCCCTGCCAGCACCTCCACACGGGCAGAGCCAGATGGCAGGGACCCCTTGCTGCCAGGTCTTGCACAGAACCACAGAACCATGAGCACCGTGGCCATGAAGGAGCGTCTTCCTGCCACACTGTTCATCCTCCCCTCGCTGCGGCCTCAGCTACCTGCTCTTTGCAGATTAGCCAGAGGTCAGGCTGTGACTCAATCACCGCCAATTCTTCTGACATGGGAATGAGATTGTGGTCTTGCTGCTGGAGTTCAGAGCTCTCCTCTTTGGGAGCCCCCAAGGAGGGAGACGTAGGGGCCTGAGGGCTGCTTACCTTTAAGTCATTCTCCAGGATGTCCACAAACCCGTCATCCTCCTCCTCGGGAGCCCCCTTGGTGGGGCTCAGGGGGAAGCGCTTGGCCAGGGGACTCAGCTCCTCTACTTCCATCTTCCGCTCAGGGGTGAGACACTTGTGTGGGTGACAAACACACTCGTGTGGGTGGCTTCTCAGGGGTGGGAACTCGAGACGGTCCCTGCCCCTATCCTGAGAAAGGGTCCCCTGCCTCAGGCTCAGAATCACCCTCCCATGCCCAGGATGCCTTGGCGGCACCTCCCATGTGCACACCTGCCCTGTAAGGGTCAGCCCTCCCAGCGTACCATGAGGTCGGGGGCTGAGCTTGGCCTCTGGGCAAAGGTTTCTCTGCGGCCGGTCCACTCAGCCAGGGCTTGGGCATGGCTGGGATGTGTGGGCTTCCACGGCATCTTGAAGACAAATTCATCCTGTGGGCAAGGTAAGGGGGTGGGATGTGGGCATCATCAAATGCCAGGGAACCAGCCCAGCGTGTGCCCTCTGCCGCTGGCGTGCTTCCACTCCGGCTCTGGCCTGCTGGAAGCGTACATTCTCCTTATCTTCCCCAGAGCTGTGGGCAGTTTGGCCACGAGCCTCGCTCCTCCTCCAGCTGCCAGGTGTCTGGGTGTTGGTGATGTTCCGAAGCACAGGGCTGTGGCCCAGAAGCCTCACCTAGGGAGCCAGAAGGGCAGCAGGTATTGAAGGTCCCATTTCTCTAACACCAGCACAGGCCCTACCTTCTCCCATCCCGCCTGAGTCTTCCTGCTCGCCCATCCACCTCCCCCAACCCAACCTCCCACAGCCAGATTAGGGACATCTGACCCCAAACATACCCTCTAGGAGTTGGGCCCCAGAACCCTCCTGCCCTTCCCAATCCTGGCCAGTATGCCTGAGCCTCCTATAGAGTCTCAGAGGGCACTCACCGGCAAGGAATGGAAGCGTTGGATGGTGAACTGCTTGCTGCCGAAGGAAACAGGGACACGTCAGAGCTGGAGGGTCCAGGACCATAATGAAGAGCACGCACAGTGCTGCTTCGCCCTGCACACCTCTCCCCCACCCGTGGGAGGGCCTGGGAGAGCAGAAGTGGCCTGTGGTGGGTAGACCACCAGAGCCTGCAAGAGGAAGGCCAAACACTTACTTTCGAATGAACTGGCTAGCTGCCTGGATGGCCTGTTCAAATCTAGGAGAGAAGGGCCCCATGTAGCCTACTCCCTGCCACCAGCATCAGTGCCCCCCATCCACAACCCCTGGGGACTAGGGCAAAGGGTCGTGGAAAGGGGAGGTAGGAAGAATGTCAGCTATCTGGCCACCCAGGTATTGGGAGGGGGAAGATGAGAGGCAGCCTGGGATTTAGAGGATGCCTTGAATGCAAGAGGGCTCAGAGAGTGGCAACGATGGAGACAGCTGGGTAGGCTGCGGGGTGGCTGAGTGTTACCCAGACAACGGTCACACCAGCCTGCCCGGAGGCCTTCCACCTGTATGCAAATGACCTCAGTGAGGCCATATGGCCACCAGGAAAGGCATTCATCCATCCCCTGATGACAGGTCTTGGCTGACAATGTGGGTGCCTCCAAGGCCTAGATGCCAGCAAGGCTGGGTCTCCCTCCTTTTGTGGGGCTGTCCTGGCTCCCCCCAGGACAGGAGCCTGGTTAAGTGTGCTTCTGGATCAGCCATAGTCTGCCTGCCAGATCCCCCAATGACAAATGTGTAGGGTCACATCCTAAGGAATTTTTCTAGACCCAGCCTCTGTTCCACCTCCTCATCCTGCCATAGAGGCCAGCAGGCAAGGAATTCCAACAGATGTTCCTTTTGAGGCCGGAGCACAAGCTTCTGTAGATAGGCCCCGCCCCCCTAGCTGTGTTACCAGAGGCCACCTGCCACACAGGACTTTGTGCATCTATGCATGCACACAGACATACACAAGCTTCTTTTTGAGAAACTGTAACAGTCCAAGCAGGTGCAGAGGTGGGGGGGTGGGCATTGAGGACTAAAATATCAGGGGGTTGGCCCCAAGGTATGTGTGTGGGGGTGGCTGTACCCAGCCAACCTGGCATCAAGGATGACCAATTTCATTGGCTTGGTTTCCAATCTGCACCTGGGCCTTGGGGGTAAAGCAGCAACAGCTCTGTGTTGCTACCAAAACCGAACATGCAGTCCCTCCACCCAATTCTCTCCCCATTTCCTGTTTGTGAACAAACCCTGCGGCCTAGCCCAGTCTGATCAAAGGCAGTGGGAGGAAAGACAGCCAGCCACTGCCCTAAACCCAAAGCCATAGTCCCCAGCCCAGGTTAGGGATGCCCAGCTGTTCTCATTAATGCCTGGCAGCTGCTCTCCCAGCTGAGGCTCAAACAGCTGGATGGGAACAGCTGTGCTCTGGAAGGTACTACTCCCGCCCCACCACCAAGGGCTGAGATCTGTCCTCAGCAGAGCCCACTAGCTCCCTCTCTAGTCCCTCCCAGTAAGGGCCTGGTCCAAGGGTAGACCAGAGGGTTAAGTGTCACACCAGAGGTTGCTGATAGGATGGCAGAGGGCCATACCAGTCTACAGCAACTAGTTTGGTTTAGTGATAAAAGCTTTTGAATTAGTTGAACCATATTTTAAAATTGTGATATTTTGCCTGGTCTGTGGTGGCACAGTGGAAAAAGCATCTACCTGGAATGCTGAGGTCACCGGTTAAAAACCCTGGGCTTGCCCAGTCATGGTACATATGACAAGCAATCAATGAACAACTAAAAAGAAGCAACTATGAGTTGATACTTCTGGCTCCCTTTTCCCACTCTGTGTAAAAATAGTTTTTGGGTTTTTTTTTAATTTTTTTACAGAGACAGAGAGAGAGTCAGAGAGAGGGATAGACAGGGACAGACAGACAGGAACAGAGAAATGAGAAGCATCAATCATTAGTTTTTCGTTGCACATTGTGACACCTTAGTTGTTCATTGATTGCTTTCTCATATGTGCCTTGATCGCGGGCCTTCAGCAGACCAAGTAACCCCTTGCTCGGGCCAGCGACCTTGGGTCCAAGCTGGTGAGCTTTTGCTCAAACCAGATGAGCCCGCGCTCAAGCTGGCGACCTCAGGGTCTTGAACCTGGGTCCTAGGCATCCCAGTCCGATGCTCTATCCACTGCGCCACTGCCTGGTCAGGCAAAATAAAGTCTTTTTTAAACAAAAATAAAATAAAATAAAATTGTGATATTTCACACACACCCACACATACAAACACACACCTATATAGGCAGTAAGGAAAACAGGATACATACCAGGCCTGTATTTCCACAAGGGCTGGCTGGCGTCAAGTAGCTGCTGCTCCCAGAAGCCACTGTCCCCACCACCCTGGCCCTGAGCCCACTAGGGTCTGTTCCTGTGAGAACAGGAGCAGACCCTTCTCTGAGACAGGGAGCAGAACCCAGAACTTAGGAAGGTCTATTAGTACCCCATGTGGGGATCTGGAGGGCTCTGTCCACTCTCCCAGGCTTTCCCGGTGAGTTTATGCTAGAGCTAGGATTCCCAAAGGCAGGTGCCAACTCCTTGGGAGTGGGAATCCCTCTTCTCTACTCACGTCTGCTCTGCTCTCTGGGGATCCATGGGGCTGGGAGAATCCATGCAGAGACCTGAGGGGACAGAGTGCCTTGGTTTGACAGTAGTGCCATTTTCTGCACGATTTCCCCCACCATATCCCAACCCTATTCAGAGAAGGGAAAAGATCTTAACACATTAAACAAATGAAGCAAAACCCACTCATGGATCCCTCCCCAATTGCCCAGGGCTGACTTCCCGTTTACTGTGGAAACACCTCTATATGGTTTAGCTACGCATTTTTCTTTAACTGGCTTAAGATCATTGGTTCTGGAAGAGCTAACAGCTTTTTAAAAGAAAAATATTATAGCTAAGGGCAAGTGAGTGTAATTAAATAACCAGCTTTCAGCCATAATGCCTCCCAGGTGGGGTTATGGTTCAGGGAATTTGGTTTTAAACTGATAAGAACAGATACTACACTTGATCTTAGCCAAAAGGCCGAGAAGCGATCAGGGAATTTAGTTTTTTTTTTTTTTTTTTTTTTTTTTTTTTTTTTTTTTTTTTAAATTTTTATTTATTCATTTTAGAGAGGAGAGAGAGAGGGGGAGAGAGACAGAGAGAGAGAGAGAGAGAGAGAGGAGAGAGGAGAGAGAGACGGGGGGAGGAGCTAGAAGCATAAACTCCCATATGTGCCTTGACCAGGCAAGCCCAGGGTTTCGAACCGGCGACCTCAGCATTTCCAGGTCGACGCTTTATCCACTGCGCCACTACAGGTCAGGCAGGGAATTTGGTTTTAAAGAGGTAAGATCTCATCTCAGGAAGAGGGCCCCACCCAACTACCCGCTCTGTCATTCTGGGCTGGATGTGGTGAGCCCTACCACAGGTGGGTGGGGGGAGGCCTCTCAGGTACCCAGGTTGTTGGAAGAATGTTAGTCCAATTGGCAGGGAAATGGGGAGGCTCCGGCAGGCCCCCAAACTCCCCTGGGCCTCACCTGCATCAGAAGATTCAGAGGACTCAGACGACAGGGAGGATGCAGACGCCCGCCGCGGGGACAGGGATAGGCATGTGAGCAGGCTGCCTACCTGATGCTTTGGTATCTCCCTGGGAAGGTAGCAGGGACCCAGGGAAGCAGAAAGGTAAATATGGGGTTCAAGGGCTGGCTGGCCCATGCTCCCACCAGCCATCCACTTCTGAAGGGCCCATCCAGCTTCTGTACTGCCCCAGGAGAGGTGATGGCATGGAAAACCTGCCCTCTTCTCAAGCCAAGGAAGGCTCCTTCTACAGAGTCGCTAAGTGTCTTCTCTTTGTTGACTGATTTAAGAAAGATCCTCCCGATTAGAGGGGGAGGTGAGCCCAAGACAAGAGGAAGGGGCTGGGATAGTGGGGCAGCAGAGAAGCCCTGGAGGGCCTTAAGCATCTACCCATCCACAAGCCTTCCTGGAGGAAGGGCTAAGATTTGGGTTTCTGTTGCTGGGAGGACAACCCAGCCTGGACCCTGCAGGCTAGCTCAGGCAGCAGAACCAGCATTGAACCCTTTAACCCCCAGGAAAGAACTAGGGGTAGAGGGGGCAGGGGCAATGGACATGAGAACGGGACTGCTCTGCCACCCTCAACTTTTCCCTCCAGGCTCATGATCCCTGCGTGGATCAAAACGGTGGCGATTTGGGCAGAAATTAGGGAGGGAGCATGGTGGAGGCATACTGGAAACGGGGTGGGGTAGATGGTCTTCAGTCTTGTGCCCGTGTAGAGCAGGTCACCTGTAGAGTGTGGCTTCACTGCAGTTGTCCCGAAGCAGGCTCTGCCCGAGACACCTCTCCTCTCTGCCTCTCGGATTCGGATCCCATGCCGGGTTCCCCAGGAGGCCCGTGACCCAACACCCTAGTGAGAACCTGTCACCCCACACCCCGCCTCCTTGGGGCGCCCTACCTGCCAAGCCCGGCGAGGTCGTGCATGGTCTGGGTGATGGTGGCGACCGGCGAGGAAGTGGCCGCGCGCTTCGGGGACCCCAGGAGGCCATGAGCTCCCAGCCGGAGGCCCGGGAGGTGACTCGGACGTTCCGCGCTGCCGCGCACGCCGGCCGGACTGAGAGCCGAGCTCGGCGCGGCGGGGTCCGGTTGGGGCAGCTCCATCGTGGCGGGGCCCGCAGAGGCTGCCCGGACGGCAGGGCGCCGGGAGACCCACAGACGCCGGCACGGCTGGCCAGGACCAAGTGGGGAGCGGGTCCGGGGTGAGGGGAAGGAAGGAAGCGCAACGGGGACGGAGCGAGGGAAGCGAGGGAGGAGAGGGAAGCGGGGAGGATGGGGAGGGGGGGAGGGATGCGGGGACCAGCCACTAGTCTAGGAAGCCTCAAGCAGCAGCTGCCACCTCTATCTCCTTATATATTCGAAAAATAACAGCGGCCGCGCCGCCGGACGCCACCAATGGGGGCGCGGGTTAGAGGAGGGCGGGACCGAGGGCGGGGCCCGCGGGGAGAAAGGCGCGGAGGCCAGCCCTGCCCCGCCTGGTTCCAGGCTTAGGGTGAGGCGGAGAATTGGGGTTTCTCCCACGCCCCACCACCCTTACTCCACCCCATACGCCCAGGCCGGAGAATCCTGGCTTCCTAATTCCTCTTCTGAGGACGTGGTTTGGAATTACACACCCCCAGCGGAGAGAGCCCCAGGGGACGCAACAAACCTCTAGGATGGCCTCAAGAGGGACCGCCGCGGTTTAGTATCATTTATAAGCACCCGTAGGCACTGGGAGAGGTACCGGTTCCAGGAATTTGCCAAACGCAGTTGCACTATGCGGTTTGTGTTCGCCACTTTGCAGACGGGACGTAGAGGCGTGGAGAAGTTCCTTAACTCGTTCAAGGTCGCAGCGATGGACAAGTGGTGGAGCCGAGATTCTCCCCAAGGCACGTCAGCTCGCGCAGCTTTCCTGCCCTGGCAACAGGCGGCCCCAAAGCCTAATTCCCACCAGGATCCTCCAGCGCAGGAAGTGGACCCGAAGTGGGGGGTCAACACCTAACTGATATAACTGATAGACGCTTCCCCGGTACCCAGGTTAGATGTGACACCAAGGCGTCCAGTTTTATAAGGCTGTGCCAACGGAGGCTTTAATGGTGGGTTGTAGAAGCGAGGGCTGAGGAGGGTGTCCGTGACCTCAAAACCCAGTGTGGGCATATCTCTGGCCCTTTGACATTTTGGCTAATGTGGTATCAAAGTACATCATATAGTTTAATTGGTGTTTCTTTGATGATCTGAGAGGCTGAATTTGTCACTAGTTTAAACTGAGCATTTTTCTTTTTTAAAGATTTTATTTATTGATTATAGGGAGAGAGAAAGGCATAATAGTTGCTTCTCCTACGAGCCTCGACCTGGCAATCCCAGGGTTTCGAACCAGCGACCTCAGCATTCCAAGTCCATGCTCCATCCACTGTGCCACCACAGGTCAGGCTGAGCATCTTCTAATTACCTAATTACCTTCTGGCAAGCCTTATTTTCTGGAAGGAGACAGGAAGACTGTAACCAGAATCAAGTGGGTGGTAAGCAGCTTTTGCCTCCTGTCTTCCCAGGGAAGATGTGGTATCCTCAGGAAGGTAGGAGCTTCATGCAGCCTTGCGCCCCTTCCTGTGTAGCTCCAACCACTGGACCACAGCGTCGAAAAGGAGGACCTGTCAGCTAGGGGACACATGTGTAGAGGAAGGGAATGGGACCATCTTATAGGGGTGACCTAGGTGAGGGTCGTGACTTCTCCTTCTCTCTACATTTTGCCCAGCTCCTGTGCTATGACAGGAGCTATGTTGTGTGCTAGATTTTGGGTCAAGTGTTCAGCTCCAGACTTCCAAGATTTAAGATAGTGATTGCTGGGGGGGGGGGGGGGGCTCTCACCCAAAAGACCAGAAATAAAACTGCTCTGAGGGTTGCACTTTCAAAATCAGCCCAGCACGGGTAACTCCACACATACTTCTACAGGGTGTGCCCAGGTGGTAGTGGTAATGGCGGGGCGAGCCGCGATACTCCAATCCCTTGAAATCCCAGTCAGAAGGTCACCTCTGGACAACTGAGGAGGAGCCAGGACCACAGAGGGATCATTCCAGAGCATCCCACTCAGCAGTTCTGTGTATCTTCCTTTGTCTCCTTTTGCCGATTAGATTAGATTGTGTTCAATTTTTTAAAAAATCCTATAAAGCATTGACCGGGAACACTGAGGTCACCGGTTTGAAACCCTGGGCTTGCCTCATCAAGGCACATATGGGAGTTGTCCTGCTCCACCCCCCTTCTCTCTCTCTCTCTTCCCCCCATCTCCTCTCTAAAAAATGAATTAAAAAAAAAAAAGAATCCCAAGCCCTGGCTGGTTTGCTCAGTGGTAGAGCGTCGGCCTGGTGTGCAGGAGTCCTGGGTTCGATTCCCGGCCAGGGCACACAGAAGAAGTGCCCATCTGCTTCTCCACCCCTCCCCCTCTTCTTCCTCTCTGTCTCTCTCTTCCCCTCCCACAGCCAAGGCTCCATTGGAGCAAAGTTGGCCCGGGCACTGAGGATGGCTCTATGGCCTCTGCCTCAGGCGCTAGAATGGCTCTGATTGCAATAGAGCGATGCCCCAGATGGGCAGAGCATTGCCCCCTGGTGGGCATGCAGGGTGGATCCCAGTCAGGCACATGCGGGAGTCTGTCTGACTGCCTCCTCCTTTCCTACTTCAGAAAAAAAAAAAAAAAAAAGAATCCCAGCCTGACTTGTGACCTGTGGTGGTGCAGTGGATAAAGCGTCGACCTGGAAACGCTGAGGTCACCAGTTCAAAACCCTGGGCTTGCCTGGTCAAGGCACATATGGGAGTTGATGAGTTGATGCTTCCTGCTCCTCCCTCCCCCTTCTCTCTCTCTCTCTCCCCTCTCTAAAAATTAATAAAAATAAAAAATAAAAATAAATTAAGAAAAATAAAAAAAAAAGAATCCCAGTCAATAAAAAGAAGCTAAAAAAAATTGCAAACATTAGAGTAAGAGGATCAACTCCTCTCATCCAATGCTACTTCTGGGCAGAAGGCTCAGTCTTCCTATAGAAGGGATGACCTGGCACCAGACTGTACACATCAAGCACTAGGCTTAGTTAAGGGGTCTGGTGTGACCCTGGAGCCTTGCCACAAGCGGAGGAAAAATGACCACAAGCTTGTAAAGTCCTACTTCTCCAAGCCTGTTCCCAAACAGCATCTTCTTTGGGGGACTCATTTTTCTGGTACCTTTTTTTTTTTTTTGGTCATGGATTATGACATGTTAAATGGATTTTTAAAATTGGTACATGGGCCTGACCTGTGGTGGCACAGTGGATAAAGTGTCAACCTGGAAACGCTGAGGCTGCTGGTTCAAAACCCTGGGCTTGCCTGGTCAAGGCACATATGGGAGTTGATGCTTTCTGCTCCTCCCCCCTCCTCTCTCTCTCTCTCTCCCTCTCCCCTCTTTATAATGAATAAAATCTTTATAAAAAAATTGGTACATGGTACCAAAAATTCAGACAAAGAAGAAAATTCAAATGATACAAAAAGGTAGTAATTCTGACCTGTGGTGGCGCAGTGGATAAAGCACCGATCTGGATCACTGAGGTCGCCGGTTCAAAACCCTTGGCTTGCCCGGTCAAGGCACATATGGGAGTTGATGTTTCCTGCTCCACCCCACCTTCTCTCTCTCTCTCTCTCTCCCGTTCTCTCTTCTCTCTAAAATGATTAAAGTCTTGGCCCTGGCCGGTTGGCTCAGCAGTAGAGTGTCGGCCTGGCGTGCAGGAGTCCCGGGTTCGATTCCCAGCCAGGGCACACAGGAGAGGCGCCCATTTGCTTCTCCACCCCTCCCCCTCTCCTTCCTCTCTGTCTCTCTCTTCCCCTCCCGCAGCCGAGGCTCCATTGGAGCAAAGATGGCCCGGGCGCTGGGGAGGAGCGCCCTCTGTGGCCTCTACCTCAGGCGCTGGAATGGCTCTGGATGCAACAGAGGGACGCCCCGGAAGGGCAGGGCATCGCCCCCTGGTGGGCATGCTGGGTGGATCCCGATCGGGCGCATGCGGGAGTCTGACTGCCTCCCCGTTTCCAGCTTCGGAAAAATGAAAAAAAATAAAAAAATAAAAATAAATAAAAAAAAGAAAATAAAATGATTAAAGTCTTAAAAAAATTCATTTAAGCCTGACCTGTGGTGGCGCAGTGGGATAAAGCGTCGACCTGGAACACTGAGGTTGCCGGTTCAAAACCTTGGGCTTGCCTGGTCAAGGCACATATGGGAGTTGATGCTTCCTGCTCCTCCCCCTTTCTCTCTCTTTCTCTCTCATTCCTCTCTCTCTAAAAATCAATAAATAAAATTTAAAAAAATCTTTAAAATTTTTTCATTTAAAAAAAAGAGAAAAAGGTAGTGAAAATTCAATCTCTTACCCACACAAATCTCCCGGCAGCCTATTATAAATTTGTTACATCATCTATAACAGTCTAAGCCACCTGACCGGTGGTGGTGCAGTGGATAGAGTGCCGGCCTGGGAACCTGAGGACCAAGGTTCAAAACCCTGAGGTTGCCAGCTTGAGCATAGGATCATAGACATGACCCCATGGTCATTGGCTTGAACCCAAAGGTCACTGGCTTAAGCCCAAGATCGCTGGCTTGAGCAAGGGGTCATTCACTCTGCTGTAGCCCCCCTCTCACCCCATCAAGGTACATATATGAGTAAGCAATCAGTGAACATCTAAGGTGCTGCAATGAAGAATTGATGCTTCTCATCTCTCTCCCTTCCTGTCTGTCTGTTCCTATCTGTCCCTCTCTCTGTCTCTCTTTGTCTCTGTCACAAAAAAGATTTTATTCATTTATTTTTATTTATTATTATTATTTTTTAATTCAGTGAGAGGAGGGGAGGGAGAGACAGACTCCCACATGTACCCCAACCAGGATCCACCTGGCAAGCCCAAGAAAAGTGAAAACACATATCCACACAAAAACTTGCATACATGGCCCTGGCCGGTTGGCTCAGCGGTAGAGCGTCGGCCTGGCGTGCGGGGGACCCGGGTTCGATTCCCGGCCAGGGCACATAGGAGAAGCGCCCATTTGCTTCTCCACCCCCCCCCCTCCTTCCTCTCTGTCTCTCTCTTCCCCTCCCGCAGCCAAGGCTCCATTGGAGCAAAGATGGCCCGGGCGCTGGGGATGGCTCCTTGGCCTCTGCCCCAGGTGCTAGAGTGGCCCTGGTCGCGGCAGAGCGACGCCCCGGAGGGGCAGAGCATCGCCCCCTGGTGGGCAGAGCGTCGCCCCTGGTAGGCGTGCCGGGTGGATCCCGGTCGGGCGCATGCGGGAGTCTGTCTGACTGTCTCTCCCCATTTCCAGCTTCAGAAAAATAAAAAAAAAAAACAAAAAAAAAAACAAAAAAAAAACAAAAAAAACTTGCATACAAATGTTTTTGTTTTCAACAGAGACAGAGAGGGACAGACAGACAAGAAGGGAGAGAGATGAGGATCAAGTCTTCATTGTGGCACCTTAGTTGTTCATTGATTGCTTTCTCATAAGTACCTTGACCAGGGGGCTCCAGCAGAGCGAGCAACCCCTTGCTCAAGCCAGTAACCTTGGGCTTCAAGCCAGAAGCCTTTGGGCTCAAGCCAGTGACCATGGGGTCATGTCTATGATCCCACACTCAAGCCAGCGACCCTGCGCTCAAGCCGGCAACCTCAGGGTTTTTGAAGCCTTTTTTTTTTTTTTTTTTTTTTTGGTGCTAGGCTTTTTTGGAGAGGGAAAGTTTTTTTTATTTTTTTATTTTAGAGAGAGGAGAGAAAGAGACAGAGAGAGAAGGGGGGGAGGAGCAGGAAGCATCAACTCCCATATGTGCCTTGACCGGGCAAGCCCAGGGTTTCAAACCGGCGACCTCAGCATTCCAGGTCGACGCTTTATCCACTGCACCACCGCAGGTCAGGTGAGAGAAAGTTTTTTTGTTTTTGTTTTTGTTTTTACAGTCAGAGAGAGGGATAGACGGGGACAGACAGACAGGAACAGAGAGATGAGAAGCATCAATCATCAGTTTTTCGTTGCGACACCTTAGTTGTTCATTGATTGCTTTCTCATATGTGCCTTGACCGCGGGCCTTCAGCAGACCGAGTAACCCCTTGCTCAAGCCAGTGACCTTGGATCCAAGCTGGTGAGCTTTTGGTCAAACCAGATGAGCTCGCGCTCAAGCTGGCGACCTTGGGGTCTCGAACCTGGGTCCTCGGCATCCCAGTCCGACGCTCTATCCACTGTGCCACTGCCTGGTCAGGCGAGAGAAAGTTTTTTTGTGTGTTTTATTTTATTTTTTTTAATTTTTCCGAAGCCAGAAACGGGAAGGCAGTCAGACTCCCGCATGCGCCCGACTGGGATCCACCCAGCATGCCCACAAGGGGGCTATGCTCTGCCCATCCGGGGTGTCGCTCTGTTGCGAACAGAGCCACTCTTGCACCTGAGGCAGAGGCCACAGAGCCATCCTTAGTTCCCGGCCAACTTTGCTGCAATGGAGCCTTGGCTGCGGGAGGGGAAGAAAGACAGAGAGGAAGGAGAGGGGGAGGGGTGGAGAAGCAGATGGGTGCTTCTCCTGTGTGCCCTAGCCGGGAATCGAACCCGGGACTCCTGCATGCCAGGCCGACGCTCTACCACTGAGCCAACCCACCAGGTAACCCAGGGGTCCCCAAACTAAGGCCCACGGGCCGCATGCGGCCCCCTGAGGCCATTTATCTGGCCCCCGCCGCACTTCCAGAAGGGGCATCTCTTTCATTGGTCGTCAGTGAGAGGAGCATAGTTCCCATTGAAATACTGGTCAGTTTGTTGATTTAAATTTACTTGTTCTTTATTTTAAATATTGTATTTGTTCCCGTTTTTTTTGTTTTTGTTTTTTTTTTACTTTAAAATAAGATATGTGCACTGTGCATAGGGATTTGTTCATAGTTTTTTTTATAGTCCGGCCCTCCAATGGTCTGAGGGACAGTGAACTGGCCCCCTGTGTAAAAAGTTTGGGGACCCCTGAGGTAACCTCAGGGTTTTGAAGCTGTGTCCTCTGCATCCCAGTCTGGCGCTCTATCCACTGTGCCACCGCCTGGTCAGGTGCAAACAAATGTTTATAGCAGCATTATTCATGGTTACCAAAAGTCAAATGTCTATTAACTGAAAATGTGTAAACAAAATGTCATATCCATACAACAGAATTTCATTCAGCTATTAAAAAAAATGAAGTACTATAGCTGCTACAGAAAGGATGAATCTTTAAAACATGATGCTGCCTG
The DNA here is from genome assembly GCF_036850765.1 of Saccopteryx bilineata. Lineage (NCBI taxonomy): Eukaryota > Metazoa > Chordata > Mammalia > Chiroptera > Emballonuridae > Saccopteryx > Saccopteryx bilineata. The sequence goes on from NC_089495.1 coordinate 184,165,531, forward strand.
GGCCCTGGCCGGTTGGCTCAGTGGTAGAGCGTCGGCCTGGCGTGCAGAAGTCCCGGGTTCGATTCCCGGCCAGGGCACACAGGAGAAGCGCCCATCTGCTTCTCTACCCCTCCCCCTCTCCTTCCTCTCTGTCTCTCTCTTCCCCTCCCGCAGCCGAGGCTCCATCGGAGCAAAGATGGCCCGGGCGCTGGGAATGGCTCCTTGGCCTCTGCCCCAGGCGCTGGAGTGGCTCTGGTTGCAACAGAGCAATGCCCTGGAGGGGCAGAGCATCGCCCCCTGGTGGGCAGAGCGTTGCCCCTGGTGGGCGTGCCAGGTGGATCCCGGTGGGTCGGGCGCATGCGGGAGTCTGTCTGACTGTCTCTCCCCGTTTCCAGCTTCAGAAAAATACAAAAAAAAAAAAATAGTAAAACATGATGCTGCCTGGCCTGTGGTGGTGCAGTGGATAAAGCATCAACCTGGAACACTGAGGTCGCCGGTTCAAAACCCTGGGCTTGGCCCTGGCCGGTTGGCTCAGTGGTAGAGTGTCGGCCTGGCGTGCGGGAGTCCCAGGTTCGATTCCCCGCCAGGGCACACAGGAGAAGCACCCATCTGCTTCTCCTCCCCCTCCCCCCCTCCTTCCTCTCTGTCTCTCTCTTCCCCTCCAGCAGCCAAGGCTCCATTGGAGCAAAGTTGGCCCGGGCGCTGAGCATGGCTCCATAGCCTCTGCCTCAGTCGTTAGAGTGGCTCTGGTTGCAACAGAGCGACGCCCCAGATGGGCAGAGCATCGCCCCCTGGTGGGCATGCCGGGTAGATCCCGGTCGGATGCATGCGGGAGTCTGTGTGACTGTCTCTCCATTTCCAACTTCAGAAAAATACAAAAAAAACAAACCAACAAACAAAAAACATCTGGGCTTCCCTGGTCAAGGAATATGGAAATTGATGCTTCCTGCTCCTCCTCTCTTTTCTCTTTCTCTCTCCCCTCTCTAAAAAATGAATAAAGACTTAAAAAAAATACTTTAAAAAAATATCTTCTAAAACAAACAAACAAACAAAAAAACCATGATGCTAAGTGAAAGAAACCGATCATAGCCCTGGCCAGGTAGCTCAGTTTGTTAGAGCATCATCCTGGTACACCAAGGATGTGAGTTCTATCCCCAGTCAGGGCACATACAGGAGTTGACCAATGAGTGCATGGATAGGTAGAACAACAGATTGACATTTTTCTCTCTCTCTCTAAAACCAATAAATAAAACTTTATTTATTTATTATAGAGACAGAGAGTGAGTCAGAGAGAGGGATAGACAGGGACAGACAGACAGGAACGGAGAGAGATGAGAAGCATCAATCATTAGTTTTTCATTGCGCGTTGCAACACCTTAGTTGTTCATTGATTGCTTTCTCATACGTGCCTTGACCACGGGCCTTCAGCAGACCGAGTAACCCTTGCTGGAGCCAGCGACCTTGGGTTCAAGCTGGTGGGCTTTTTGCTCAAACCAGATGAACCCTGTGCTCAAGCTGGCAACCTCGGGGTCTCGAACCTGGGTCCTCTGCATCCCAGTTCGATGCTCTATCCACTGCGTCACTGCCTGGTCAGGCTTAATAAATTTTTATTTAAGGAATTTCATATGTTGTGAGTCCTTCACTGCAGTTCCTCCAGTCTGAGTCTTTTTTTTTTTCTTTTGTATTTTTCTAAAGTTGGAAACAAAGGGCAGTCAGACAGACTCCCGCATGCACCCGACCAGGATCCACCTAGCATGCCCACCAGGGGGCAATGCTCTGCCCATCTGGGGCATTGCTCTGTTGTAACCAGAGCCATTCTAGCGCCTGAGGCAGAGGCCATAAAGCCATTCTCAGCGCTGGGCCAACTTTGCTCCAATGGAGCCTTGGCTGCGGGAGGGGAAGAGAGAGACAGAGAGGAAGGAGAGGGGGAGGGGTGGAGAAGCAGATGAGCACTTCTCCTGTGTGCCCTGGCGGGGAATCGAACCCAGGACTCCTGCACGCCAGGCTGACGCTCTACCACTGAGCCAACCGGCCAGGGCCTCAGTCTGAGTCTTTTTTTTCTTTTTTTTTTTACATAGGCAGAAATAGACAGGGACAGACAGACAGGAACGGAGAGAGAGATGAGAAGCATCAATCATTAGTTTCTCGTTGTGCGTTGTGACCTCTTAGTTGTTCATTGATTGCTTTCTCATATGTGCCTTGACCGCGGGCCCTCAGCAGACCGAGTAACCCCCTGCTGGAGCCAGAGACCCTGGGTCCAAGCTGGTGAGCTTTTTTTTTTTGCTCAAGCCAGATGAGCCCGCGCTCAAGCTGGCGACCTCGGGGTCTCGAACCTGGGTCCTTCCACATCCCAGTCCGATGCTCTATCCACTGCGCCACCACCTGGTCAGGCTCAGTCTGAGTCTTAATCCCTTTTTTTTACTCAGTCTTGTTGTCATGTCAGTAAGTCCTATATAACAGTAATAGAGATGAATCATGTGATCACAAACTATCTGGTCACTAGCAACCTACAATTAGCGAGACAAACTCCAGAGGTCTGAGACAGCTATTAAAAAATCTCACTGATCGGGGTTTCGTATGTAGCAGAGCAGCTCCCTCGCTGCAATCTATTGAAAGTCAGCCCATGACACAAGGGTAAAAATTATAAAAAAAAAAAAAACTCACTGGAAGCCCTGGCTGGTTGGCTCAGTGATAGAGCGTCGGCCTGGTGTGCAGGAGTCCTGGGTTCGATTCCCGGCCAGGGCACACAGGAGAAGCGCCCATCTGCTTCTCCACCCCTCCCCTTTTCCTTCCTCTCTGTCTCTCTCTTCCCCTCCCGCAGCCAAGGCTCCATTGGAGCAAAAATGGCCCGGGCGCTGAGGATGGCTCCATGGCCTCTGCCTCAGGCACTAGAATGGCTCTGGTTGCAACAGAGCAACGCCTCAGATGGGCAGAGCATCACCCCCTGGTGGGCATGCCGGGTGGATCCCGGTCGGGCGCATGTGGGAGTCTGTCTGACTGCCTCCCCATTTCCAACTTCAGGAAAAAAAAAACCCAAAATACAAAAAACCCCCAAACAAACAAAAAAACAAAAAAAGAAAAAAATCTCATTGGAAAATTCCACGCTAGCCTGGTCAAGGCACATATGGGAGTTGATGCTTCCTGCTCCTCTCCCCTTCTCTTTCTCTATCTCTTTCTTCTCTCTCTCTAAAAATGAATAAATAAAATAAAAAATTTAAAAAAACATCTCGCTGATTACCAATGGGTATTACAAAGGCATTTACACCCTGTGTTATGGAAATAAGGGTTAATAAAATGTTCCCTTGCCCTGACCACATAGCTCATTCGGTTGGAGCATCATCCCGGAGCACGGAGGTTGCCGGTTCGATTCCAGGTCAGGGCACATACAGGAGCAGCTCAATGTTCCTGTCTCAATCTCTGCCCCTGCCTTTCTCAAATAAATAAATGAATAAATATAAAAAAAAAATGTTCCCAACAGGCTGAATGCTAGCAATGCAATAGAAAGAAAACCTAGTGGAAAAATGTTTTGTGGTCATGTCCACAGCAAATGCTCAATAAATAAAACTTTAAAGAAGTCAGCCATAGACACATAATTTCATTCATATGAAATGTCTAGAACAGGGAAATCTATAAACAGAAAGTAGATTAGTGGTTGCTTAGGGCTGGGGGAGGGGTGGTAGTGGGGTGCAGATAGGGAGATGATAGCTAAAAAGCATGGAATCTCTTTCTAAGGTGATGGAAATGTTCTGAAATTGACTGTGGTAATAGTTTCATATAACTGTGAATTGTATACTTTAAGCGGGTAAATTGTATACTACATGGAATATATTGCAATGAACCTATTAAAAATAAAAGCATGCCCTGGCCGGTTGGCTAAGCGGTAGAGCGTTGGCCTGGCGTGCGGGGGACCCAGGTTCGATTCCCGGCCAGGGCACATAGGAGAAGCGCCCATTTGCTTCTCCACCCCCCCCTCCTTCCTCTCTGTCTCTCTCTTCCCCTCCCGCAGCCAAGGCTCCATTGGAGCAAAGATGGCCCGGGTGCTGGGGATGGCTCCTTGGCCTCTGCCCCAGGCACTAGAGTGGCTCTGGTCGCGGCAGAGCGACGCCCAGGAGGGGCAGAGCATCGCCCCCTGGTGGGCAGAGCGTCACCCCTGGTGGGCAGAGCATCGCCCCCTGGTGGGCAGAGCATCGCCCCTGGTGGGCGTGCCGGGTGGATCCCGGTCGGGCTCATGCGGGAGTCGAGTCTGTCTGACTGTCTCTCCCCGTTTCCAGCTTCAGAAAAAAAAATAAATAAAAGCATATGCTATGAAGGATTAGGGGAGAGATGAGATATTTCTCTTCGGAGTTTTGGCTCTAGGAACTCTATGGCTGGACAACCTCTTTGCTGCTAATTGCAGCAGCTCCCCATCAATAGGCCCACAGTATCTTCTACTTCCAGGCCCAACTTTAGTGCCCTACCAAGGGAACTGATACAGCCGCTTCTAGGACACACACACACACACACACACACACACACACACACGTTGATGGCATATCCATTTCCAGACACCTTGCTCTAACCACTGCCTGTAGTAGTGCATAGGGCCCATTTCTACTCCCTCTCGTCTATTTCCCGCACCAATTTATCCCAAGCCCTGGATCCCCCACTTCCTTCCACAAGCCCCATCTTTCCACTTCTCTACTTTAGGGAAGTCCACAGTCATCTTTTTCTTTTTTTTTTTTTTTTTTTAAATTTTTTTTTTTTATTTATTCATTTTAGAAAGGAGAGAGAGAGGGAGAGAGAGAGAGAGAGAGAGAGAAGGGGGGAGGAGCAGGAAGCATCAACTCCCATATGTGCCTTGACCAGGCAAGCCCAGGGTTTCGAACCGGTGACCTCAGCATTTCCAGGTCGACGCTTTATCCACTGCGCCACCACAGGTCAGGCCACAGTCATCTTTTTCTTCTTCTGGCCCAGGCTGTCCGAAGCTGCGTGTCAGGCCTAATAACCATTCCACTTACCTAATCACTCTTCTTTGGGCTTCTCCACGAGCTTACCATTCTCCTTTTCATTTTATTAAAACATTAGGTTTTTGGGGGGTTCTTTGATTGATTGATATTTTTCAAAGAGAGAGGGGAAGGGAGAAAGAGAAACACTGATTTGTTGTTCCACTTATTTATATATGCATTCATCAGTTGATTCTTGTACGCGCCCTGATGGGGGGACCGAACCTCTAACCCTAATGTTACCCAGCCAATGCGCTAAACAGCTGAGCTATTGGGCCAGGGAGCTGCATTTCATTTTAAAGGGCCTATTACTTGATTATTGAAGGAAACTTGGATAATTCAGCAAAGTAGAGAAAAAGCCCACCCATATTCCAGTTTAAGGGGGGGTGGAAAGGGCATATGTCATATGGACAAAATCTCCAAAATGTAACAAGCTTTCCTGAATATGCATGGGAAGGAGTCCTCAGCCAGGTGGCCCTACATTCACCTTTTTTTTGTCCTTTTTTTTTTTTTTTTTTTTTTTTCTGAAGCTGGAAACGGGGAGAGACAGTCAGACTCCTGCATGTGCCCGACCGGGATCCACCCGGCACGCCCACCAGGGGCGACGCTCTGCCCACCAGGGGGCAATGCTCTGCCCCTCTGGGGCGTCGCTCTGCCGGGACCAGAGCCACTCTAGCCCCTGGGGCAGAGGCCAAGGAGCCATCCCCAGCACCCGGGCCATCTTTGCTCCAATGGAGCCTTGGCTGCGGGAGGGGAAGAGAGAGACAGAGAGGAAGGAGGGGGGTGGGGTGGAGAAGCAAATGGGCGCTTCTCCTATGTGTCCTGGCCGGGAATCCCGGGTCCCCCACACACCAGGCCGACGCTCTACCGCTGAGCCAACCGGCCAGGGCTACATTCACCTTTGTACAGGGACCATACACGCATTATGGGCAAAGCACAGATCTGGCCTGTATAGGAAAAAGTCTCCTACATTTCTTCTGGACCTTGTGATTAGATTTTTTTTTTTTTTAATATTTTTCTGAAGCTGGAAACGGGAGAGACAGTCAGACAGACTCCCGCATGCGCCCGACCCGGATCCACCCGGCACGCCCACGGGGGTGGGTGCTCTGCCCACCAGGGGGCGATGCTCTGCCCCTCTGGGGCGTCGCTCTGTTGCGACCAGAGCCACTCCAGCGCCTGGGGCAGAGGCCAAGGGGCCATCCCCAGCGCCCGGGCCATCTTTGCTCCAATGGAGCCTTGCTGCGGGAGGGGAAGAGAGAGACAGAGAGGAAGGAGAGGGGGGGTGGAGAAGCAGATGGGCGCTTCTCCTGTGTGCCCTGGCCGGGAATCGAACCCAGGACTTCTGCACGCCAGGCCGACGCTCTACCACTGAGCCAACCGGCCAGGGCCAGAAGAATATTTTTTATATCTCAGGGGTGGGAAAGGGCTAAGTAAGACACAAAACCTAGAAGCAATACCGAAAAAATTGATAGATGTGCCTACTTAAAGATTTAAAACTTCTCATATCTAAGACTCCCTAGGCTAAGTTAAAGGACAACTGGAGAATGTATTTGCAGTATACATTTTTCCCCCTTCTAGCATGAGACAGAGAGAGAGACAGATAAGAAGATTAACTTGTTCTCATATGTGCCTTGTGGCCAGGGTGGAGAGGAGACCTCTTGCTGAGCCAGTGACCCCTTGCTCAAGCCAAGGACTTTTGGGCTCAAGCCAAGGAACCCAAACTCAAGCTGGTGAGCCTGCCCTCAAGCTAACAACCTCAGGGTTTTGAACCTAAGACCTCAGCATCCCAGGTCTACACTCTATCCACTGCGCCACCACCCATCAGTCATTACTAGTCCTTTCTTTTTTTTTTTTTAAGATTTTATTTATTCATTTTAGAGAGGAGAGAGAGAGGAAGAAGAAGAAGAAGAAGAGGAGGAGGAGGACGACGACGAAGAGGAAGGAAGAAGAAGAAAGAGAAGAAGAAGAAGGAGAAGGAGAAGGAGAAGAAGAAAAGAAGAAGAAGAAAAGAAGGAAGAAGAAGAAGAAGAAGAAGAAGAAAAGAAGAAGAAGAAGAAGAAAAGAAGAAGAAGAAGAAGAAGAAGAAGAAGAAGAAAAGAAGAAGAAGAAGAAGAAGAAGAAGAAGAAGAAGAAGAAGAAGAAGAAGAAGAAGAAGAAAGAAGAAGAAGAAGAAGAGCAGGCAGCATCAACTCCCATATGTGCCTTGACCAGGCAAGCCCAGGGTCTTGAACCAGCTACCTCAGTGTTCCAGGTTGATGCTTTATCCACTGCACCACCACAGGTCAGGCACTAGTTCTTTCTTGAGCCCTTTACCTTAGAAAGTTCAGGGCAGGGTCCTTGGTTCTCTTTTCTTCTTTGTCTACACCCACTGACTTGAAGCATCATCTAGCTCCAGGTACTCACTCAGCTCTCCTCCTGGGACCACGGCATTCCTCTCTGCCTATTTCTCATGTTACTCTAAGAGATTTTTTTAAACACTGTAATACAGTCAACGTTTTAAGAATTTTATTTTTATGTGGTGCAGAAAGAAGAGATTTCAGGGACTCATGTGTATGCATGCCTATTTGTTATATACATGACATTATTTCTGCTGGTACAAACACATATTTAGGACTATGTGCGTGTGACACACTAAGATGTTATCAGTGTTTATCTACAAATTGTGGGAGTACCAACAAATAGATTTAAAACTGGTGTTGCTTATAAAAATACCCTAAATGTGTGGCAATAGGCTACAGAGATTAGTTTATTCATAACTGGACCAATATACAACCATTAAAAAGAATGTTGGCCAATATGGTAAAATTCTCATCACCTGATGCCAGGTAAAAGAGCAGGAGATGCCAGATAGACAGTCTCTACAATCTGATACCAGTTTTATGCAATAATTTTTTAAATGCATGCGCCTAGAGAAAAGACTGGAAGGAAATGTATCAAAATGTTACTTGCGTATCTCTCCAGGTGTTGGGATGAAAGGTGATTTCTAGTTTCCTATGCTTTTAAGTTTCTGCAAAAAGCATGGGTAATTTTCACCTTAATAAAACACAAAACATAGTTGTTATTCTTTACAAGCAGCAATTCGCTGCCTACCCGACTCCGTGGCCGGGCACCGTGCCTTCGCCCCGGGGTCAGCGGAACCCGGAGCACTGGACGGTCCAGCAGGCCGCAGCGCCCCACCGCGGTCGGTCCGGGGCGGCGGGGAGGGGTGGGCGCGGAGGGCGGGGAGGCGGTGCCGGGCGTCCACGCGCTTCCCGCGAGATCCCGCTCCGCCCGCCCCGCCCCGCTCGCCGCGCTTCTAGCTCCCCGCGCCGCGGCACTTCCTGCCATCGGTGCCCGCGCCACCCGCCCTCGTCCGCGCTCGCCGCCTGCTGCCTGCTGCTCGGCGCCGCGCCCGCCGGCGCCCCCGAAGGTGTCCCCGGCCCGACCGGTCGCCGCCCCGCCCGCTGCCCCGAGAGCCGCTTTGTCTCGGGCGGGGCGCGTGGGAGAGGCCGCCAGGTGCCCCCCGCCGCGGGCCCGGGCCCTCCGCCCCGGGGCGGCGGCGGTGGCGCCGGGCCCCGGGGCGGGGGGCGCGCCAGGATGGGCCCCAAGCGGCGGCAGCTGACGTTCCGGGAGAAGTCGCGAATCATCCAGGAGGTGGAGGAGAACCCGGACCTGCGCAAGGGCGAGATCGCGCGGCGTTTCAACATCCCACCGTCCACGCTGAGCACCATCCTGAAGAACAAGCGCGCCATCCTGGCGTCGGAGCGCAAGTACGGTGTGGCCTCCACCTGCCGCAAGACCAACAAGCTATCCCCCTACGACAAGCTCGAGGGGCTGCTCATCGCCTGGTTCCAACAGATCCGCGCCGCTGGCTTGCCAGTGAAGGGCATCATTCTCAAGGAGAAGGCTCTGCGGATAGCCGAGGAGTTGGGCATGGACGACTTCACTGCCTCCAATGGCTGGCTGGACCGCTTCCGCCGGCGGCACGGAGTAGTGTCCGGCAGTGGCGTGGCTCGAGCCCGCTCGCGTAGCACTGCTTCCCGGGCCCCAGCAGCGCCCGCCAGCCCACCTGCGGTGCCCTCGGAGGGCAGCGGCGGGGGCACGACGGGCTGGCACGCTCTGGAGGAACAGCCGCCGTCGGTGGTCGAGGGCTACGCCTCCCAGGACGTGTTCAGCGCCACTGAGACCAGCCTGTGGTACGACTTTCTTCTGCCGGATCAGGCCGCGGGGTTGTGCGGCAGTGATGGACGTGCGCGCAGGGCCACCCAGCGCCTGAGTGTGTTGCTGTGCGCCAACGCAGACGGCAGCGAGAAGCTGCCCCCGTTGGTGGCCGGCAAGTCAGCCAAGCCCCGTGCAGGCCAAGCTGGCCTGCCCTGCGACTACACTGCCAACTCTAAGGGTGGTGTCACCACTCAGGCCCTGGCCAAGTACCTGAAGGCCCTAGACACCCGCATGGCTGCAGAGTCTCGCCGAGTCCTGCTACTTGCCGGCCGCCTGGCTGCCCAGTCCCTGGATACCTCGGGCCTGCGGCATGTGCAGCTGGCCTTCTTCCCATCGGGCACCGTACAGCCGCTGGAGCGGGGAGTGGTCCAGCAGGTGAAGGGCCACTACCGCCAAGCCATGCTGCTCAAGGCCATGGCTGCACTAGAAGGCCAAGATCGGTCAGGCCTGCAGCTCGGCCTCATGGAGGCTCTGCACTTCGTGGCTGCAGCCTGGCAAGCAGTGGAGCCTTCGGACATAGCTGCCTGCTTTCGTGAGGCTGGCTTCGGGGGTGGGCCAAATGCTACCATCACCACTGCCCTCAAAAGTGAGGGTGAGGAAGAGGAGGAGGAGGAGGAGGAAGAAGAAGAGGAGGAGGAAGAGGAAGAGGAAGGTGAAGGGGAGGAGGAGGAGGCAGAGGAGGAGGAAGAAGGAGAGGAAGAGGAGGAAGGGGGGGAAGGAGAGGAGTTGGAGGAGGAAGAGGAGGTAGAAGAGGGTGATGTTGATGACAGTGATGAAGAGGAGGAAGAGGAGGAAGAGAGCTCCTCTGAGGGCTTGGAAGCAGAGGACTGGGCCCAGGGGGTAATGGAGGCTGGTGGCAGCTTTGGAGGCTATGGTGCCCAGGAGGAGGCCCAGTGCCCTACCCTCCATTTCCTGGAAGGTGAGGAGGACTCTGAGTCGGACAGTGAGGAAGAAGAGGACGATGATGACAATGATGATGACGATGAAGATGATGATGATGAGGATGGTGATGAGGTGCCTGTGCCCAGCTTCGGGGAGGCCATGGCTTACTTTGCTATGGTAAAGAGGTACTTGACCTCCTTCCCCATTGATGATCGTGTGCAGAGCCACATCCTCCACTTGGAACATGATCTGGTCCATGTGACCAGGAAGAATCACGCCAGGCAGGCAGGAGTTTGGGGTCTTGGATATCAAAGCTGAGCCATTGGGCCTAGCCATGCCCTCGACCGAGATGTGGCAGCGTCAGCCCAGGGCAAAGGACTCTGGGCAGCTGCTGTGGATAGAGCCAGAATGGGAGCCCCAGATCCTTTAGTGATGATTTCCAGGCCCTGTGAACAAGCCCCATCAACTTGGTAGGGCCCAGGGCTGGGGTCAGCCTCACTGCCTGCTTACTGCCTCTTTCTCAGAGTCCTGTTTCCTCCCCATTTGCCCCTGAGCTTGGGGGACCAGTTGGGGAGCTGTCTGGTGCTACCACACCATGCCATCAGTGGACTAGGCCACAGCAGCCGCCAGGGATGGGCCCTGGAAGCTCCCGGCCAGAGAGTGCCTCTCCCCTCTGCCGTCCACACCAGGTCTTTGGTGGGGGGGACCCCAAAGCCATTCTGGGAAGGGCTTCAGAGGAAGGTCCAGCCTAGGCCCCCACAAGGCTGGCAGCCCCCACTCCTGCCCCCAGACCGCCTCGAGAAGCACAGTCTAACTCACCCCAGGCTTCTGAGCCTGCCTCTGCCTGCTTTCCCACCTCCCCAATCCCTTTCTCTGGCCCAGCCCATGTTACTTTCGGCCCTTGGTTTTCTTTCCAGATTGAAGGCTCCCAAGAGGCCCTCCAGGGGAGTGAAAATGGGCGTTTCCCTTGTGGGCAGCTGCAGGCCCCATGCCTCTCCTCCCTCGCTGGCAGGGTCCTATCCTGGGCAGGGGGCCTGGGGCTGGGCCCAGAGTCCAGCCATCCAGCTGCTCCTTTCCCAGTTTGAATTCAATAAATCCGTCCACCCCCCTTTTGTGGGTGTGAACGTTTTAACAGCCAAAAGTGCATCCTTCATGGTCTGGGCTTGCGTCTGTCTTGGGGACATGTCCTTTTCTGGTTTCCTTTGGCCTTGCTCTGGTGGGACATGACAGCAGATGTTGCGAAAGTGGCCACAGCCTAGGCCCTGACGAGGGTGAGAGGCCACCTCTATATCTAAATGCTATCTAGACTTGGCGAGGTAGGGGTCTTCAGTGCACCTGCCTGCGCATGGGTTTGAGGAAGCTGGAGCTTGCACTGCTTTGGGGTTAGAAGCTTGGGATCAGTTGGTTGGGACAGGAAGGAGGGAGCCAACAGTCTTGGGCTAAAGTAAATTACCTGGGAAGTAGGCCTATCAAGGCTCATTAAAGAAGGTTCTTGCAGGAGTAGGGCCAGAGGGCAGAAAGAAAGGGGTATTAGAACAGCTGTTGTGCTCCAGGTTGGAGTTTGGAGGGGCATACAGGGCAGCCTAGTGGCTATTCTTGGGAACAGAGGTGGAAGAAATGGTATTGCTGGGGAGAGATTGCACCCCCAAGAGGCTGAAGGTGAATTAGCAACTCCCTGTGTGGTGCCCTGCAGCCCCCCCCCCCCCCCCCCCAGTCCAAAGGTGAAGACAAGCCCCTGGCTGATCCTATCCGCTTTCTCCTTTCTGGGCCAGCCCTGTGTTCCTAGCCCTCCAGCAGTGAGGCCTTCAGGCTCCAGCGGTTCCAGCTGAGGGAGGGCCTGATCTTGAGCAGGGCGGTCTGGGCCCCAAACCGGTTTTCCCACCTTGACTAGGGCTGGCTCATAACCCCTGTAGTCCTGTAGTTCCCCCCCCCACCTTGCAGTTCCTCTCTCCACCCTGGAATGTTAAAGGAGGGTGGGTATTCAGGTAATCTTTTCTTTTTTGCTTGCCTTGGGTGTGGTCCCTTCTAGAAATGCAAGTTCTCTATGTATGACTTTAAAACAAAAGATGGGATCATCAGTCCACCCTTGGCCTTCCTCACTCCTGGCACTCAGGGCTTGAAACTCCGTGACTCCTGGCACACAGGGCTTGAAACTAAGTGACAGCAAAAAAGTAGGGATTCCTCTTACCACCATGCCCTCACCCCCACCTCCTGGCCTGCTCTGGAGTAAGTCCACCATGCCCTCACCCCCACCTCCTGGCCTGCTCTGGAGTAAGTCCACCATGCCCTCACCCCCACCTCCTGGCCTGCTCTGGAGTAAGTCCACCATGCCCTCACCCCCACCTCCTGGCCTGCTCTGGAGTAAGTAAGTGGGAGCAGTAGCCCTCTCCCCAGGTTCCTCTGGCCAATCAAAGTTCACCTCAAATAACAAGGCAAGTCCTTTCCATTTGTCTCCTGCTTACAAGAACATCTCTTGCAACTGAGATCATCTCATTATTGATAACACCAACTGATGTTTATACATCTTGCCACATGTCAGGCACTGTGCTAAGCACTTTAGATGCTCACAAAGCCCCGATGAGTTAGGTAAAACCACGGGAAAATAGGCACAGGGAGATCCAGTAATGTGCCCAAAGCTATACCACTAGTGTGGAAGCCACTGTTCTCCCCATGATGACCTACAAGTGGCCCTTTATTGCTGTTCTTCCTAAGAAGCAATAAAGAAAGGACCCATCTTCCTAATCCTAAAGGTAGTCCTTTTGAAATGGAACTGGTTACTGAAATAAATTTCTAACCCATGGACGAATAGCTTTTTGGAGCAAGATATGTGATGTGGAAGTGTCTATAGGAGTTTTTGGAGCTCTTACACCTATAACCAACTCCTGTTCCAGCAGTCTCCAAACAAATACAGGTCTTTTGTAAATACTCTTCCTATTCTCCTCCCCATTACCCTATTGGGACAAATAGATGAGAACTAACTGCATTTCAGAAAGAAGGTAATAGGGTTAAGGAGTTAAATGACCTGCCCCAGGCACTGGCCTTAAATTCTGGTGTTCTCTCTGGGAGTCTGGGCTACATATTAAATGCTCCATCAGGACACTGCTGGGAAGGGGGATGCAGTGAATGGACCTATATATAAGTCCATAGCTTTGAGCAAGGAGGCATTATGGCCCAGTCCATATGGGAAGCAGCAGATGCTGCCTTCACTTGGGGCTGCTTGCTAAAGGAAACAGAAGGGGCATCTCAGCCCTAGGAATGCTGGTGCAGGGGTTCTGGAGGCCTGGTTGGCTTTGGCAGAACCCGCGGTGAACCAGTGGTTGGTTAGCGGTGACGTGGGCAAAAATGATTTTTTCTTGGGAGGCGGGGAAGACAAGGCCACCTATAGTCAGTCGCCTTTTCGAATCTGAGGCCTGAGTGACAGTAACCAGGGAAAACTACAACTCCCAGGAGCGTCTGCTTCCCGAAGTCAGGAACGGTTGTCATGGTTTCAGAAAACAATATGGCCGCTCCCTCCTGGTACGGGAGTCTTCGGGTTACAGAGGCAGAATCGGATCTGGGCGCCCGCAGCCGCGAGAGAGGAGGCACTTGAGCGGTCGTGAGTTTGGGGCTGGACGGTTCACGGCCGGAACGGCCTGCCTCTGCCGAGGGCGCCAATGGCCGACAGCGTGGACGAGGAGGCGCTGCATCAGCTGTACCTGTGGGTAGACAACATCCCTCTGTCCCGGCCCAAGCGAAATCTCTCCCGGGACTTCAGTGACGGAGGTGTGTGTCCACATGTTCTGTCCTGTATGAACGTGTGTAAAGGGGTTTTGTGTACATGTCTTTATGCTTGTGTGCATGTGGGGTGTGTATAGTTTTTTTTGGGGGGGGGAGTGTCACTGCCTCTAGGACTTCAATTGTAGCAGTGTGTCAGTGTCTCTCCTGGGACTTAATGACTAAGATGTGTATCTGTGTATTGTCTTTTTGCATCTCTATGTGTGTGCATGCACATTGCTGTATTCTATGTCTTTTGGGAGTCTGAGCCTGTGTGTGTTAATATGTATATTGACACATTCTATCCTGTGTGTATGTAGGGGGATCTTGTGTGCATATCTGTCACTTTGTAGATTGTGTAGATATCTGTGTGTCTGAGACTGTCTCCTGGGATTTTTTTTTCTCTTATTTTTTTTTCTTGCTCTCTCCTGGGATTTTAATGTGTGTGACTCTTTGTGCTTCTGTGTCTATGTTGGTTACTGTCCCTTGGAACTTCAGTGATGGAAGTATGTGTTTGTGTACATGTGTTTGTCTATCTCTTTGTGTCTGTGTGTGTGTGCTGTATGTGTGCCTGGGCATATATGTATCCTGCGTGTCTACAAATTCTGTCCTATGTGCATATCTGTAGAGGGATCTTATCACAGGTGTCTGTGTAAGTCTATGACTTTCTCCTGGGACTTTGATGTTGGAGTATATGTGTGTATCCATATGAATGCCTAGGGTGGGGCCCCAGGATCCTGAAAGACTCCTATGAAATTAATTCTCTATTAAAGCACTAGAGGCCGCTGTTTTCAAATGCCCTGAGTTAATGGGTAAGGGATTCAGTCCCTCTAGGGTATGCTGGAGGCTTAGTCTCCAGCTGATCACTGATCTCACTTCTTTGGCTCCTCCTCCCCTAAACTCTACCACTCCCCACTCCCTATCATTTTTTCCCTTTCCACATCTCCATGTCTCCACTTGCCCCCCCCCATTCTCCCATCCCACCCATTTCTTCCCCCTTCCTCTTCTCCCTTTCCTATCCCCCTATCTTCCACGTCTGCTCCCACTCCCACTCTCTCAGTCCTGGTCGCAGAAGTCATCAAGTTTTACTTCCCCAAGATGGTGGAGATGCACAATTATGTCCCTGCCAACTCTCTCCAGCAGAAGCTCAGCAACTGGCGTCACCTGAACAGGTAGAAGAATATCTGAGTGCACTAGCAGGATCTTCAGCCCCGATCCTGGGCTCCCAGGAAGAGCAGGGTGGGGAGGGACAATGCAGACAGAATTGTCTGGTAACATAATCAAGAAACTCTTCTATTGGGGAGGCGACAAGGTAACTTAGGACACCCAAGGATGGGGCTCAGGTATGATGCCCTTCCACTCCCTCCGGGCTGCACACTTAGTACAGCAACTGCTGCACCCACATTTTTCTCCCCCCATCCCGTCCATTTCCTGAGGACCCAGTCTGCCTTCCCTGTGTCTGCCTCCCAGGAAGGTGCTGAACAAGCTGAACTTCTCAGTACCAGAAGACGTGATGTGCAAGATTGCGCAGTGCGTCCCTGGCGTGGTGGAGTTGGTGCTCATTCCGCTGAGGCAGCGCCTGGACGAGCGGCAGAAGCAGAGGAAGCAGGGCTCCGGCTCCTTACAGGTGCCACCCAACTCAGGCTTCCCCCACTGGTCTAGGGGCGCTCCCCAGGCTGGGGAAAGCTCCCCCCTTAGCAAAAGTGTGGAAGAAGGGTGCCTGGTTAAAGGGAGCCTGGCCTGAGGGACAGAGGAAGGGACCTGGGCTCCTTAGGGATGGGCGAGCGTAAGCTCATGGTAAACCTTGCGGTTCTTTCAGGAGCTGGCCCTCCAGGATGGCACTGGCTACATGGATGTGGGTAAAGTGGCTTTTTTTTTCCCCCTCTCCCAGGAGGAGTTGTTCTCCTATCTTTCCTTCTTATGGGAGGAGGGCGGAGGGGAAGACAAGAAAACAGGACTCCAGAAGAGTTAATCCACCACTAACCTCTTCTTAGGTTTCTCACAGAAGGCTCGAGGAGAAGGTGCCCTGGACCCCCAGGGAGGGGGGCAGCTCAGGTAAGGCAGCTCCCTGCCCAGGGCTGGGAAGGTAGGGAAGGCAGGCCCGGGTGGGGGGAGGCCTTGCTGAGGAGCACCGGAAGGGTGAAGGTGGAGCTTAAGGTCCAGGCCTCCTCTAACCTGATTCCCACCCAGGGGGACACGGCTGCCAGCCTCCAGGCCTCGAGGGTATAACCAGGTGCTGCATGGAGACCCAAGTTTTGTCCTCCAGATCGCTGAAAAGGAGCAGGAGTTGTTAGCCTCACAGGAAACTGTGCAGGTGAGAGCACTGGGAAGGTGAGGGATTTGGGGCCCCAGAGGCAGGGACAGAGCGTAGCAGGTCCCTGGACTTGACTTCTGCACCCCGAGGCAGGTCCTCCAGATGAAGGTGAGGCGCTTGGAGCACCTCCTCCAGCTCAAGAACATACGCATCGACGACCTCTCCCGGCGGCTCCAGCAGGCAGAACATACGCAGCGGTGAGCGCGGCTCTGGCCACTCAGGGATGCCCAGTGTCCGCCAGAGCCCTGACTCCACACCCCACCTACTGAGTCACCCACAGACAGACACAGACAAAGGGGCGGGCGGGGTCAGTGGCTTGGAAGAGCCTCCTGGGGCATAGGAAGCCCCTCCCTTGGGGTGAGGATGAATGTGGGGTTGCGGGATAGGAACCCTTAGTGGAGCCAGAGACTGAGCCACATCCTTCCATTTCATTCGGGTCAGGAGAATGGACTGCTTTCCAGAACTCAGGAGCCATGTGCAAAGACTTGGTGTGCACCCCAAAACAGTGTCCAACACCTGGGACTCCACCTTGGAGCTCCCTGTGTTGGGCCTTGGGGGGCGGTCCACTGATTTGGTCCACATCCCTAGAACTGGGTCGTTACCCAGCTGTGAGGACCGTGATATCTCCATCCAGGCTAGTTCTTTGCGCCCTGGGCTATAGGGAAAGCTACCCCCGGCAGCTTAGGGAGTTCCTTGCCACTCTTCCGTACTTACATGGGACCCATCAGGAGGCCGGAGGAGCACAGCCACTGGAGAGGAAGGGGTGAGGAGTGGCTCAGCTAGGTGTGGCGAGAAGACATGAGGAGTGCCTATACCAGTTGCCCTCCCCTCCCATGAGGCGTTGTTGAGACTATTTGGGGTATACGGGGGTGAGCTGCCCCCATTAAAGGTGTGCTCTTTCCTATTCCTGCTCTCTCTCTCTCTGCTGGATCCTATGGACAGTGAGGTCCTGCCTCCTTTGTGCTGCCCCCTCCATCCCTTGAGTGAAAGAGTCTTTGGGGCCCAGAGTGGGTCTTACATTGAGGGCAGCTGGGCCCTGGATCGCCATTGCTTAGTAGGTTGATATCACAGAGCTTTAGGTCTTCTATACTAGGAGGGTCTGATTTCTAACTCTGCCCTTACTGGACTGACCCCCAAACCCACCCTTATACTATCTTCCAACTCTGTCCAAACTCAGACTTTAGATTCTCTCCAAATGTAGCCAGATATTTGCTCTCAACACTGCCCATGGACTGACTGACCCCTAAATATGTCCTCTGTATGACTCTCAACCCTTACAGACTGATCCCAAGTTCTCTGAACTGAAGACAAGCTTAACTCCCAATCCTGATCAAGACACCATGGTCATGGTATAACCCTAACTCTGATCAGTAATAGTGAACATTTGGAAACCCTGAGTCCCCCTCCCCTAGTTCTGTTCTGAGGCATACACTCAGCATATACCCAGGAGAAATTTGAGCTCTGTGTTCTGTGTACTGGTACACATGTATAGTGATGTTCATAGCAACATGTTTTGTAATAGCAAAAGAACTGAAAAGGATTTTTATTTGTTATCTATTACTGTGTCACAAATTAGCACAAACTTAACGGCTTAAAGCAACATGAACATATCTTCTATGGCTCAAGAGTCCAGGTATGGCTTAGCTGGGTGCTCCTTTTCAGGGGTTCTCACAAGGCTGCAATCAAAGTGTTGGCCGGAGCTGAGTCTCATGTGAAGGAGTGACTGGGGTGGGACTCATGTCCAGGTTCATGCGGTTGTTTGCTGAGTTGTTTCTTGTGGCCTGTTCAACTGAGGGTTTTAATTTCTAGCTGGTTGTTGACTGGTGGCTGCCCTCATTTCCTTGCCATCTAACAAGGAACTCGCTTGTTCACTTAGATGCTCTATTTAGTTGTGCACTCATTGATTGTTTCTCTTAAGTGCCCTGATAGTAGATTGAATCTGCAGCATTGGCCAGGGTCTCAGAATGTGTATTTTAGAGTTAGAGTCTGCTAGCAAGATGGAAGTTATACTATAGTCCTAGCTAATGCAATTACGGGCGTGCCATCCATCACATCCATCCCATTCTATTTATTTTTATTTTTATTTTTTTGTATTTTTCTGAAGTTGGAAATGGGGAGGCAGTCAGACAGATTCCCACATGCGCCCGACTGGGATCCACCTGGCATGCCCACCAGGGGGCAATGCTCTGCCCATCTGGGGCATCACTCTGTTGCAACCAGAGCCATTCTAGCGCCTGAGGCAGAGGCCATGGAGCCATCCTCAGTGCCCGGGCCAACTTTGCTCCAATGGAGCCTTGGTTGCGGGAGGGGAAGAGAGAGACAGAGAGTAAGGAGAAGGGAAGGGGTGGAGAAGCAGATGGGCGCTTCTCCTGTGTGCCCTGGCTGGGAATCAAACCTGGGACTCCTGCACACCAGGCCGACACTCTACCCCTGAGCCAACCGGCCAGGCTGGAAGTCATTTTAGAAACTGGCTACAAGGAAGAAAAAGCTATGAAGGATAAAACCTAGGATAGTCATTACTTCTAAGAGAAAGTAAAGATTTATATCACATGAGTAGATATAAATTATTTGTAATGTTTTAGCTTGTGGGGCAGGTGGTACGTTTACAGGTATTCATAAGTGGGCTGTTTATGGACTACTAGGGAAAAAGTGTCATGAACCAAGGATTATGTGGAGCCAAATTCTGTTTACTCAAGCTCTTAAAAATTTAAAAGAAGAATAAAAAAAAAAATCAAGCTCTTAAAATAATAAAATAAAAATAAAAATGGCCTGACTTGTGGTGGCGCAGTGGATAAAGCATCGACCTGGAATGTTGAGGTCGCCGGTTCAAAACCCTGGGCTTGCCTGGTCAAGGCACATATGGGAGTTGATGCTTCCTGCTCCTCCACCCCCTTCTCTCTCTCTCTCTCTCTTCTCTAAAAAATGAATAAATAAAAAAATAATTAAAACAAGATTTGTATCACCCCATTTCACAAGCCTAGAGGGCAAGAAGTCATGTAAAAATGTATTTAAATTTTTTTGTTATTTAATATTTTGAATAGATAAAACACATCATTTAAAAAACCATAAAGGCCTGACCTGTGTTGGCGCAGTAGATAAAGCATCAATCTGTAACACTGAGGTTGCCGGTTTGAAACCCTGGGCTTGCCTGGTCAAGGCACATGTGGGAGTTGATGCTTCCTGCTCTTCCCCTTTCTCTCTCTCTGTCTCTCTCCTGTATCTCTAAAAATGAATAAATAAAATCTAGAAACAGTTTTAAAGATTTTTTAAAAATTTATTCATTATAGAGAGGGAAGAGAGAGAGAGAGAGAGAGACAAGGGGGTAGGAGCAGGAAGCTTCAACTCCCATATGTGCCTTGACCAGGCAAGTCCAGGGTTTTGAACCGGCAACCTCAGCGTTTCAAGGTTGACGCATTATCCACTGTGCCACCACAGGTCAGTAAAAAAAGTTTTAAAAAATCATAAAAACTCTCCTTGGTTCTCATAAACTTCCAATAGGTAACCTTTATTAGTTTTTGTTCTTTCAGAGTATCTTTATGTGAATATAAGCAAATATGCACATTTATTTTTATCTTACCCTTATCATTTTTAAACATTTATTTTTTAAAGATTTTATTTATTCATTTTAGAGAGAGAGAGAAAAAGAGAGAGAAGGGGGAGGAGCAGGAAGTATCAACTCCTGTATGTGCCTTGACCAGGGAAGCCAGGGTTCAAACCAGTGACCTCAACATTCCAGGTTGATGCTTTATCCACTGCACCACCACAGGTCAGGCTTACCCCCACCATTTTTTAACACAAAGGGGAAGCAGACTACCCACTCTGTTCTGTATCTTGATTTTCCACTCAACGAGATCTCTGGTAAATATGTGATAATGGTCAATGTTAGGTGCCAATTTGGGCCACAGGGGCTCAGACATTTAGTTAATTATTATTCTGGATGTTTCTGTGAGGGTGTTTTTGGATGAGATTAACATTTAAATGGGTAGACTGGGTAAAGCAGGTTGTTCTCCCTGATCTGAGTGGGCCTCTTCCAATCAATCGAAGGTCTGAATAGAATAAAAAAGCTGTCTCTTCCCCAACTAAGAGAATTGCTCCTGCTTGATAGCCTTTGAACTGGGACATCAGTTTTTTTCTCTGCCTTTGGACTCTAACTGAAACATGGATTCTTCCTGGGTATTAAGCCTTCTAGCCTTTGGACTGGACCTAAACCATTGACTCTCCTGGGACTCCAGCTTGCTGACTCATTTTACAGATCTTGCAACTTGCCAGCCTTCATCATTGCATGAGTTAATTTCTCTGTTTCCCATTGGTTCCATTTCTTTGGAGAACCTTAACTAATGCAAGATTTTCCCATATTAGTGCGTTGAAAATTTCCTCTGCTTTTAAAACGAAATAAAATTCTATTGTCTGTACCAAGTTTAATTAATACTCAAAGGACATTTGATTTGTTTATTGATTGATTGATTTTAGAGAAAGAGGAAGCGAGAGAAAGAGAAACAGTGATGTGTTGTTTCACTTAATTTATGCATTCATTGGTTGCCTCTTCTATGTGCCCTGACCAGGGATTGAACCCACAACCTTGGCATATTGGGACTATTCTCTAACCAGCCAAGCTATCCAACCAGGGCTATTTTTTTTATTCTTTTATTATTAATAATACAACAATGCGCCTGACCTGTGGTGGTTTAGTGGACAAAATGTTGTGCTAGAATGCGGAGGTTATGAGTTCAAAACTCCAAGCTTGCCTGGTCATGGCACAGATGGGAAGCAACTGCTATGAGTGGATGCTTCCTGCTCCTCCCCCCTTCTATCTCTCTCTCTCTCTCTCCCTCTTTCTTTCCTCTCTCTAAAATCAATAAATAAAATCTTTAAAAAACAACACAGTGAATAACTTCATACATTCATAATTTAGTATTGTGTACAAGTATATCTGCATGATAAATTCCAGAACTGGGATTGTTAGGTCAAAGAATACATGCATTTGTAATCTTTTTTTAAAATTTAATTTAATTTTAATTTTTATTTTTCTGAAGTTGGAAACGGGGAGGCAGTCAGATAGACTCCTGCATGCGCCCGACCGGGATCCACTTGGCATGCCCACCAGGGGGCGATGCTCTGCCCATCTGAGGCATTGCTCTGTTGCGACCAGAGCCATTCTAGCGCCTGAGGCAGAGGCCATGGAGCCATCCTCAGCACCCGGGCCAACTTTGCTCCAATGGAGCCTCGGCTGCGGGAGGGGAAGAGAGAGACAGAGAGGAAGGAGAGGGGGAGGGGTGGAGAAGCAGATGGGTGCTTCTCCTGTGTACCCTGGCCGGGAATCGAACCTGGAACCCCTGCATTCCAGGCCGACGCTCTACCACTGAGCCAACCAGCCAGGGCCTACATTTGTAATCTTTTTTTTTTTTTTTTTCAGAGAGAGAGAGGGATAGACAGGGACAGACAGACAGGAACGGAGAGAGATGAGAAGCATCAGTCATTAGTTTTTCGTTGGGACACCTTAGCTGTTCATTGATTGCTTTCTCATATGTACCTTGACTGCGGACCTTCAGCAGACCGAGTAACCCCTTGCTGGAGCCAGCAACCTTGGGTTCAAGCTGGTAGGCTTTTCCTCAAACCAGATGAGCCCGCGCTCAATCTGGCGACCTTGGGGTCTCGAACCTCGGTCCTCTGCATCCCAGTCCAATGCTCTATCCACTGCGCCACCTCCTGGTCAGGCTACATTTGTAATCTTGATAGATGTTGTGAAATTGTCCCCTACAAGCACATGGTTCAGAGCAGACATTGAAGACTGGTGGCTCATTGGCCTGCTTTTACTTGTGGTGTTATGTCTTCACAAAATTAATTGTTAATTTTTATATTAATGAGGATGTGAAGCAACTAGAACTCTCATACTCTGCTGATGGCAGTGTGAATACAGCCATTTTAGAAAAGTTTGACAGTTTCATATAAAACTAAACATATGCCTATGCTATTGTATCAGTTCAATCAGAGAAGCAGAAAGGATTTGTTACAGGGATTTGACTTTGGCTAAGTAGGCTCTGTAAGGCTCATGTTTTGCATCTGATACTGGAGCTTTAAGTTCACAGGTCAGGCCCTGGCCAGATAGCTCAGCTGGTTAAAGCATCGTCCCGAAGTATAGAAGTTGTTGGTTTGATCCCTTGTCAGGGCACAAACAAGAACAGATGTTCTGTCTGCCTTCTGCTCTCTCCCTTCCTCTAAAATTAATAAACATTAAAAAGATTATAAACAATAGTTCATAGGTCAGGCAGTTGGGTAGGGAAGATGGATATAAAGTGGGAAAGAGAAAGGATGAGTTGGAATCCATGAGCACAAGCTGGGACCCTTGAGGACAAACTGGAACACATTTGTCTCCCCTGCTTCCAAACATGAAGATGTGGGTGTCATGCTGGAGAAACTGGTGCCCTTTCCTATCTGGTCCAGGAGTTAGAGGTGGTGAAGGAGGATCCAGGGCAAAGTGGAGCAGTTGCAGGCCTGGGTGCTACCCCAATGTCAGTGAGGTGAGCCAGCAGATCAGCAACAAAGTCCATGGGCTACAAAGCTCCTGCCTAGGCCTTGCAAGTGTAAAACCCAGTATAGTCACTGCTTTTCTTCTGCCCTTCAAATCTCATGCAAAATGTCTGTTGTAGTTCACCCTAATTGGAAACATGCATGGAAGAGATTTCTGGGAAATGTAGTTCATCCTAAGTTGGCACATTATAAAGCCACCACAGCTCTGATACAGTGATTTCATTCCTCAATATATAGTCAAGAGAAAAGCATCCATATGTTTACCAAGACATGTACTTAAGTTCCTTGGCCAGGTAGCTCAGTTGGTTACAGCATCGTCCCAATATGCTAGGTTGCAGGTTTTATCCCTGGTCAGGCACATACAAGAATCAACCAATGAGCCTGACCAGGTGGTGGCACAGTGGATAGAGTGTCGGACTGGGATGTGCAAGGACCCAGGTTTGAGACCCTGAGGTTGCCAGCTTGAGCGCGGGCTCATCTGGTTTGAGCAAAGCTCACCAGCTTGGACCCAAGATCGCTGGCTCCAGCAAGGGGTTACTCAGTCTGCTGAAGGCCCGCGGTCAAGGCACATATGAGAAAGCAATCAAGGAACAACTAAGGTGTCCCAACGAAAAACTGATGATTGATGCTTCTCATCTCTCTCCGTTCCTGTCTGTCTGTCCCTATCTATCCCTCTCTCTGACTCTCTCTGTCTGTGTAAAAAGAAAAAAAAATCAACCAATGGAAAAAAAATCAGTAAAAAGATAGGAACTAGAATATACAATACAATATATAGTAGTGCCCCCTTATCTGCAGGGATTACATTCTGAGATCCCTCCAGTGGATGCCTGAAACCTCAGATAGTACCAAACCTTATACATACTGTTTTTTCCTACACATATGTAGCTATGATAAAGTTTAATTTATAAATTAGGCACAGAGTGAATATGGTCTCTCTCTCTCTCTGATAACCAATCTCATAACAGAGATGGCCAGTATATGACTAACGGGTGGGTAGTGTACACAGATAGCGTGGGCAGGATGGAGGACAGTGCAAGACTTCTTCGTGCTACTCAGAATGGTGTACAATTTAAAACTTTGAGTAGTTTATTTTCAGAACTTTCCATTTAATATTTTGGGACCACAGTCAATGGCAGCTAACTGGAACCATGAAAAGTGAAATCACAGATAAAGGGGGAAATACTGTAGCACCAGACAGCCCAAAGTTAGCAGTTCCAGCTAGTCTGTGTGTTTGGAAGAGCCAGGAATGGTTGTGAGTAGTTGGCTAGAAAGATATAAATAAGCAAGCCTTAACTTGTTCTTGGAGGATGAATTTTGCCCATGAGAGGCGAGTAGGAAGGGCATTCCAGGTGGGAAGGTAGCATAAGGAAGGTATCATGAAATCAAATGTATGCACAGACCCAGATAATGTGAGAAAATAGGAATTGCTGGGGACTATGGAAAACTGATATGCCAGCCTTTGGTGCCAGGCTGAAACATGAACCCATCTTGTTAGATTTTTGGGTATTTCTAAAGAGGAATAAGTAGCCCAACCTTTGGTGGCGCAGTGGATAAAATGTCTACTTGGAATGCTGAGGTTGCCAGTTTGAAACCCTGGGCTTGCCTGGCCAAGTCACATAAGAGAAACAACTACTGTTTGATGCTTTCAGCTCCCTTTCCCCTCTCTTCTCACTAAAAATCAATAAATAGAATCTTTAAAAAAAATAAAAGAGGAATAAGTAGAGGAAGGGGAGAAAAATGAAGACTAGAATGGAGGTGGGGAAGAAGAGGAAGAAGAGGAGAAAAAAATTAGAATAAAAAATGTAAATTTATTGACTGATTTGAGAAAGACAAACTTCAATTTGTTCTTCCACTTATTTATGCATTCATTGGTTGATTCTTGTATGTAAGGTGGCCAACCATCCTCCTTTAGGGAGGACAGTCCTTCTTTTGTAAGTTCCGTCCTCCCTCGAAAAGTGACCTCCTGCACGTCCTCCTTTTTGATATTGGAAGACTAATCTGTAAATGTCCGTAATTGATTGATGCAGAGTTAATCCATTGCGTGTGATGTGATATATTTGTATTTGACATGACGATTCGTCAAGGATCAGTACAGTGTGGCGAGACGCATGCGCTCCACACAGGAGACCTTGAGAGAGTGTATGATATACCAAGCGCGCAAATGGCTTTGTGTACTTCTTACTGAAACATGACGTGGCACATACGACATTGTAGACTCACAGTTATTTCTTTCTCAGTGAATATTCAATCATAGACAGGTAAGCACAATTCACGCTTTACTAATTCATTATCTATTTAATAATTTCCAAATATGTATAATTTTATTTATAAGTATTTTCCCGAAATTCAAGTTTTAAAGTGGAAATTTAACCTCAAACCATATCTATTAATAAGGCATTTTGATTGAATAATTGCATAAAACAGACATTTTTAAATTAGAAAATGATAAATAGCCTGACCTGTGGTGGTGCAGTGGATAAAATGTCAACCTGGAAACACTGAGGTTGCCGGTTCAAAACCCTGGGCTTGCCTGGTCAAGGCACATATGGGAGTTGATGCTTTCTGCTCCTCCCCCCTTCTCTCTCTCTCTCTCTCTTTCTCTCTCCCCTCTCTATAATGAATAAATAAAATATTAAAAAAAAAGAAAATGAGGCCTGACCTGTGGTGGCGCAGTGGATAAAGCATCGACCTGGAAATGCTGAGGTCGCCGGTTCGAAACCCTGGGCTTGCCTGGTCAAGGCACATATGGGAGTTGATGCTTCCAGCTCCTCCCCCCCTTCTTTCTCTCTGTCTCTCCCTCTCCTCTCTAAAATGAATGAATAAATAAATAAATAAAAATTAAAAAAAAAAAAAAAAGAGCCTGACCTGTGGTGGCGCAGTGGATAAAGCGTTGACCTGGAAATGCTGAGGTCGCCGGTTCGAAACCCTGGGCTTGCCTGGTCAAGGCACATATGGGAGTTGATGCTTCCAGCTCCTCCCCCCTTCTCTCTCTCTGTCTCTCCTCTCTCTCTCTCTCTCTCTCTCTCTCTCTCTCTCTCCCCCCCCCTCTCCTCTCTAAAATGAATAAATAAAAATAAAAATAAAAAAAAAAGAAAATGATAAATACACCCAAATATCACTCCAAATTAGTGGTTTTGTTTGATATTTAGTTTTGTTAATTTAGCTTCCAGAAAATTCGCCTAACATAATGTAATGTTTTTAATTCCTAATGTGCTTGCATCGTTCGTGTACCTCTATATTTTATTTTTAATTTTTAGTTTCATTTAAGGGATGGAAAAATAAAAAAACAGAAAATGCCATTTCAATGATAAATTGAAAAAGGAATTTCGATTACTATACAGAGTAATAAATGAAAACAACTTGAAATCCAAAGTTGTTGCACTAACAGCTGATAATACAAATACAAATTTTGGTGAGTGAAGATGCAAAGGAATAAATAATGTGTATGTAAAATTACAAGAGTTACTCCAAAAGAAAATACTAGGAATAGGTTGTAATGCACATATTTTGTCAAACGCAATTAACACAGCATCATGTGCCATGCCAATTGATGTAGAAGTAATAATAACTACAATTTAGTTGCATTTTAGTCCATTTTACCATGTGTTGCTACTTTAAAACAATTTTGTGAAGAAGCAAACATTTACTACAAAAAACTTTTAGGATATTCAAAAGTTAGATGGTGCCTGGCCTGTGGTGGCGCAGTGGATAAACCTTTGGCCTGGAATGCCAAGGTTGCTGGTTTGAAACCCTGGGCTTCCCTGGTCAAGGCACATACCACAAGCAAGCAATGAACAACTAGCCTGAAACAACTATGAGTTGTTACTTCCCATTCCATGCTCCCCTTTCTCTCCTGTCTCTGTAAAAATCAATAAAGTATTTTTAAAAAGTTAGATGGCTTGCTCTAACACTTGCTATAGAGTGAGTTCTACAATTATTTGATCCTCTCCATTCATATTTTTAAAATTTAGACAAATGTCCTAAAATCCTGGAATCGTTTTTCAATAATAAAATATCTGAGATATTAATGTATTTTGTATATACTCAAGCACCTATTTTTCACAAAACGATTCAAAAGATTGAAGGTGAACACATTTCAGCTATGGAAGTTAGTCTTATTTTGAATGACTTTATCCTTCAATATAAATCTCATTTTGAAGAAAAATTTCTTCCTTTAATTATAAAAAGAAAATTGTCAGACTTAGAGGAATCAAATCCGGGCATAACAGAAAAGTTTATCAAAGAAGTGCAGAATTTTTACCAGACATGTTTTCAATCAATATATTGAAGAATGGTCTGAAACAAACATCACAGGAAATAAGTTTTCAATGTTTTTTTTTACTTCATCGCAAGTATATTGGACAGATATTGAATCTTGTTTTGAGTTTTTATCTAAAGAAATGCCAGACATCAAAATAGACTATTGTCTCTTTGAAGAAATCAGAAGACTGAATGTATATTTAAATTCTGAAAACGTCGAAATTGATAAAAGATGGGTGGAAATATTCAGCCATTTCAAAAATGCACATAGTCCATGTGAAAATTTATTTATTCTTGTTCAATTTACATTGTGCTGCCTTGGAACTAATGAAGCAGTTGAAAGAGTTTTTTCAATTGCTAATGATTTTTGGATGTGAGAAATCAAGATTGAATGTTGATACTCTAGCTGCAGCACTTGCCGTAAAATTCAATATAAAGGATATTTCTTGTTCAGATATTTCCAATATGTTGTTACAAGATGATACATTGACAAAAAAACTCATTCAATGGAAAATGAGTACTTTTTCTTACAATTATTATTAAAAATTAATAGGCATGTAAGCATAATTATAACAAAATATTACAAGTTTTTTTATGCATTTATCATATTATAGTGTATTGTTACAATGAATAAAATGTATCTTTTATTTACAATATTGTTTTCTTCAATTTATTTTTGTCCTCCTTTTCATTGTAAAAACGTTGGTCACCTTATTGTATGTGTCCTGACTCGGGATTGAACCCACAATCTTGGCGTATTGTGATGATGCTCTAACTGAACTACCCAACCAGGGCCAAGAATTGGAATTTTTAAAAGCCCATGTGGGCTAAGCAAAATACAACTGCAGTCTGCTTTGGGACCACTGTCTGCCAACTTTAGACCCTTTAGAATAGAACAGACATGGGCATACAATTGAAGGGGGTGCACAATAGAGCGCATGGAACAGTGGGGTTGGGTAGTGAGAAAGCTTTTGACAGGAGCTGGTGGGTTGGAATCAGAATGTTGAAATCTCCCAATGCCCGCGCTGGAAGACAGAATCTCAAACGCCAGAGTGCGTACGAATCACCCAAAATGCTGCTAAAAAGTTTGTGAGGCTCTGCTGGAGACAGTTGCAGAGCCCTGGAGCGCTTTGCAGCAGGGGAAGACTGGATGGAAACAAGAGCTCAGGAAAATGAGTTTGCCAACACTGTGCAAACCAGAGCACAGGGATCCCGCAGCGGGTAGGAGCCTTGGGGGCTCCCCAAAGGCAGCGATCCGGGTCCTTCAGAAAGCTGGGCCACAGCCACTCATACCATCTTTCCCCTAGTTACGTTGTTAGGCGGGAGCTGCATGATCCGGAGGGCTCCCCGCGAGCACTTTAGGGACTCTGTCCCGGCTAGCGAAATGGGGCGTCTGTGTGGAAGGTGTTCAAAAATTGGCAGGGGCCTGACCTGTAGTGGTGCAGTGGATAAAGCGTCGACCTGGAAATGCTGAGGTCGCCGGTTCGAAACCCTGGGCTTGCCTGGTCAAGGCACATATGGGAGTTGATGCTTCCAGCTCCTCCCCCCTTCTCTCTCTCTGTCTCTCCTCTCTCTCTCTCTATTTCTCCCTCTCCTCTCTAAAATAAATAAAAAAAAAAAAAAAAAAAAGAATTGGCAGGGAAGAACTGCGGCTAGAACCGCTGAAGAACAGAGTGACACGCCTGTCGCTCCTCCCGCTCAGTGCAAGCGCCCACATCCCACCCTGCGGCGCTGAGCTGGGCGCATCCTGCTGCCATGACGACCGCCTCCATGGAGACCCGGAGCAGAGACTGTGGTCCCTGAGGGCGCTTGCACAGGTTCTGCCAACCCCCACCCCGCGTGCCTTCTTTGTTCTGATGCTTATCTCGGGGCACAGAGCTCCCAGGACGCGTCTCAGGTCCGCGCCGGAGGGCTTCCTCCGAGGTAGGGCGATGGGGCGGAAAGGGTAGAGGCCGAAACCCGGGGGTCGCAGAGCGGTTTCTGAACAAGACCTAGCGATAAGCGAATCGATTGCAGAAGCGGGCTTGCAAGCGACTTTTGTGTGCCCCATCTAGCCCTGAGCCCCGCCTCACTACCGCTCGAGGGGGCAGAGCCGAGGGGCGACCCCTTCCAAGTTGAGGCAGAAGTTGGATGGAGGTGCAAACTCCACAGCTAAAGGTGGGACGCAGGGCGAGCCTATTCAAGGCTCTCCTTTCTTCTCTCCCTTCCGCCAGATGCTGGCCCCAGGATACGAACAGAGGCCTCTCTGCCTTCCTCGCGATAATTCCCCGGGCCCTAGGCTAAAGGAGGGCTCGCACTGCGCAGCCGCAGGACCCCCTGCACGTGATGTAATGGCGCAACGCCCGTTGGCGGTTCTCTGCAGCCTGCTTATTGGTCCGAAGCCTCCTCGCCCCACCCCCTCCGTAGACCAATGGGCGGAGGCGGGGGCGTGCCCGTGAGGCGGGCGGCTGTTGCGCCGGGCTTCCTCCTCGTGTTCGTTGTTGAGCGCCCCGCTGCCGCCGCGACAGCCACCGCCCCCGCCGCGGTCGTCCCGGCTCGGACCCCGGGTGCGCTCCGCTCGGTGAGCTCCTTCTGCCACCTTCCGGTTCCTTTCGGATCGCGGACATACATCCTTTTCTGGAGGAGCTTCTGTCTTAAGCAGTCGTTGCCTTAGACCCCATCTGGCTGGGGCGGTGGCGGGGGGCGCTCTGGCTTCGGGGTCGGGCTCGGGAGGGCTCCCTGGCATCTGAGCTGGGGAGATGTGTGGCTTTGGGGATGCAGGTGACGATAACTGGTGTAGTTGGGGTATTTTACGCGGGGCACTGCCCGGGCATGTGTGACACTCTGAGGACGGGGGCGTAATGGGGTCAGCGCCACCTGCACACCCCCTCCCCCCGAGCTACTGCCACAGCCTCGCTGTGTGACCTTGGACGGGTAGCCTCTCTGATCTTCCTGTGCCTCGGCACCCTCAGGGAGAGGGCGGTGATGTCGGGGAGTGCAAGCTCCGGAGACTGCGTCAACAGAGGTCAGGTTGGGGAGGGCACAGGATTATCGCTGAGGGACAGAACCGCTTTCTCGCAGCACGGGAGGGGTGTGATGGGGGTCCTCTAGCCTCATCTGTCGTCGGTGAGGATGAGAATGGGGCAGGGATGGGGGCGCCACACCCACGGGACGGAGACGGGAGAGGATGCACCGAGGCCTCTGGTGCATCTGGACTTGGTGGGTACCTTCCCGTTGTCACGCTGAAGAAGGGATTCGATTTATGTACTAGACCAGTGTTCTTGTTAGTGAGCAGGGGCCCTGCTGTACTGAGAAAAGAGTACCCTTCCTCTTGAATATTGGCATTAGGAAGGGAAAGTAGGACGTTTCTCTGCCCTGAAAAAAGTCGGGGGCAAGTGACACCCCTTGGACCCTGCCTGACCTTTACCTGTTGGATGGCCAGGGTGGGGCAGGCAGTCTGGAGGCTAAAGGGATCTAAGCACCTTTTCACTGAGGGTTTGGGGTGGGGTTTTGTGTGGAGGTGATGCTGGGCGGAGGAGGGCAGCACTTCTTAGGAAGACAGGAGGGAGGGTGTGGCATGGTGGAGGGGCTCCCTTTTCCAGTTCATCGCTGCTTTGCCCGTTTGTGTGAGAGAGAACACTGTACCTGTCCCTGCACCTCTGGCCTGCTGGAGGGAGGAGGAAATGGAGTCACATCGAGACTGAGTTGATGTAAAACTGCCACAGCTATACCTGACCTCCAGCCTTGCTTTTCCAGGCATTGGTTTAGATATGTGGGCCTCTCACTGTTTCCATTCCTTTGTCAGGTTCTGGAGTCAGCAGGTCAGTGTGGCCTCAGTGGGCACTCTTTTTACAAGCTTGAGCTTTAATGAGAGGCTGGGTAGTGCTTCTGATGAACTGAGTACTTAAGCCAGGACTGAGCTCTGGGTTGGGGGTGTGAAGAGGGTGGGAGGTTGTGGAGTTCCTAGCTCAGAAAGTCCCTGAACAGGTTGAGAATGGGGATGGGAGAATAAATGAAAAATGAGGCCCCAAAAGGTTGGGAGACTTGTCCCAAGCCACAAAGCATAAGGCAGATCCTGTGATCCCTGGGGTTTGGGGTTTGCTTCTGGCAGAGAGGTAGGGTGGAGGGCAAGAAGGTGGCAGAGCTCCACCTGCCACAGACACTGTCTTTGGCCCTCCTTCCAGTGGGGCCTTGGGCTCCAGTGTGGACTGCCTGGTGTAGAAGCTTGTACCCTGTGTGGCAGGATTCTAAGGGGCTGAGAACTCTGGGTTTCTATGTGACTCTCCATCTGTCTGCTCACTTGTCCTGTCCCTGGGCCTGCTCTTCATGCCAGAGGCTCCACTGGGCCTGGCTGAGCCCTGCCCTACTTAGGGGAACCTTGAAGCAGCCATTCTTTTGAAAGCTGAAAGACCCTTGGGCTGGCAGCACTCTGTTCCCTAGAGAGAAGTTTCCTCCAATTTCCCTGAAAGTAACTGAGAGCCAAAGAAACCCCCAAGGTTTATTCTAGCTTTCCAGCCCTCCCCATCCTGTTACTTGTCCATGGTACCACCACTGACCTGTTGACAGCCCATCTAAGGGGGGGTGTCATTGTTTTTTGCTGGAGTGGGGCCATTTCCCAGGTTGTGCATTCTTCACATCTGCCTTTGAGTCCCTCTGGTTGAGAGGGGGTTGGGGGAATAACAGCAGGCTCCTGGAGGCAGTCTGTTCTCTGTAGATCTCTGGGGACCTGTCTGGCCTAGGAGTGGGGGAGGGGCAAGGCAGGAGGAGTTTAGAAGGCAGAGGGAGGCCCTTAACCCTTGAACTGTATTCTGAGAAGGCTGAAGTCCTGGGTGGGGTGAGGTGGGGTGGGGGCACCTGAGGGCCATTCCTGGCTGTTCCAGGGTTGCCTGAAGTGCCTCTCTTTGCCAGTGCTGCCCTGAAACTGCCCATTGCTTCAGAAACCAGTCTTTTGGGGGTTTGCTTTTGCAAAGGTGGGGGTGGGGTGGGGAGTGTTGTCAGAGTTCAGACACCAGCTGCACCAAACCCTCTAAGGAAGAGGCCACTGTTTTATCCTGTTACAGATGAGGAAACTGAGGCACAGAGATGTAAAGTAACTTGCCTGTGCAGCCTGAGTCTGAATCAAGACTGCTAGGCGCTGGAGCCCATGCTCCTGACCATGTCCCCGCTGGCTGTGGGGGGCTGTGCGGCTCAGGTTACACTCAGGACTTGGCCTAGAGGTTCCCTGTGGACACAGCTACAGCAGGAAGAGGCTGGACACCCTCTCCTCCTGCCTCTGATGAGGAATTGTGTGGATAAGTCTGGCAGCACTCTGCTGTAAGAAAGGAGGCTTTCTTTTTCCAGCCTCCTCTGGGCCCCGGGAATCACTTGCTTCCTCTGACCTGAGCTCTGGTCAGTTCATGAGATGCAGGTCCTCCCTCTGGGCTGTCTATGTCAGAGATGGAATGGAATGGGCAGGTCACCAGTTGATGGTGGCAAGGCTAGAAGAATGCCTAGTGGGCATCTCTGAGGTGGAGGAGGGGTGCTCCCTCCAGGGCTGAGGTTGGCTAAGAGAGGGGTGGGGCTTTCCTCTTCCTGAGAGCATTCGTTAGGCAAGCTAGTCACTCCCACAGCTGCCTAGAGGGCCCAGCCAAGGCCCAGACTGGGGCTCCCCTTCATTTGGTCATTCTTTCATTTAACAAATAACTAAACACAGGTTCTCCCTGCCAGGTGCTGGGCTGGGTGCTTGGGACACAGTTTTGCAGGAACAGTCACTGCCTTTGTAAGGCGGGGAACATAGATATCAAATGAGTCCAGATGTGAGAAAGGGGGTGTTTTTAAAAGATTTTTCAGGCCTATGCTACGATGGTCAGGGATGGGGTGCTGGTGTGCTGCCCTATGAAAAGCTGAGATCCAGGCCAAGGGGTGGAACTGTTCCAGGCAGGCAACAGGCAGTGTACTTGGGGGGGGGGGAGGAGCAGGGAGAGGGCCCTGCAAGTACTGTATTAGGTCAGAGTGTTTTGTGAAGAGTCCCCAGGAGCCTTTTCTTACCAGCTACTGGTTAAGGATTTCACTTGGGCTTCCAGGAAGTGTCCTGGGAGATGCGGGATCTTGTGGGCATTGGGCAGTCATTTCCCCATGGCTGCAGAAGTGTGGCTGCAGCAGCCTCTTGGAAAGGCAGGAAGATGGGCTGGTATACTTGCGCATGGCCATTTTTTCACTTGCTTTAGTCTGTGACTTCAGCAGGTGGCTGGAGCGGGTGGGGTGTGGGCAGGCTTCTCTCCAAGGGCCAGGATTCCTGGGGACGAGCTGGGCATCCCAAAGCTAAGGGGTTGCCCTCTGGGCCTGAGCCCCAGGAGCCCTGGCCAGAGAGGAGTGGGGGCATATTTCCCCACTATGCACCCTGGGCTAGCTAGCCTCTAAGGGAGTGTGGGGGGGGTGCTGACCTGGGTGGGCTGCCCTGGTGGCTCCTGCATTCCTAAAACCCAAACCTTGCCTCTCCTTGCACTTCACCACACTATTGCAAGGATCAAAGGAGGACAAAAACACCCAGACAACTTGATGAAGGAGGTAGGATTTATTTAGCCGGTGGAGCTGCATGACCGCAACAGAGTCAACAAAACACACGCTTCCGAAGTTAGATTTCTTACATCTTATATGCCTTTTACAGAATTCAGGTTTTCATGCAAGGGGCTCGTGATCCCTTTGTCTAGAGGTCACTCTCATGATTCTAGGATGTGAGGGTGAGTTCAGGTGAGGTCAGAGAATAAACGTTGGAACTTGTAATTTAAGGTCTTAAAAACTTTTAAGAAAAGAAAAAGGGGTTTTCAGTTAAGTTCTATCTTTCTTTCTCTGAGAAGCAAGTGGCCCTAAACACCCTTTCAGAGAATGAATCCGTAATTGGTTGACTCAGCTACCCCACTGGCTCCTTTCCCTTGCATTCTTGTTTCTTCCTCCCCAGTGGAGGCGGGGGGGTCTGACTTCTCCTTCCATAACACCTCCTTCTGTTAGCGGTTCCCAAGCTGATCACCCTGCCCATGAGGCGGTGCTTGGGCCTGGGTGGGCTTGAACTGAGAAGTAGGGAGAGAGGGGGCCAGCTTCCAGGTAGGTGGTAGCTCAGCACCTGAGAGGCCGCCAGGTCATACTCTTTACAGGCCCAGCCCTGCCAACTCGAGGTTTCTCTTCCTCATTCTCTGGACTAGCTGAGGTCATTTATGGGTCACTCATCTCTAAATACTTGAGTATGTATCTCTGAAAAATAGGACATACTTCTCTACAGAATACAATTTCAGTATCTTACCAAACAAGGTCAGCTCTTATTTCTTAATGTTGTCTAAGATCCAGTCCAACTCATATTTCCTAATTATCCCCAAAATGCATTTTTTATAGGTGATTAGAAACCCCCCACCCTATGTATTTTTCTTCTTGCAGCGGATGTGGAAAAAAGTAGGTCATTTGTCCCATAGAGTACCGCGTGTTCTTGGTCTCTCTGTGTTAATCTAGAACAGCAGTTGGCAAACTTTTTCTGTGAAAGGCCAGATAGTAAATATTTTAGACTTTGCAGGCTATGTGGTCTCTGTGGCAACTACTTAAACTAGTTTTGCTTTAGTGCAAAAGCAGTTTTAGACAACATGTCAACAAACAAGTGTGGTTGCGTTCCAACAGCACTTTACAAAAACCAGGCAACGGCCCTGCTGTTTTTGCCCATGCCCTAATGCAACCTCTCTTCCTTATCTTTCTTCTTGCAGCTTTTGGAGGGGAAAAACACATCAGTTGTCCTACAGACAGACTATCCTGCCTTCTGGGTTGGTCTCATTGCTTTCTGGTGGAGTAATTTTATTTGTTTACTAGCCTCTGTGTGTCTTCAGTGAGCCCGAAGTTGGAGCTAGGGGCTTGATGAGGCCCGGGTTAGACATTTTGGGCAGGTGCTGTACCCTTGTCTGCGCTGTTGTGATTTGGTCCTCCCCCACATCAGGAGGTATCAGTGCAATGGCTTCCTCTGTGAGTGAGGGGCAATGGATCTGTGTGTGATTGGCTGATGCCACATCTCTGCATTGCAAACCTGTGTCATTCCCCTTAAAAGCCCTAGGTCACCTGTTGATGGCACAGGGGCAGCTGTGAGCATCCACTTTGTCAACCTTTTCCCTCTTTGTGAACTCATTGCCTCCAGCATGAGTTGGGGGGTGTTGTAGAGTTACTTGGCACTTTCATTCCTTTGTTATTTAATAGTGCGACTTCTTTAAAGATGAGCTTTCTTTTAACCACCAGGGCAATTTCACTACAGGAAAGGCTAGGAGACAGGCTGAATTATTTCCTGTTATTGCCAATTTTCAGAGTAAAGAGTTAGGGCATTATTACCGTCAGTGGTGACAAATAAGGGTTTGGGTTTCTTTGTTTTGCTTTCTCTCTTTTTTTTCTAATCTCTGTGAATGCTCCAGTTTTATATATTCCGTCTGTTTCCATCAGTTGCACTCATTATTCTCTTCTATGCTGAGACGGCCCAGCCAGCCCATTGGAGGCCAGGCTGCGCACACAGGCTTGCTTCCTGGGGCGCCTCCCACTACCCCTGCCTTGAGGCTGCCTGCTTCTGGGTGCCGAGCTGGGGGGGGCAACCCCTCCACAGGCTCTGTTTTGTATGTGGCTCTGACTGGTCACCAGTAGGGAAAGCTCCAAGGACATGCTATCAGATGTGGGCCTCCACCCTTGCTCCCTCCAAGCATTACTGTTGACTTCGACCTGGACCCAGCTGTACTAGGCGTATGGCCTGAATAATGTCGACTCTGGCTGCAGGAGGGTACAGCCCTTGGGGTCACCAGCTCTAAAACTGGCCCCCGGAAAATGCCAAAAATGTCCCCTTCTTTCCAGACTGCCCCTCCTATCAGCCTCAGGTGGTCTGGGCACACGAGTCCTGTGCTGGTGCTTTGGCACCCAGAAGCTGCAGCTTACTGTATGCTGGCTGGGTCCTGGGTCAACAGGGTGTCAGGCAGGGGTGAGGGCTCTTGCTGAGTGTGGGGTGTGGCTAGAGGACTGGGGGGCAGAAGTCCCCTGTGCTAGAGGGCGCAGCACCACTTGGGATGCTGAGAAAAGCAGGGTTTGGACCCTTCCTAAAGGAAGGTCTCTGCTCTCAGGCTGTGGGTGGCCCTGACCCATGCCTTCCCACTCCCCACCCTTCAGGCTCCTGCTGGCATCCTTGGAGCATGGGAGGCTGCCACCCTTGAGTGGCGGGGTCCGCTCGGAGCTGCGTGTCTCACCCATGGCAGGGAGGCCGTCCAAGGCTGCAGCCAGCGAGGGTGAGTGCCTTCCGGCCCTGGTGGGGTTTGCAGGGCTTACCAGCAGGCCCTGGTGGGTTGGGTGTTGTTACTTGTGGGGTCTGCATTGTTGGCTGTGTGTGTGTGTATGTATGTGTGTGCCTGAATGTGAGTACAAATTACATCAGTAATTGTACCCATGTTTATGCCAGGTCCTAGGGCACACCCAAGCCATAGCAGGAAACATGGGGACCCCTGCTGGCTCCTTGGTGTGCGGTCTGTGGAGGTGTGTGCCCTCATCATGTCCCTGCGTTCCAGCCTTCCTGTTCTTCTGTGGGGCTGGGGGACGTGCGGGGCTTCAGTGAGCATTGAGATTGATGATGTGGGAAGAGCCACAGAAAGGAAGTTTGGTTTCATTCTGAGTCCAGAGGGCTCATGGAGTGTTTTAGGCAAGGGAGGCCTGGTGAGATTTGAGGTTTAGGTCTGGGGGCGGGGTCTCAGCAGGGAACGTGGAAGTGCCAGGCTGGCTCCTCCAGGCCTCCCCTGAGTGTCCAAGAACCCACGCTGGGGCTGGCCTGGCTCTCCCACCAACAGGATTCTGAGCAAGGCTCTTGGCCTATGTGCTGTGGGACCAGAGAGGACTGGGGTCATGCTCTTGGTAAGACAGCCCTCTCCCAGGGCAGGCCCTCAGACCAGCTCCTGCTACTCGGCCTCCTGGCTTTGGAAAACCCGATGCCTCTGGGGACAGCTGAGGACCTTGTGAGGGTTAAACAGGAGGGTGTCCCTGGGAAGGGTCCTGGAGGCTCCTTGTGTGCTTCCATCTTTCCTGCCAGGGATCTATCATGAGTTAGGGGCAGTTGTAGCCTCTCCTGGGTGGCTGGGCTCAGTGTGGGTTTTGGTCCCCTTTGTTTTCCCCACCCACAAACAGGTCCCGTAGAGCCTGTTTCTGTCCTTGCCTCACCCCTACCAGGTTGGGGTCATCAAGAGGGGCAGGCAGGGACCTTGGGCACAGATATATCTAGAAGAGAAGGTCCCAGAGAAGAGGAGCTTAGCCCTGTGGAGGAGAGCCCTGGGCAGCGATCCTGAGGCCTGGGCTGAGTCTTGCTCTGCTTGGGGCTAGGTGAGAGTCTGGAATACTGACTCTCCTTGTCTCTGATCTCAGCCATATTCCCTCTAAGTGAGGGGTCATATTAGCCAATCCCTGACTCTTCCTGACACCCATTCTTAGGGTATTTTTTATTCATGAGAGAGAGAGAGAGAGAGAGAGAGAGAGCAGGAAGCATCAACTCCTATATGTGCCTTGACCAGGCAAGCCCAGGTTCTGAACTGGCGACCTCAGCATTCCAGGTTGATGCTTTACCCACTGTGCCACCACAGGCCAGGCTCTTAGGGTATTTTTTTAATGGAAGGACTGGGCGTCAAAACTCATGATCCCCAGTGTCTGGTAGGATGTGGCCTAGCCATGAGAGGAGTCCAGCCAGTGGGTGCCAAGTGATGTCAAGGGCAGTTGCAAGGGGTGGGCAGGCACAAAGGGGGGGTCATTTCCTGGTGGGAGAGGAGGCCTGCAGTCCCTGGAGTCCTTTCCCACTCTTCCTAGGCAACAAGCCCAGAGTCCGGAGTATCCGCTTCGCGGCAGGCCATGATACAGAAGGCTCCCAGAGCCACGTCCACTTTGATGAGAAGTTACATGACTCGGTTGTCATGGTCACCCAGGAGAGTGACAGCAGCTTTCTGGTAAAGGTATGTGCACACCTCCCTCCATCATTAGCCTTACTCCCTCTACCTCCTCCTCAGCCCTGCTTGGCTTCCTGGGCCTATCTGTCCCATTTCGTCTAAGTTGGCTCTGTAGGCATATCTTTATTCCTCCTTGGGCCTCGGTTTTCCCATCTATAAAGTGGGAGGTGGTAGGCCCTGGCTGGTTGGCTCAGTGGTAGAGCGTCGGCCTGGCGTGCAGGAGTCCCGGGTTCAATTCCCGGCCAGGGCACATAGGAGAAGCGCCCATCTGCTTCTCCATCCCTCCCCCTCTCCTTCCTCTCTATCTCTCTCTTCCCCTCCCACAGCCAAGGCTCCATTGGGGCAAAGTTGGCCCGGGCGCTGAGGATGGCTCTATGGCCTCTGCCTCAGGTGCTAGAATGGCTCTGGTTGCAACGGAGCAGCGCCTCAGATGGGCAGAGCATCGCCCCCTGGTGGGCATGCCGGGTGGATCCTGGTCGGGCACATGCGGGAGTCTGTCTGACTGCCTCCCTGTTTCCAACTTCAGAAAAATACAACCCCCCCCCCAAAAAAAAAACTGACAATAAAGTGGGAGGTGGTGAGAGTGCCATGAGAGGAATGTATTTAGAATGTCATCTTGACTAAGGTGACCAGAGCAGAGCTGTTGTTATCATTTTTTATCATCAGCATCACCCCAACAATAGCAATAGAAGGTAGATGTCAAGGCTGTGGTGTCACAGGCCTGGGTTTGGATCCAGGCCTGCTAGTCTGGTTCTGTGACCTTAGGCAATTCAACTCAGTTTCCTGTTCTCTGAAATAAAAAAATTTATATCCCGTAGAGTTGGTAGAAGAATAAAATGGATGAATGTATGTATGTTACACATTTACCTTCTTTGCCACCTCTGACTGATTCATCCATGTTTTCTGCTCAGTGGAACACACCCTCTCCTATTGGTCACACCTCACACACCCTCCAGTGTGGCCTCTCCAACTACTGACACACCCGTTGGATCACCATCCATTTGGGAGGGGCAGGAGAGTCTCTGGAGGGGGGATGGGTTGGGGAAATTGAGTGAGGCCCTCAGGTTGGACAGTAAACCAGGGCTCCAGGGCTGAACAGCAGTGCCAGGGGAGGAGGGCATCTGGTCCATTGGGACCACATTGCAGAGGGGCCCAGTTTCAAACCTGTTTCTGCCCAATCCTTGTTCTTTTTTTTTTTTTTTAATTTTATTTATTTATTTATTTATTTATTTTTACAGGGACAGAGAGAGAGTGAGAGAGAGGGATAGATAGGGACAGACAGGAACAGAGAGAGATGAGAAGCATCAATCATCAGTTTTTCATTGCCTGTGACACCACAGCCTTGACATCTACCTTCTATTGCTATTGTTGGGGTGATGCTGATGATAAAATATGATGACAACAGCTCTGCTCTGGTCACCTTAGTCAAGATGACATTCTAATGAACCTTAGTTGTTCATTGATTGCTTTCTCATATGTGCCTTGACTGCGGGCCTTCAACAGACTGAGTAACCCCTTGCTCGAGCCAGCAACCTTGGGTCCAAACTGGTGGGCTTTTTTGTTGTTGTTGTTGTTCAAACCGGATGAGCCTGCGCCCAAGTTGGCAACCTCGGGGTCTCGAACCTGGGTCTTTCTGCATCCCAGTCCGATGTTCTATCCACTGCGCCACCGCCTGGACAGGCCCAGTCCTTGTTCTTTTTCCTACAGCTGACAGCTTCCCAAAGGGGTAAACAGAATGAAACAACTTTAAAAAATAGCTTCCCCTCCCCCACTCCCCATTGCAAAATTCATTCATGTCTATTAGAGAAAATTTGGTAGAGAAAACTGTAAAGAAAATTAAAGTACCCACAATTATAGAATATAAAAATAACCATGGTTAATATTTTGATCAGCGTCATTCTAGTTTTATAGCTTTGTTTCCAAAAACAAAAAGCTGGTATCACAGTGTAACACTTGTTTTTGCTTGCTTCTGTTGTGAACCATCTCCTGCCTCTTGTCAGTAAATAATTGTCCCCAAGATTTTACAACTGCTTGGTGTTCATTATATGTATCATCATTGATTTAGCTGGTTCCCTAGTCCTGGTGTTACTGCTGTTTCTATTTTTCACTGGTATAAGTAGGGCAGTGATGAGTATTTTTCGCACATCTCTGAGTATTTCCCTTGGAAAATTCTGCAAGTGCTACAGCTGTGTCACAGGGTCACCATTGACATATCCAACCAGAAAGCTCTCTCGAGAAGTGTGCCCTCCACCTGCAGAGTGTCGGAGTCACACGGACTGAGTTTTACCATGCAATGACATCAGCCTGATCCCACTGAAAGGCTAAGTGTTCCATGTGACCAAACCCAACTGGCCCCCAGGGACAGGGCCATCCGGCCCCCGAAACCATGAGCAGGGAAGTGTGCATGCACATGAGCTGTGGGTACAGCATGCCTCCTGGATGGGTGCTCTGGTCAGCCTACCTGTTCAGTGGCCGCCCTAGCTTGTGACCCTTCACACCACTGGGGTTGAGGGTGGCATCTCTCCCAGAGGACATTGGTTGCCAAGCACTGTACGAACAACAGAAATTGCTTGGACCAAGTCAGGGCCATTGGACAGTGAACCTTCGAGTGAGCAGGCAGGCATCCATTTTCAGATGCCAGCAGGTAGGAAGGCACCTGGGTTCAATGGCTGGTGCCAGGCTTGTGGGCCAGCTCTGGACTGACAACTGATTTAGTGTCAGTGTTTCTAATTCTATCTCATCCTTCACCCTGTGCACTCTGTTGCCCAGGTCTTCACATGAGTGAGTAGAGAACCAGCCCCTGACCCAGGGCTACTGGCTCGGGGCAGCTGGTGGTATTGGTGGGGGCAAGTGGATGGCCCCTTCTGAGCAGTGTCTGGTGCCTTGTTTTGTGCCACTCATAGCAAGAGTGGCTAAGAGGCCTCCAGCCAGCCATTTCTTGGCTTCCATTTCCTTGTCTATAAAATAGACCCTAGAGGAGCGGTGAGACCCATGAGACAGATGACGAGGAGTGTGGAGCTGAGCTGTAGGGTGAGGTCCTCGGGGAAGGGCCTGGAGTCCCTGGGCTCAGGGTGAGGGCAAGCTGCAGTGGTGTGGGGAGATAGGCCCCCTAGGATCCCCAAGGAGACGGGTGTAGAGGCCCACATGATCATAGCTGGGAGAGGCTGTAAGTGAAGGTGCTTCCTTCCTCCACCCTTCCTGCTGCAGGTCGGCTTCCTGAAGATCCTGCACAGGTATGAGATTACCTTCACTCTGCCCTCGGTGCAAAGGCTGAGCAAGGACGTCCGAGAGGCACCTGTCCCCAGCCTGCACCTCAAGCTTCTCAGCATCATGCCTGTCCCTGAAGGTGCGTCCCCTGCCCAGGGTGCTGGAGGCTTGTCCTCCAGCAGGGCCTGGGTGTAAGTGGGAGAGAGAACATGGGGTGCTCCTTTCCCTCCATTAGGGCAGACAGGCAACTCATCAGTTGGGGACATGCTTCTATACCAGCTTACAGTGTGGCAGCTTGGCAGGTCCCACGCCCCAGGCCTCAGTCCCTGGACAGAAGCCCAAGTTCACACTGTTGGCCACGTCTGCCCACTGCTTGGTAGTTTCCTCAGTGGGATGATGGGAGCCACTGAGAAACTGGCTCTGGACCTCCTGCCCTCCCTCCCTCCTGTCCTTTAAGGAAAACCTGCTGGAGCCTCAGGAACTCTGCGCGGCCCCCTCCTAGCAGCCACCCGAGCTTTCAGGGGCTGCCTCTCCCCACCCTGGTAGCTCAGCTCCCACCTTTCCATAGGCTGGGGTGTCAGTTTCACTCTGTGCTGAAGCTCCAGCTTCAAATGTATGTGCCCCACCTCTTCATGACCTTGTCCTTAAGTGGACTGGGCAAACCTCCTCAGCCTTTGCCTCTTGCCACCTAATCTGCTCAGGTCCTGGTCTGCCCACCCCCCTTTCCCATCATTCCCTCTCCCTGCCTGCTTTTTCGGGCAGTCAGCCAGCTAAGCCCTCCTCCTAGAATCCTAAACTTGACCTTTGGAGCTTTCATGGGGTGGTCCACAGGCCCTAGACAGGTAGAGCTTATTGAATAATGGGAAGTTCCTGAGGCCTGTCCCCCAGCCCTGGGGTCATGGGTCCTGCAGGGCCATCCTTGCTTTTTTGGAGGAGGCGGCCAGTCTTGGTGGTCAGTGGGGGCCGGTGAGTGCTGGGTGCAGGGGCAGGAGGCCATGGAGCTGCTGATTGCCTGGACAGGTTACAGCGTCAAGTGTGAGTACACAGCGCATAAGGAAGGTGTCCTCAAGGAGGAGATGCTGCTAGCCTGTGAAGGTGGCACAGGCACCTGCGTGCGCGTGCTGGTGCAGGCACGAGTCATGGGTGAGAGTGCGAGGCGTGCCCCTGGCTGGGGGAGGGAAGTGCTGGCTGGGGGAGGGAAGCGCCAGTTTGGCCAGAAGGGGATTCTGCCTTCCTGCAGTCTGAAAAAGGGCTCCTTGCCCTGGCTGGGGGTGCCCGGCCTTCTTGGAGGGTGTTTCTCCCTACCCCCAGCAGAGCCTGGAGAGGTGTAGGGGTCCCCTTGGAGTGGGCGGGGCCAGGGACCCAGCCTGCCATACTGACTTGTAGCCTGCCTTGCAGACCGGCACCATGGCACACCCATGCTGCTAGATGGTGTCAAGTGCGTGGGTGCCGAGCTAGAGTACGACTCAGAGCACAGCGACTGGCACGGCTTCGACTGAGGCCCACACCCAGCCCACCTCGTGGCCCCTCAGCCTTAATCTCCACCTCATTTCCCCAATTGCTGCATGATAATTGTGGCTTTCCGATCCCTCCGCAGGGTGGGCGTGGAGATGGTATGTAGGGGCCTCCAAGCTGGGGCCTGGCCCATGCCTCACCTTTGCCTTTATTCATGCCACCTCCCTGCCTCTCCTGCGTCATCCTCTTCCCACTTCCTCCTCTCCATGTGCCTCAGTCTCCTGCAGGAAGAAATGGGTTGAGCCCCCAAGGAGGCTATCTGAGGAGGGGAAGGGGCAGGACCTGGGTGTTACCCACCCCACACTGTAAGCCATAGAAGCTCCAGCCAGGGCCTGGGAGAGAAGGGAGCTGGCTCTGTGATGTCATCACCCCTATTACCGCTGCTGCTATCTCATTAAGCCACTTCTCCTGCCCCCTCCCTCTTCCCACTGCTGTCCATGTTGAGTAGGAGGTAGGTGCAGTTCCTAGCCCCTCCCCCCAGGTGTGTGTTACTTGGTTTTTAAACTGGTTGGGATAAAACCCTAAATAAATAAAATTTTCAGTGGATACTAGAAGTTAGTGGGATTTTTGTTCTCCAGGGCTCTGAGAACATTCAGTCCTTCAAAGATGGCTTAAGGGACAGTACTGGCTAAGCTCATTCTTTTAGGAGGCAAGGACACTATGTGGTATTGTAGCACCTAGCCCCCAAAGAGCTATCTTCAGGTGATGACTTGAGGGCCAGAAATAGTTGCTAAGGCATTTTGGATGGGGAGGGGCCTTCTGCCCAAGCCAGGGAGAGGTCTTGTGGACTGGGGGAGCGTCGTTTGGGATGCTTGACAGGTAGACAGCACCACTCCCTCTGGTCAACTTCCAGCCCCATGCACAGCTGAAAGTTTTCTGGAATCCAGGCCCCCTCTACTGCACCACTGGGGTCCCCTCTTTAAGGTACCAGCATAAATGCTTTATTGTCATTT
The DNA here is from genome assembly GCF_036850765.1 of Saccopteryx bilineata. Taxonomy (NCBI): domain Eukaryota; kingdom Metazoa; phylum Chordata; class Mammalia; order Chiroptera; family Emballonuridae; genus Saccopteryx; species Saccopteryx bilineata. The sequence goes on from NC_089495.1 coordinate 184,209,041, forward strand.
ATTGTCCTTGGGCAAGTATGGCTGTTGCATCTTGTGGGCAGGCATAAAGGCACATTGATTTGACTGGCAGAACTGAGACCAGTCCTTGGTGTTCCTTCTGTCCCTCCAGTGCCCTCACCCCTTATTTTGTGACTGGGCTAGGGTTCAAGTGGGTCATTCACAGGCTGCCCTTGGGGCCTTCCCAGATGAGTCATCTGTCCTGAAGCAAAGTCCGCTCGGCATGTTACCCCCACATTCCCTCATAAGTGCCTTCACCCTGTACCCTCCTTCTCATGAGCCTGCTACTGCCCTTTCTTCAATGAATAGTCATACTTGGGTGGTTAGCACCACACCCAGGAAGGTCCTACGACCCGTCCCTCTTGTGTCATTTTTCTGGGGCACAGGGATGCTCTGCCCCACGGCGGGTGTGGGCTGAGCATCAGTCAGTGCACTCCATCAGCCTTTCAGGCCCAGTCCCAGTAAACCTCCTTTCTCCTACTGCCCAGCCTGTAGCGGCCTTGCTTGGCCTCTCCCTCCCAACTGCATCCACACCCCACCCCCAGATCAGGCCAGGGCTCAATCTTCTGGAGCATTCTGCCTTTGGAGTCACATGTTCCCCGTGGGCGCACCGACCCTCTCCTTGACCTTGGTCCTTGGCAGAATCGTCAGCCTTACAGTCCTCGGCCCAGGGCCCAATTGCAAAGCTAGAGTCTCTGGATGTTTACCCACCCACACTACTGTGACCTCATTTCCCGGGGCAGGAGGGTGCTGACATCAGAACAAGGACGTTTGTCCCTGCCAGGTCTCTAGCGCCCCAGACTAAAAAAGGGTGGGCCTGGCAGAGCCGCGCTGGCACCGCGCCCGCGCGCCTTCAATTGGAAAGAAAGTCGATGGCTGCGCGCACTGAGCGATTGGTGCTGACATCAACGGCAGTGACCTTAATCTCGGTGTCGCCAAACTGCATGGCGGCACGGATCTCGCGGCGGCCGGGTGGCGCACCGGCGGCGTCGGGGCCTCCATCAGCCGGCGTGGGCTCTAGCTCGAGGCTGAGCGCGCCACACTTGCGCACGCCCGGGTCTGTGATGAAGTGCGCGTCCTCGGCGGCGCAGCAGTACAGGTTGATGAGCACGCGCCGCTGGCCTGGGCGCGCGGGGCAGTAGCTGCGACGCACCTCCTCGCCCAGGGCCACCGACTGCTCTGCAGCCACGAAGCGCTCGAACACATCGGTGCACCAGCGGCGGCCGTCGCGAACCAGCAGTTTGTCCGGCGGGTGGCGCCCGGCCACGAAGCGGTTGAGGACACCCACACCGTAGGTGAGCGGAGAGCGGCGCACCCGCACCACGCCGGGCGCCTGCCCGAACAGCACCGCGCCCTTGAGGATGGTGAGGCCCACGTCGTGCGGGACCACCACGCGCAGACCTCGAGGGCCCAGCGCGGTCTGCACCGCATGCTGCAGCACAGCAGACTCGGCGAAGCCGCCCACCAGGAACAGCAGCTTCACACCCTGCACCTCCGGCTGCGCCAGCAACGCCTCTGCGGTATAGGGTGGAGGGGCGGGGGTAAGGAGTGGGAAGGGGAGGAGAGTGACAGTATGAGCTGCTGAGGCCACCACTACTGCCCCTCCACCTACCTGCAGTTAGCAACTAGCCATTTAAACTATAAAACGGTCTCCCGATTTTGATGAATAAAAACAGCGCTTTCAGCCTGACCAGGTGGCGGCGCAGTGGATAGAGCATCGGACTGGGATGCAGAGGACCCAGGTTCGAAACCCTGAGGTCGCCAGCTTGAGCGCAGGCTCATCAGGTTTGAGCAAAGCTCACTAGCTTGGACCCAAGGTCGCTGGCTTGAGCAAGGGGTTAACTCGGTCTGCTGTAGTCCCACGGTCAAGGCACATATGAGAAAGCAATCAATGAACAACTAAAGTGCTACAACGAAAAATTGATGCTTCTCATCTCTCTCCGTTCCCGTCTGTCTGTCCCTATCTGTCCCTCTCTCTGAAGCTATCTCTGTCTCTGTAAATTAAACAACTTTGCTTTCACTGAGGGCTGCTGGCGATCCTCGTAGGCTCTGCTTTACACAATACACCCCCAGCTCCCACATGGAGGACCTGAGAGAAGGGTGTGCATTTACACCTGTTAAATGCCTACTGTGTGTAAGACATGCTCACGCTCTAGGTACTTCAGCTCATTTAAATCCCTGTGGTAATAGTTTTGGGAACTCAATACTATCAACCATATTATAAATTAGAAAATTGAAGTACCCAAGGTTATTTAACTTGGCAAGACTACACATCATCCCTCCTAGCTCTTAGTTCCCCAACACACTGACTCCTCCAGGTATTCCAGATGATGCTGGGTCTCCCTCCATTATATGGATGTGTGGAGGTTTCCAGGCACGAACAGCTGCAGTTACCCGCATCCCGGTGTGTATGTGGGGTAAACGGGGGACCCAAACTCAGGCACTCACCTATATGCTGGATGATCCCGCTGACTGTGGGCTGAAAGAGCTCGTTCATGGCCTCGCAAGTCATCCTGAGCATCCCCTGTGAAGACCACTTTACGAAGTTCACACTGCAGGTGAAGGGGGCACAGGCCCAGGTGTCAGGGTCCTGGCTCCCACTGTTGCTCCAGGCCGATGGGCCTGGGCACTGACTGCACGTTGCGTGTTATTCCAGCCCCACTCTCTCAGGGGCTTTAGCCAGGGCCTGCTTCTCTTGCAGGCATGACAGGAGCCTCCCTTGCTTCCTGGCAAGGTGTATATGTGGTGGGGGTGGGCAGAATGGAGGGTGGGGAGGAGCTAGACGTTGGCCCTTTCCCAGGCCCCACGATTCTCTTGCCTCAGTTGGGGCTTCGTATTCTAACTGGACTCATACTACGCCCCCTGCCGCCAGGCTATCCAGAGGTATGCAAACAGTGCATCAGGCGGACTCCCACTGCCTCCTGAGGCCCACACCCTTCCCTTGTAGGGGCGTTCCCCATCTACACACTCTGCCCGAGCCTGTGGCCCCGGAGCCCACCTGCTCCTGCGCAGGGCCGTCTCCACATTGTGGCCTCGCTGCTTGCGATAGAAGTCAATGAAGGAGAAGGGCAGTGAGATGTTGAGCGCCCCCACACGGTGAGGGCCTGCCGTGCGTTTGCGGGCTTCAAAGGCGATGGTCAGATCCACCCAGGCTGCTGGCCGCTGTCTTTTGAAGGTGGTGATGAAGTCCTCACCAAAGATACGACCCAGCAGCTGCTCAAAGGCCAGGTCCACACCCACCGCACCATAGGGGCCACCTGGGTTGGGGTAGGGGGCGAAATGGTCGTCAGTCCAGACCCTGCCGCCAGGGGGCGATGGCGGGCTGGTTTTCAAGGGTGCTGCCTGGCTCCTCACCCGACGCCTTGTAGAGCTCCTTGAGGGTGCCATGGGGCTGCTCCAGCTGGTGCACAGTCAGGTCCACCGTGCCTCCTCCGCAGTCTGCCACCATGTAACGGTCTCCTGCAGCACCGAGGGTGGGCATGCGCTCGACACTTGCCTTGCACCCTCAGCCCTGCGCCCCCCTCGCAACAAGCCTCCAGCCCTGCTACAGGTCTCAAGTTCTGCTTGTGGGGGTGGCGATGTGGAGGTATGAGAGGCTTCAGGTGCTTGAACTTAAGGCCACAGGGTAGGGGCACAAAGTATGTGTGTGTGTGTATGGGGGGGGGGGGTCCAGGGATCTGCAACTCCCATCTGCCGAGAATCCCCCGAAGAGCCGTGATTTAGGGGCATGGCTGTGACTGGGGTGGCGGTGCAGGTGATTGAAGGGGCTGCCGGGTTAGGGACAAAGAGATGGAGGAGGGTGGGGTGGGATTTCTAGGGGCTGGAGCCAACTTCATGAATGTTTCCTCCCCTATCAGTATGTGGTGCCCCAGACTTGGCCCACCTGCTTGCAGCTCTGCCCACAGCTCTCCAACCCCCGACTCCACCAGGAACGTGCGGCTGTGGCGGGACCTTCGCAACTGCTCACGGGCTGGAGGTTGAGGGACAGCAGGACAGTGAGGTTAGGAGGAGGCACACACTCAATCCTCCTCGTCCCTCGGGTGCCCTGCGTGAACGCCTGGGGCAGCCAGTGCTCCTGAAGCTCCTGCCCCACTCCTAAATGGGAGAGGGCGGTGCTGATCTCCAAAGACCCAGAGAAAGCTGATGGGGTAATCTCGGACTCTGTAACCAACATCTGAAGGGAAGTGCTTCTGGCTGCAGGCCCAGGGCTCAGGCTGCGGCAAGTCAGAGTTCGGAGGGTTTGAGGAAGCTGTGTGTGCAAGGTAGATCTTGGGGAACCCAGGGAGCTCAAGACTTGGAACCTCACCCTGTCATGACAAACAGGGTTGACTGTGGCTCTCAGTGCCTGGTCTTGGCAGCAGGAGCTTGGGGTTGATGTGGGGGGTGGAGGGGAACAACTGATCTGCCGTCAGGGGAGGGGAGGACTCAGTGGTTGTTTAGGGGGACGCTCCTGAAGACCTCCCCTTTGGCTCAGAGCAGGGGCTGACTTCCTCCTTTGTCAGTACCCAAGCACCCCCACCAGGGCTCCCCAGACCCCAAGACTCAGGGCCACGCTGAGTCCTACCCTCCTCAGACAAAATCTGCCCTCAGATTGGGCTCCCTCAGGTCACGACTGGGCCTCCTTCAGACTGAAGTCCAGGTAGGATATTTCTGCCCTCTCAGATTGGCCTCCTCCAGGGTAGGGGAGCCTCTGCTAGACATGGCTGAGTCTCGGGTCTCAGTGACCCTCTGACCCTCCAAAGGCGACTGCCTCCAAGCCCACCACCGGAGGTGGCTCACCTTGGCGGAAGCTGGAGTCAATGGAGCGGCGCTCCCCCAGGCGGCCCCCGCCCGGAGCGCGGCTGCTCAGGTCCAGGAGCTGGTGCATACGCAGCTTGCGGCAGTAGACAGAGGCGGCCTCAGGCTCCAGGGCAATGAGCAGTTGCTCCGCATTCTCTCTCGACACCAGGCCGGCCTGAGCAGGGTGGGGGGCCAGGAGTACCATGGGTCGTCAAACTTAAGATGGCACCCTGTGCAGGCAACCAGGGACCTGTGGGGCTCCCACCTCCTCCCCCATTACACCCCACCAATGCTACGTCTCTCAAGCCCTTCCATGCTGCACAAATTTGGAGCTGTCTCACAATCACTCTGTGACCAAGCTGGGCAGGGGCATGGCCACAGCCAAGGCTACCGTAGGGTTGCCCAGCAGGAAGAGACCCTAGACACAGTGAAAGCCTAGAGCACCTGGGATCTGCCCCTTTGACCTGCCCGAGGTGGCTTGGGCTGCACAAGGTCCCCTTCACAGGAGCAGGACTGGCTGGCCGGCTGGGCACTGGCCGAGGGGCTTGCTGGGGACTAGACAGCACAGTGTGTGTGTGTGTGTATGGGGTGAGGAATGGGCTGACCGTCAATCAAAGGAGACGGTGGGAAGCCACCTTTGGCTTGCTGAACCCTCCTCCTACACCAGGCTGGTGTCAAGACAGGAGCCACGGGCTTCCTATTCCCAGGAGAACTTTGTTCCTGGGGAATCCAATGTAGGAGGAAGGAAACTCTTAACAGTGAAATTCCAGGCACCAAGATAGGCCAGTTGTGGGGAGAAAAACACTTGGGAGCTGTTACTTCCGGCATCAGGATTGGGGAATCCCTCTAGAAAGTCCTTTATGGTTTTGTGGGACTCCCTGGATTCTAACCAGTTGGGGGATGGGGATGGGTAGGTATCTGACTTCCTGCCCAGGGCCAGCCCTTCCTGCGCTGGCAGCCATGGAACAGTGTGGGAGGAAGCAGGGTGGGTAAACTGGCGGGGGAGGGGCAGTATGTTCTGGCTTGGCACAGCCTTGTTTTTGTTCTGGTCTTTGCAGGGGGATGCCCACTAGGCTCAGGGTTAGCATAGGCACCTGGGGCATGCCTGCCCCATGAATGCATGTGTGTAGGTTGGGGGTCCTGGTGTCCTTCGAGGGGTTTACAGGCAGGCCTGAGATCCCCTTTGAAGGTCCTAGGGTGTCTCCCAAGGCCCCAGGGTCAGGACCAAGCAATGAGTTTTGCTATGGAAGTCTGTGTCCCTTTCCCCCATCTTTATGGGGGGGTGCTGAGCTGCACCCATCCTTTCTCCAGACGCTTGAGTATCTCTGGTAGGAAAGCCCCAGACATTGGCCCAGCTCACCGCCCTTCACAGTTGCATAGTCCTGTTTCCTGTGCTGAAGAACTTACAGAGGTGATGGTGGTGGGGTTTCTGAAAATAATGGAGCTGGCTGAAGTATCAGCTACTGGGAGTGTTGGCTGCTGTTGGCTCACAGCTGCCCCCTTCTCTGGAGAGCTGCCCTCAGCTGACTGGGAACCACCTCACTTGGAGAGGGCCCCCCCCCCCCCAGTAACCAGTGACACACTCATATGGATGCACAAAAAACCGGCCCCCTTGCCTCACTGTGGCCAACTTCAGGGTACAATTTTCCCTCCAGAGCGCTCCATGGGGTCAGGCTGAGGCCAGACGCCAGTTGAGACCGCATCCCTGCTCAGCTCTTTCTGCTGTCTTGCTTCCGTCACCCCCTTTTTCCTGAGAGCCCCTCTTCAATAGACCAATGCACAAGAATCCCCATCTTGGGCTCTGCTTTTAGGAAACCTGACTTAAGACTGGCTAAGCTGGCCCGGGCTTCACCTCTTGTCCCTCAGCCCTCTCTTCCTGCAGATTCTCTCCCCACCCGGTGGCAACAACACTCCAAACTGCCCAGCAGGGAAGAGCTGGAAGTCTTCACAGTGAACCTGTGGCCCCAAGAGTGGTGGGGTGGATGAGGGTATGTATGGGGCCATCCCTTGGGCCGTCCTGAGCCACATCCACTGCTCTGCTTGCGTGTCCTCACCAGGTAGGCAGCCTCCCGCATGAACTGCTTGGCTGGCTGTTTCCAGATGGCGGGCACCGTCAACACCCAGCGCACAGCGTCCTTCTCTGGCAGTGATGGGCACTGCTCTCTCAGCTCCTGGAGCAGGAGTGGGCAGTGAGGGGAAGGGCTGGCTTGGATTAGGGGGTGTCCTCAGCCCTCTATGAGAGCTGGAAGAACTAATCAAGCCTCAGGAAAGTCTTCCTAGCAGAGCTGGAAAATCACTAACACTCTCCCCTCCACCAACACCTATATGGCGATGCAGGCTCTACCTACCAGACAGGAAGGCAGGGCACTAGAGAAGACATCTCTGACAGTGGCTACCCATCAGCTGGGCAAGGGATGGGCTAAAGGGAAAGGACGGGCCTGGAGTTCCTTGACCACTGTGGGGAGGGATGGGCCAGAGCGCACCTGAAGGGCGTGCTCCTTGAAGAAGCGCAGGGCATGGGCAAACACCTCCAGGGCGGCCATCTTCTTTCCATTCACTGCCTCCAGCTGGGTCTTCAAGGTGAGATCCTGGCAGGGGCACAGAGCAACTCTGCAGAGGCCATAGATCTGCCTCCATTTCCTGACGGCCTCTCTCTTAAAATCACCCCATTTCCTGATGCTTCTCCTCTTGTGCATGTCCTACTCACTCTAATCTCACATTAGCTCTGTCCCCAGCCCCTTTAGCTCCGCCTTTTGTCTAACCCTAACCCTACCCCCTCAGCCCCACCTCACTCTCTTTAGCCAGTGCGCCCTGCTTCCCCTCCCCTTTTAGCTCCGCCCACCCTCCCTTAGGCTTGCCCCTTCCCTTCCCGGCCCTTTCCCTGGCCGGAGCCTGTCCTGAGCCAGAGTGTGACTCACAGTGGCGCTGTGGATCTTCATCTTGAACTTCTCAAAGTAGAGCCAGTCTCTAGCCTCCTCAGGGTCTAGATCATGGTAATAATCACGGGCAGTGTAGCCAAAGCTGTGAAAGGCACCCTCCGGGGTCAGCAGGAGGCAGGTAGGGGTCTTCTGGTGCGCCACACCCGGGTCCCCGCCCTCCCATTTCCTGCGGAGACACAGGGCTATCAGTGGGATCAGCAGCAACCCGCTCTTCGGGGTTGGATAATGGCCCTGGGGTGATCTGTGTGACCTTGGCAGGCCACTCAGCCTCTCCCAGTGTCAGTCTTCCCGTCTGTAAAATGGAAATAATAATAGTACCTGCCTTGTAGGGTTCTCACGAAGATGAAAATGATGCTTGGCATCCAGTTAAATCTCCCTGAAGGCTGCTCTTGGGACCCTCCCTATCTGTGAGGCCACAGGATCCGCCCAACATTCTCCGTTCCAACTCTCAAGAGGTTTACCCTTTGACCTCGCCACCCTGCACCCTTAACACGCAGCAGCAAGCCATCCTCCCTCCACCTGCCTGGCTCTGGCTTGCCAACGTGTCTCTGCAGCACCGCAGCGAGGCTGTCTCCCAGCCGGCTGGTTTGCCCCACTCAAGGCCACCTTCCCCAGACAAGCCCCTTCAGGCATGCGTGACAGTCCGATCTGACCCACCTCAGCGGCTATGCCCCAGGTGAATGCACCTCTGCCCAGTCCCCAAAATCTTATTCAGATTCCAAACCTTGCTATCCACAGATGCATCCAGACATCCACCCAGAACTCCCTGCCTTGCTCTCTGGCCTGGAACCGTCCCGTTCCTCTGCCTTCCCTGATGCCCTAACCAGTTTAGGCCAAGCTTGCCAGTGTGGCCCTCTGGGGAGGAAACTGGGAATTCAGGCAGAAGGAACATATGTGCAAAAGTTCAGAGGTGTGAAAGAACAGGAGAAATAGCTTTAGGTTAGTTAGCTCATGTGCAGCAGGAGAAAGTACAAGAGTGTTACGGTCAGCTGAGGAAGGACGTCAGATGCCACATCAGAATTCTGTCTTGGTGGGGTTTTGGTTGGGGTGTAAAGAGGCTTTGCCTTTAGAAAGGCCACTGGTCCCCGTGCAGTAACACACTGCAGAGGAGGGAGGACGGAGAAGAAAAACTCCAAGTGAGAGGGTGGTGGCCGTGGGGAGTAGATGGGCACTCCAGAGATATTAGGGAGCCAGAAATGATGGGCCTTGGGGGCTGGTAGGGGTGGGGAGGACTTGGGAGGAGGCCAGAATGTCCCACAGTGACTTCCTGTGACTGTCGCCTTGACAAGACAGAAACCCCTCATGTGTCCTTGGCTCCAGCCTGGGGCCCCGCATAGCCTACTGCAGCTGTTTGCTGACTCCTAGGGGAGCTGTGAATGCTCAGAGCCTCTGTGGCTTCATGCGGATGTGAAGGAGCAGAGAAAGGGGCACGGCAGTCCAGGCTCACAAAGGTCAAGTTCCTGTAACTTTGGGGCAGTGACTTTTCTGTCCATCTCTCCGTCCACCTTTCCATCCAGCCTTCTGGGCCCTGGGGAAGCCCACTGACCCCATTTCAGTCTGGGTTGGGAGCTCTGGAGTCTTCCATAGCTCCACTTACTGGCAGCAGCCCCACTGAGATACAAAGGATCAGGGTCGGCAGGTCTGGAGGGAGTGTTCAAAGAAATGTTTTGTTCAAAACTCACCATCAGAATGGATTTTTTGAATGTCTCATAACAAGTGTGTGACTTGTGTCAACTCAGTTAACCCTCTGATCCTTCATGTCCTTGTTTTTCATTTGAGATGCTGGACCTAGGACTCTGCCTATAGGAATCTACCCCACAGAAGTCCAAGCACACATTTTAAAGGAAGAAGATTCATTGCAGCACTTTTTGTCATAGTGAAAAATTAGAGACCTCATCCCTCAAAACTATGTATCAGTAGAAGAATGGCTAAATTATTTATTATTTTATTTTATTTATTCATTTTAGAGAGGAGGGAGGGAGGGAGAGAGAGAGAGAAAGAGAGAGAGAGAGAAAGGGGGGAGGAGCAGGAAGCATCAACTCCCATATGTGCCTTGACCAGACAAGTGCAGGGTTTTGAACCGGCAGCCTCAGTGTTCACAGCTCGACACTTTATCCACTGCACCACCAGAGGTCAGGCAGAATGGCTAAATGATGATACATCCATACTATGGAATACTATGCAACTGTTAAAAGAAGGTGGTAACTGTATGTATTGAAACAAAACATGTACAAAATAGTGTTGAAAGTTTAAAAAAAGGCAAATTATATGATAGTCCACTTTTATTTAAAAAAACACATATACACATATACATGTGCATGTGTTTGTATACAAACCTAGATATTTGTGTATTTTACTGTATGTTTGTTATACTCAAGAAAATGTTTTAAAATGAAAAACAGAGCCAAACATGTCCTGCAGAGAGCAGGAAGCTCCCAGTAGAGGCTGGGGCTCAGGCTCTGAGGCCATCCTCCAACCTTTTGCCCCAGAGGGGAGCCCAGACTTGGAATGGAAGACACAGAGGGCACCTCATGTCTCTTCAGTGACAGTACTTCTGGGACCAGGCCCATCCCAGGGTATGATGACACTCCTTGCCCCCACCCCCCATCTCCCAGCCCAGTGGCCCTCACCTCATCATATGGATGGCCTCAGGGTCACTGGCAAAGCTGAAGGCATAGCCACTAGATGTGGTACCGAAGTCGATGGCCACCACCACGGAGAAGGAGGCCTGCTGGGGGGATCGGGCCTCAGGCTTCTGCAAGTGCAAGACCAAGAGTCAGGGAGCAGCCCAAGGGCCAGGCTGACTGATCATGGGAGCCCTGCCCTTCCCTGGCTGTGGTCAGATCAGCTGGCTCTCTCCTACTCACCTGCCTGCCTGGGCCTCCTTCCCTTCCCAGGCCCCAGGCTGACCCCTGGGGACGCCAACTGCCTCTCAGGTAGTCCTGTGCAGCAAGCCTGCTTTCCTGCTTCTGGTTCTCTGCCCACCTTCTGCCTGCACAGCCACGGCCACGGCCCCACCCCATCTCACACCATTTCCCAGCCCGGGGCCAGCTGGGAGTAATTACACTCCTGGCAGCTGCATAGCACACGGACCTGTGTATATTTGACCCTCCTGCACTTTGCGGCTACAGTGACACAACCAGACTGTCGGTTTTGTGGCAGAAGAGCGAGGCCCCAGGCACGTGCCCAGAGTGATCCCTGCCTTCTCCTAGGCCAGGCCTGGGCTCCCTGAGAACAAAGGGGTCCTCAGGCTGGATAACTAGAATGAGGCCATCTAGGGTGGGAGGACCCAGGGAGCTTGGAGGAGGGTTATGTTCTGGATACTTCAAGCTAGTAATTTCCGAACTATTTTTCTTAGCAATGGGTCTCCTCTTCCCCAGGTGTAACTGGTATTCCGGTGGGGCTGTATTGACAGGAGGGCCAGCGACTCTGGGAGGCCCGGGGCGGACCTTGAAAATCTACATGCTCAGAAATACACCTGCCCCAGGCAGGCTGGCTGCAATGGCCCCCAGGTGTCACCCCAGAGGGGGACGTTTGCCCTCATGGTCCAAGGTCGCCTGAGGTTAACAACCGTTCTGCGGAGAGCATGACTGGAGAGTGCGGGGGCAGGCGGCAGGCTGGCACCCTAGCCCCCCAGGCCCTGCCAGGGTGTGTGAGCTCCCAGGCTTTGCTCTCTGGAGCACCGGTCCCTCCACACCACCCAGGCCACCCACCAGCCGGGTCCCCACTCCGGGCTTACTGGAGACTGCGAGGGTGTGAGGGGGGCAATGCCACAGCTTTCCTGGGTCCTTGGGGAGCCGGGAGGGCTGGGGACAGGGGAGCGCTCTGGACTGGAGCCTGCAAAGAGAGGGCAAGTCATTCTGGCAGTCAGGGTACGGTGCTGGCGGCTGGGACCCAGGCCTGCGAGGTTCTCTCGTTAGTCCTTCCTGGGTGAAAGCAAGGGGTGCCCTGCTGAGGAAGGGGGACTGGGTGGGAAGGGGGAAGGATGAGACTGAGGCAGGGACAACAGGCTGAGGGCTTGTGATCAGTTAGAGGCGACGATCCCTGGAGGATGACCCCTTTCTCACCTGGGGACTCCTCATCTCCTCCAGCACCCCTAGCACCTCTAGCGGGTGGGGAGACTGAGCTCAGAGACAGAGCAGGAGAGACGGAGTGTGTGAGCCCCGGCTTGGGGTAGGGTGGAGGGTGGAGAAACCAGAAAAGGTGAGGGAACTATAGACCTAGCTGCTCCCCTCTCCCTAGGGTTAAGTCACATGGTTCTAATCAGAACGTGAGGGAGCAGCCACCCTCTACTCCCCCACAAGGGCCAAGGATAGGCCTGGCTGGTTGCCTGGTGAGGATCAAGGTGGGGCAGCACCTCTCCCAGGCCAGCCCTGAGCTGAGGGGTATCCACAAAAATAAAGTGGGTCCAAAGTTCCCCACCCTCCATGACACCCATACACCTGGGGCCAGCACTGAGAAGCACGAGGCCTTCCTGGGACCCTCTCACAGGCCCAGGGCTGGGCGGGACCTTTGGTGGAGGGAGCCTGGCTTGGAGGCTCAGGCGACTCAGGGTTCTGATTGGCTAGACTTGGAGGCTCAGGCGAATCAGGGTTCTGATTCCCAGGTGTGAGCTGATGGCCTGTCACCACCATGCTAGGCTTTGCTAAGAGCCCGGTGAGGGGGACTGGGGCTGCCCTGAGATTCATGCATGAGGTGAGGAGGCTGACAGGTCCGGCATGAAGACCCACGGGCAAAGCAAACTGGTCTGTCTGCCTCCAGGCTGGGCCAAGGCTGCGGCCTGTGCTCCCTCAGCGGCTGCCCTGACATGTGGCCCCGACAGCTCCCAGCCCTTCCTGGCCTTGGGGAACCCTAGGAACATACGTGGGGCTGGAAAAGAGGGGAACTATCTGGAAAGTGCCTGGACGGGGCTGGAGTCTCTCGGGTGCTGGAGAGGCAGAGATATAGTGGTCACACCCTCAGGGCTCCCTTTTCTCAGACAGCTAGCATGGGCTTAGGCCCTGTCACCAGTTCCAGCTTGAGGGGCCAAGTCCCTGTGCAGCTTGAGCCTGGGAAGGGAGGCAGGAAGGAAGGCCCAGCCCGCCAGGTCTTTGTGAGTGGACTTCCTGAGGAGTGTTCCTCCTGCCTCCTGGCCTCCTGCCCCTGCAGAGAGGCCACGGGCAGATGCACACACACACACACACACACACACACACACACACAATTCTGTGCACACAGACCTACTTGCAGACATACATACTCTCACACAAGGCCCTGCCCACAGGGAGGGCCTGCCCACAGGCAGACAGACAGACAGACACACACACACACTCTCACACCAGGTCCTATGCATACAGGTCCTATCCATACAATCCTTTGCACACAGACATGCTCTGCATACACACACTAATAGACACGCAGAGGGCCCAATGAACAAATGTGTCCTGTGTGTACGCATGCGCAAAGCACAGGCAGACAGACAGACAGATACACAGTCCTGTGTGCACCGACCCTCCCTGCACAAGTGTACCTTGTCAGGAGCTTCTTCTAAGAAAGGCACTCTGTACAGTTTGGGGCTGCATGCCTCTCAGTGCTGGGGGAGGGGGTGGTGGGTGGGGGCAGAAGGGGGTCTTACCGATGTACAGCCCCTGCAGGCCCAGCTCTGGGACAGCCAGCATCTCGGCAGGCCCTCTGGCTGTGAACAAGAACAGACACGCACAATAGCATTCATTTGTTCCTTTGTTCCCTCATTGACTGCTTATTTGTTTTATTTATTTACTTTTGGCTGGAGTCTTTTGAAGCAAATCCCAGACATCACATGGCTTCATCTATAAATTCTTTAATATGTCTCTCCAACAGATGAAGACTTTAAAAAACATCACCACAACACCATTATCAGGTGTACCAAAATTAACAATAATTCCTTAATCTCATGTAATGCTCAGTCTCACTGTCCCAGTTTGTCTCAAAAAGGTCTTTTTAACAGTTGCTTTGTTGGAATCAGGATGCTCCTAAGTGTTTTTGGTGCCCACTGTATGCCAGGTGCTGGCGGACATCAGAGATCCAGAGAGGCACTGTCTTTGCCTCAGGGACCCACAGCGGGGGCGGGGGGCTGATTATAATCAGATAGTCACCCAAGTGAATTTGAGATTACAAGTGATGCTGTCAAAGTCACAGCTGGATACAAGCGAGGCAGAAAGGGGAGCATGGGAAGGCTAGAGAGGGGCTGGGTGGCCCGACCCTGCGGGCAGGCCCTCGTGGACCCTATTTCGGATTTGGTTTCACATGAAGGGCAATAGCAAATCTTGCAGAGTAGAGTTGGGGCCAGGACTAGATTGGCGTTTTTAATTAGCAATAATCGTACCTTGGATAAACCTCATTGATTAAGATTCTGTCACTATGCAAAGCTAGATTGCAGTGGGCACCATGGAAGCGGGAGCCCATTCGGGGCTCCCAGTGACTGATGATGGTCATGCTTGTGTATTCTGAGACAGAAGTGAAGCCATTTAAGTTAGAGGTTAAAACCAATAGGACTGATGGAGGATGGCTGGATTGGATACGGAGGATTAGGAAGACGTTGTCAAAGATGACATTATCTGAATCAAACTAGGAGATGGGTCGTGAGATGGAGAACACTGGAGAGAGGCAGGCTCACAGGGGACAGGGGCAGTGTTCTGGGTGAAACTACTGAGGGAAGGGACCAAGAGCCAGAGGATATATAACCCCGAGGTCAGGGAGAAGCTGAGGTAGACACGTGCGTTTGGGGGTCGTTGGCAGAGGAGAGTGGGGGAAGAGAAGGGAAAGGAACGTGTGCATAAAAAGGCTGAATTGAGGAAGGTGGGCTGGCCCAGGAGACCAAGATGCCTGCTATAGTTTTGAAAAGATGTCAGTTGTTAGATGAGACTGGAAACACCTGTCTGAACGGCCCAGGGCCACATTTCTGTGGCACGATGGAGATGGAGTGGGAGTCAGGTAAGCCCAGGTGAGGAGAGAGCAGAGGGTAGGAGAATGGAGCTAGATTTTGGGGAAGGTGGATGAATGGGCAGTGCCTGAGGGAAGACAGAGCTGGAGGAGAGCTGCTCGGAGCAGACTCCCTCTCTGTGGCCAGCGGCCTGATCAGGAAGTTTTGCTGACAGAACACCGACAGACACAGCTGGGCGCTGTCACACCCATACACACATGCATACACCCTTGTTCATGCACGGTCCACCCAGACATGTCCGGGATACTCCCACATAGCCAGCACCATGGAGATTTCCAGACACACTCAATCCTGCTATTGTTGGAGGTGCAGTTGGATGTCCAGGAATCAGACTCGGGGAAAAATAGGGGCTGGTCATGGGCACTCACAGAGCAGCTAGGTGATGCTGAGAAAAGGGAAAGCCAATAGATAGAGTGGGTACAGGCCTTGGGAGCCAGGGACAGGAGCCCAGTCTAGGGTGATGGAGTGGCACACTGGAGCTGATTCTAGACATCTCTTCCCAGTCCCACATTCATTGACATCACATGGGTAGCCTGAAATCAGTCCTGTGGGAGCATTTAATCACAGAAACTGGCAAACACTACAAATCAGAGTTTTCTCCCTTTTGCAGAGTTGACTGTAAAACATTTACCAGCATACATTAGATCAAGGCCACAAGGTAGAAGCTGGCAGCCCTATTTGCATGTTGTTTTGAATCTTCAGCAAAAAACTTATTGAGTATATCGTTCTTTTTGTTTGTTTGTTTTGTTTTTTGTATTTTTCTGAAGCTGAAAACGGGGAGAGACAGTCAGACTCCCGCATGCGCCTGACTGGGATCCACCCAGCACGCCCACCAGGGGGCGACGCTCTGCCCCTCCGGGGCGTCGCTGTGTTGCGACCAGAGCCACTCTAGCGCCTGGGGCAGAGGCCAAGGAGCCATCCCCAGCGCCCAGGCCATCTTTGCTCCAATGGAGCCTCAGCTGCGGGAGGGGAAGAGAGAGACAGAGAGGAAGGAGAGGGGGAGGGGTGGAGAAGCAGATGGGCACTTCTCCTATGTGCCCTGGCCGGGAATCAAACCTGGGACTTCTGCACACCAGGCCGACACTCTACCACTGAGCCAACCGGCCAGGGCTTATTGAGTATATCTTTGTGCTGGGTTCTGAGCTAAATACTGGGAAAACAGTTTGTTGAAGGAAGGAATGGATTTTCTGGACCATGGCTATTGTGTCTGGAGGAGAAATAATCTAGAACCACCAGGGAAAAGGTCAAGAGTCATCAGTCTAAGTTGGATTTCACAACCAAATTGGGTGCCTATAATCTCCCCAGCTGTCTGAAGATGGTCCAGTTACTTCCCAGCTCTGGGTGTGTGATTCACTGAGTGCCCCACACTGGGGTCTAGGGGTGACAAGGGCCTATTATGGCACCTGGCTGGAGTACATCCTGTTGCTCCTCTGTGCCCCAGTGCCTTTCTTGCAAAATGGGTCACACAGGGGGTTTACGACGATCAAGTCCAGGTAAAAAAAAGGTAGAAAAGGCAGAAAGTTGAACAGCTGTAAACAGTATTCTTTCCTCTCATGATGTGGATTCTGAGTTTCCTCTTATTAGAAGATTTTGGTCTTATTGAGAGTTTTATTCCAGTCATTCTGCATTCTTTAAGGAGGGATGGACGACCAAAATCAGTGTGTGTTAGAGGAGGACTCTGCTGATTCCCTGAGAGGTGGAGGTGGAAGGGGAAGGTAGCCCTATATCTGTCTCTGGGATACCCACCACCAGCACACACACCCAGAAACATTTAAGGAGTATGCTGACCATGGGGCTCAGGGCAACCGCAGCTTGCCAAAAGCTATGCCTGGGCAGTCCATGACTGGAAACGGGGTGAGGTAGAGCCTGTGCCAGGGACCCACTAATTTCAGACAACTGATGCTTAGGGTTTGAGGATAATTGGGTGGGGCAGTTTGATTTACACAGAAAGTAACTTCATTTCCTGGCTACAAGTACAGGCTAAACTCTGACCCCAGACTGATCCCCACCCCACCCATAGACACAGATCCTTCACCCTGCCCATGGACTGACACATCCTTGCCCATGGACTGACTGGTGACCCCTAGCCCTTGACCTCATATCAACCTCTAATCTTCAGCTTCACCATGACTCCTGGCACTGACTTCTACCCACTAGCATGATCTATCTGTCATTGGGGACCAGGACAGGGTGTAGCTGAATAGAGACTTGAAACTGGAGACGCCTTAGAGCAGGGGTCCCCAAACTACGGCCTGCGGGCCGCATGCGGCCCCCTGAGGCCATTTATCCGGCCCCCACCGCACTTCTGGAAGGGGCACCTCTTTCATTGGTGGTCAGTGAGAGGAGCATAGTTCCCATTGAAATACTGGTCAGTTTGTTGATTTAAATTTACTTGTTCTTTATTTTAAATATTGTATTTGTTCCCATTTTGTTTTTTTACTTTAAAATAAAATATGTGCAGTGTGCATAGGGATTTATTCATAGTTTTTTTATAGTCTGGCCCTCCAGTGGTCTGAGGGACAGTGAACTGGCCCCCTGTGTAAAAAGTTTGGGGACCCCTGCCTTAGATTGTCCCCCAGAATCAGAAAGCCTAGGACTACTAGCCGCTGGAGAGAATTCTTCAAGGATCTATTCCTGGGGTGAGGGTGTCAAGGCTGGGTATTTATGCTCCCCAGGGCACGGGGGGGGGCATGTGGCATTGCTGGATTTCAGAGCTCCACACATACCTGTCCTCTGCTCATGAGGACAAAGAGCTCACCTAGATCTTCACAGCTCCCCTCTCTCCCCCACACTTCCCTTCGTTTTGCTTGGACCCAGCCTTCCCCACCCACTGCTCTCTGCTCAGGATCCTGCCAGCCCTTTAATGGAACGACTCGATGGGCAGGCATTACTCTCAAGCCAGAGACTGGGCCAACCAGGGCCCACAGGGCAGGTCAGAAACCACCCAGGGCTGCTCCAGTCTGTCTCTGGAGAGGAGCCCTCCAGGAGAGGGACCCGTGGGAGGCTGCCTGCTCCTGTACTGGGGCAGGGGTGACAGAAACGGCCTCGGGAGGCCCCTCCCGTCCTCAGCTTTTCTTTCCATACATCCTGCCCCACCCCGGTGGGTCCTCTCCTGGGAGCAGCAGTTCACAAACAACCTCGGTCCCACAGAGCCCAGGCCCTGAAGCCCCTCCCACCCTCTGCCCACCGGTCCCCCTCACCTCCCTCACCTTCTGGGGCTCCAGAGCTGCCTTTGCTCTCACAGAGAGTCCATATTTTAGAGTTCACTCCCTCTCAATCTGTCTCCTCCGCACAAGCTTGCTTCAGACAGGCTTGACCGCCCTGCAGGGGGCCCGGACCCCTCCCCACCGGGTCCTGGAAGCTAGACCTGCAGAGGAATCCAAGTTCCCTTGTCAGGGGGCCAGTCCGCAGTCGGCAACTGTGGCGGCTGCGTCCCCCAGCCACTCCAGAACTTCTGGAGTGGACCAAAGGCCCTGGGATTCCTTCCCATCTAAGACACACCCAACACACACACACACCCAACACACACACAACACACACACCCAACATCCCCCCCACACAACACATACACACCCAACACACACACCCAACACACACACACAAACACCCAACACACACACCCAACACACTCCCACACAAAACACACACACACAACACCCCCAACACCCCCCCCACAACACACAAACCCCCCACACACAACCTCCCCCCCCACACACACACACCCTTAACCCCCAGGTGTTTACTCTAGTACCTTAGATCTAGGCACTCTGTCTCCACACACCGGTCCCCTGGAGCACAACCTCACACCAGCCCCCGCCTCTCGCCCCACAGCAAGGGGTCTCTGCAGCCCCCCACTCTCTGCAGAGCCTGTGTGGGGTCCCACAGCCTGGATCGGAGTCCACAGTCGCAGCCGCATTGGAAATACGGTCCACCAGATCTGTCCCCACCCCGGCCCCCCGGGCTCAGAAGTTTGTGGTGGGGTCTCAGGCAACAGCCCACGACGGGAGGGCTCACTGCGGCTTTCTCCTCTCTGGGAGCCCAGCAGCCCCTCGCCCCGTGACTCACCTCCGCCCTCCCGACAGCGCGGTCTCAGTCCTGCCGCCGCGATCGCGGACCCGGAGCCTGTGGCAGCGCCCGAAACGGCGTCCGCAGCCCTCGACGCGCGCCGGCCCCGCGCCGCCCGCCCGCCTGCGGCCCCGCACCGCCCACCGCCCACCGCGCCCGCCGCCCCCGTCCCCTCCTCCTCCCCCAGGCCGGATGGCCGCCGCGCCGCCGGGTGGGCCCCGCGCTCTCAGCCCAGATGTGCGAGGCCGGGGCGGGGCCTGCCTGCGCGGGGCCTCCGCCGAGGGGCCCAGCCGAGCCCGGCGTCCAGGGCCCCTCCCTGAGCCCCTCCTGCGCCTGGCCGCCGGGCTCTGGAGCAGCCCGGGGGATGGGGCTGGGGAGAAGGGTGAGGAGGGGAAGTGGAGGGAGGGGAAGAGGAATTCCATACCCCTCGTCGGCCTCCTGCGGCTCGGCTGGCTGCGGAGGGGCTCCCTGCCTGCCCCAACAGGCCCACCTCGAGTCTGCTTAGGCCAGCCCGTCTGGGAGAGCCTACATGCTGGGAAGGAGAAGCCTACCCTAGACCCCTCCAGTCCCTGGACCCAGCCCACCCACCCTGCGACCCCTAGCTAGTCTCCAAGGATCAGAGACAGGAAACCGAATTGAGGGTGAGGGCAGGCCTCCGGGTCTGGCACTGGTCCTGCTGAATTGGGGGCGGAGAGGGAAGGGCACCCACAGGCTGGGGCCCCCCTCCTGGCAAGAGGCTCTCTCAGACTCATCTACCGAGTTAGGAGCACCCAGTGCCTTTCCTGGGAGGGCTCACACCTTCTTCCTGACCTAGCCCAGGTCCTTTTGGGGATGCTGGGACATGGCCTCTAAATAGAGGGTTTGCAGGATGGAGACCCCCTTTTGCTAGGACCCTGTAAGGCAGCTGATGATCATGTCCCCCAGGACCTCCTTGTTCACTCAGGGCCTGAGCGTGCCCCTTCTCCTTCACCAAATGGGGCTCAGGCGGGACAGCAGCGGGGTGTGGCTGAGGGCTGCTTCTCAGCCCAGCGCCTGTGCTAAGGCTCCTGGCCCCCTTTCTGCTCTCCCAAGTCTCTCCCAAGGCCAGGCCACCGCAGTTCTTTGAGCATCACGGTTGCCACCCATCGCAGACCATTGCAGGGTCATTTCCCTCCTTGGAGTGCTTTCCCTCCTCCTCTCTGCCCATCCGAAAGTCCTCCCAGATAGAGGGTCACCTCTCCTAGGCTTGTTGTCCTATTGTCAGGGCCACTGCCCCATCTGGTGCTGCATCAGACAATTCTGGTGTCACTGCCTGGCCAGTAAGTCAGCAGGGTCTCGAGTCAGCAGCCTCCACCGGCTGCTCCATGAGTGTGTCTGTGTGAGTGTGTCTATATGTGTGGGTGTATTTGGTTGTATCTGTGATTGTGTGCATCTGCTTGTCTGTGTTTGAGTGAGTCTCTTGGGATGTGTGTGTGACTGTGTCTGTGTGTATTACTTATACGTGCCACTGTATCTTGTGTCTGTGTGTGTGTGTGTATTTGTCTGTTTGTGAGTGTGTGACAGGTGTGTGATGGGGGCCGGCAGGCCTTCCTGGGGGGGGGAAGGGAGAGTCGAATGAGGTGTGGCTGCAGGTGAGCGTGCGGGGAAGGGGCAAAGGCTGTGGCTCCTCAAACAAAACCTGCCTCTTAGTTTTCTTTCCTTCCACCCCTGGTTTTCCTCCATCCCACAGCCCCACAGACTGGCTCCCCTCTGAGCAGGATAGGATTCGTGGACGAGGATCCCTGGGCACCCTCCTGCTTGGCAGCCTTCTGCCTTCCCCCCTCAGCTCAGTCTGCCTCAGGAGTCACAGGACCTCCCTCTTGGGCAGCTTCTAGTCTGACACAGAGGATAGCGAATAATCCCTTGATTCACCGTCTAAGTCAGAGGAGGTTCGACTCAATTGCTGTCAGAAAGTGTGGGTCCAGGTGGGCATGGACAAGTGTCCTGCAGAGCCCCTGCCCTTTACTGTCCTCTCTGTGCCCTTGCACCGCCCTCCTCTTCCCCGCAGCGCTCCTGTAGGCCCACACCCTGACCTCCCCGTCTTCCTGAGAGTGCCCTGCCCGGGGCAGTCTCCCTCAGGCCCGGCTTCCCTCCTCCAGCCTTTGCTCAGGGTCTTCTCCCCTGGACATGGATGCTGGCAGCCCTGCCCTTCCTGTCCACCCCAGCATGCAACTGGAAGACACTTCCAAAGGTGCACATCTGGTCCCACCGCTTCACCAGTCCCACACTCCCCATGGCTCCCCACTGCCTGAAGGAGGAGACCTCAGGCGTGGGCTGCCTTTGACTGAGCTCTCACACTGCCCTTCCCAGCCCTACCCTTCAGCCCCATCACCTGCCCCAGAGCACACCTGCCTGCTGTGCTCCTGACCCTTTGTTCCGCCAAGGCCAGCACCCAGTTCTCACCTGCTTGGAGGCAACACCCTTCTCTCCCTTGGGCCATCAGGAGAAACTGGCCCCATGGGTCCTGTTGTGGGTGCTGTGCCTCCTCAGAGAGCCCACAGCCCTGGTTACAGCAGGTGGGGCTTTAAGAAGACTCTGGGTTTGGGCGGCAGGAGTAAGGCTCTCCTTCCCCTGTGCCCGCTGCCTGGCCTGGCATGGCAGTTTTTGTTTTTTTGTTTTTGTATTTTTCTGAAGCTGGAAACAAGGAGAGACAGTCAGACAGACTCCCGCATGCGCCCGACCGGGATCCACCTGGCATGCACGCCCACCAGGGGCGAAGCTCTGCCCACCAGGGGGTGATGCTCTGCCCCTCTGGGGTGTCGCTCTGCCGCTCTGCCGTGACCAGAGCCACTCTAGCGCCTGGGGCAGAGGCCAAGGAGCCATCCCCAGCGCCCGGGCCATCTTTGCTCCAATGGAGCCTTGGCTGCAGGAGGGGAAGAGAGAGACAGAGAGGAAGGAGGGGGGGGTGGAGAAGCAAATGGGCGCTTCTCCTGTGTGCCCTGGCCGGGAATCGAACCCGGGTCCCCCGCACGCCAGGCCGACGCTCTACCGCTGAGCCAACCGGCCAGGGCCTGGCATGGCAGTTTTAAAGCAGAATGACTTGTCTTTAGGACATGTCTTTCCCTGCCTAAGCCTATCAGTTTCCCCTTTACTCTTTCTAGGCCTGGCTGTTTGCTTTGCCCCAGAGCCTGGCTTGGGATGGACGGACGGACAGGTGCATGCACACACACACATGTGTGCACCACGGGGAGAGTAGGGGACAGACAGCCTCCATCGATGGGAGAATAGGATGGGCAGAGATGTTTTCTCCAGTAGACCCTGGTGACTGTTCCTCACAGTTGGGTACCTTACTCTGCCTCTTCTGCTGCCACAACTGGGGTGAGGGGTGGGGTGGGGGAGGACTCTCCCTCCTCATTCCACACAGAAGAAAGCTGGGACTTAGAACAGAGCGCAGACTCAGTGGGCTGGCCCAGAGTCTGCTCTCTTGCCTAGTCCACATGTTGCAAGAGGCTGGTAAAGGGAGGGAGGGTGGTGCCTGGGTATCCAGAGGCAGACCCCCTGGATGGCTGCCCAGCCCTGCCTGCCCCTTCCTGGGGGCAGGGGGTAGGGACTCTTGGGACAGAGGCCTCTAGAGCATTCCAAATTCCTGAGGTGTGAGCTTCCTTCCAGGAATTACTCTGCCCGCCCCCGCCCCCGCCTCGGTGGACTTCCTCGCTGTGTCTCACGGCCTCCGTCTCAGTCATTTCCCTCATTGGGGATGAGAATTTGGGAGGCCCAGCGCATGGCCAGGAGTTCACAGCTCAGCCTGGGTGGTGCCTTACCTCTACCGTGGCAAGGGCAGCTGGCACCTCCTCTTTCGTATAAAGAAGGCCTTGGGGTCCCACCTTCCTGCTGAGCCCCGTTAATATCTTGCTCCCAAAGTACCAGAGTCGGCCTCGTCTTTCAGAACTCCGCAGGGACGCTGCCCCACTGCAGCCTCGTCTCCAGTGTGATGTCATTAGAGTTCCCAGCAGGGGATAGGGAAGCTTTTAATTTTGGAGGAAGGGACCCTGATCTGAGCCCTGGAGGATGACAGAGAGATATCCCCGTGGAGAAGGAGGAAGGACATTCCAGGGGAAGGGAAGGGTGCCCACGAAGTCGTGGATGGTGGAGTGAACACGGGGCAGAATGGAGTGGGCAGGACTGGCTGCTAGCTGGATGAGGGGCCGGCTGGGTTTGTCCCGGTGCTTTCGCAAATAGACCTATCTTTGTCTCCGATCTCAGCAGGCACTCTGGCCCTTTGCTCAGGACAACCCACCCTTACTTGCTCTGCTTGGGTACTTGTGTTTGGGGTTTTCAGTCTCTACTTCAGACCACTGGGAGTTCAGATTCATCGCAGTTTTCTCTGCTCACCCCTTCACTTAGCTCCGGTGACGCCTCCCCTTGCCAGCCCCTGCCCTGCAGAGCTGCCCCTCTGCCAGGGTGTGGGGGTGCAGAGACTCTGAGGGAAAAGGAAATGTTGGTAAAGAGGATACTTTTATTTCAGTCACGGCAAGTTGGAGAAGGTTGTGGGGTGCTGGGTAGATGATGCTGGCTGCTTCCTCCACCATATCTTTTCTCTTTTTCTTAATAAGATAGTCTTCTCTTTTTAGCCGTGCACATGGCCACCCAGCATACAGAATAGATTTCCCAGCCTTTCTTGCTGCTAGGTGTGGCTGTGTGACTAAGTTCTGGCTAACGAGATATGTTATGTGGCATCTTCCAGCACTGCTGTTGGTTGCCCATTGTTTCTTGTTCCTCATCCTGCTTTTCTCCATCCTGCTGCCTGGAGTGTGGACGGGATGACTGGAATTCTAACCTCCATGTTGGACCATAAGGCTGATGGACACCCCTTAGTGATAGCATAACAGTGACCTGCAAGGAGACTGGCACAGAATAGTGGCCCCTGCCAGCCCAGGGCTGCGGACTTCTAGACTTTTATTTTTATTTATTTAGACTTTTAAATGCAAATGAAAGAAACTCTTTTGTTTAAGATTCTGTATTTTCAGTCTCTGTTACTCAGAGCAGAACGTAATCCTATCTGATTCAACCCTAAGGAGAAATGTTGACGAGGCAGTTGGTATACAGATCTGGAGCTCGGAACAGAGTTTGGAGTTGCGGGTAGAAATTTGGCAGCCATCCTTATGGAGATGGTAATTGAAGCCACGAGAGTGATGAGATCACCCAGGCAGAATGTGCGGTGCTAAAGGGAAGGGAAGGGAAGAGGGCTGGCATCCCACCCCTTGCCCATGATAGACGATTCTAGCTTTGCCACTCAGTTTCATCCAACCCTTCCAACAGCATCTCAGGAGGATTCTGTCTCTCTTGATTTTTATGATGCAGAATCAGGATGGAGGGAGGCTGGGAGAAGACAAAAGATATAGAGACTATGGTTGGGGGGAATTGTCTTGAATTTTTTATTTTTTATTTTTTTATTTTTCTGAAGCTAGAAACGGGGAGGCAGTCAGACAGACTCCTGCATACGCCCGACCGGGATCCACCCGGCACGCTCACCAGGGGGCGATGCTCTGCCCATCTGGAGCGTCGTTCTGTTGTGACCAGAGCCAGTCTAGAGCCTGAGGCAGAGGCCATGGAGCCATCCCCAGTGCCAGGGCCATCTTTGCTCCAATGGAGCCCTGGCTGCGGGAGGGGAAGAGAGACAGAGAGGAAGGAGAGGGGGAGGGGTGGAGAAGCAGATGGGCGCCCCTCCTGTGTGCCCTGGCCGGGAATCGAACCCGGGACTTTCACACGCCAGGTCGACGCTCTACCACTGAGCCAACCGGCCAGGGCCTTGAATTTTTAAAGAGAGAATTATAGGAGCAATTATGGTATGTGGCGAAGTGGACCAGAGAAGAAAAAGATTTTATAAGATGTTGCAAGTTTCCCTTTTATGGTACTTTAGAAAACAACATGGAACTTGTAATATGCTGGAATTACGTTTTGGTTGCTAGACTGGACCTCTTCTGTCATCACATCACCTGAATATGGTCCACTAGGATGATAGCTTTAGAAGTGTTATATAAGAAACAAAATCCCTTGGCCCTGGCCAGTTGGCTCAGCGGTAGAGCGTCGGCCTGGCGTGCGGGGGACCCGGGTTCGATTCCCGGCCAGGGCACATAGGAGAAGTGCCCATTTGCTTCTCCACCCCCACCCCCTCCTTCCTCTCTGTCTCTCTCTTCCCCTCCCGCAGCCAAGGCTCCATTGGAGCAAAGATGGCCCCGGGCACTGGGGATGGCTCCTTGGCCTCTGCCCCAGGCGCTAGAGTGGCTCTGGTTGCGGCAGAGCGACGCCCCGGAGGGGCAGAGCATCGCCCCCTGGTGGGCAGAGCGTCCGCCCCTGGTGGGCGTGCCGGGTGGATCCCGGTCGGGCGCATGCGGGAGTCTGTCTGACTGTCTCTCCCCGTTTCCAGCTTCAGAAAAATAAAAAAAAAAAAAAAAAAAAAAAAAAAGAAACAAAATCCCTTTAGAGTAGCATAAGTAAGGGAGAAGCTTAGGTCAAGGACACAAGGGCCTGTATGTTATAGAATCCGGGGACAGAAGCGTGCATCTGGGCTTCATAAGGGCCTGGAACAAGGAACTGGAAATAGTCCAGCAACCGGGGCGCTGTCACCTTGGCCACTTTCCTCCTTCCCTTGCCACGTGGACTCTCCTCTCTGCTGCTCGGCACGCCTGCTATATTTTTCTCTTGCTGCAGATTGCCTTTTAAAAAGAAATTAAGAGACTTTATTTATTTATTTTTTGTGTGTATGTGTGACAGAGACAGAGAGAGAGACAGACAGGGACAGACAGACATGGAGAGAGATGAGAAGCATCAATTCTTTGTTGCGACTCCTTAGTTGTTCATTGATTGCTTTCTCATATGTGCCTTGACTGGGGGGCTACAGTAGAGCGAGTGACCCCTTGCTCAAGCCAGTGACCTTGGGGTCAAGCCAGCAACTTTGGGTTTCAAGCCAATGACCATGGGGTCCTGTCTATGATCCCACACTTAAGCCAAATGAGCCCGTGCTCAAGCTGGCGACCTCGGGGCACCATAACTGGGTCCCCTGCATCCCAGTCCAATGCTCTATCCACTGCACCACCACCTGGTCAGGCAAGCGACTTTCTGCATCCCAGTCCAATGCTCTATCCACTGCACCACCACCTGGTCAGGCAAGCGACTTTATTTTTAAAACACTTAGATTTACAAAAATATTGAGAAGATAGCACAGAGCTTCTCCTCACAGTTTCTCTATTATTAATATCATGAAATAATGTGGCTTATTTATTATCATCAGTGAACCGATATTGAGACATTATTAGCTAAAGTTCACAGTTTTCATTAAGATTCATTCTTTGTGTTGTACAACTATGGGTTTTGACAAATACATATCATAGATTTACCATTACAGTACCATACAGAGTATTTTCACTGCCCTAAAAACCCTGTGCTCCACCTCGCCATCCTTCCCTTCCTCAATTTCTGGCAGCCACCGATCTTCCTACTGTCTCTAAGGCTTTGCCGGTTATAGAATGTCAGCTAGTAGGGATCATACAGGATGTAGCCTTTCAGATTGGATTCTTTCACTTAGTAATTGCATTTAAGCTTCCTTCCTGTCGGTTTATGGCTTGATAGCTGATTTCTTTTTTATCACTGAGTAATATTCCATTGTATGTATGTAACACAATTTATTTATCCTTTCACTTACTGAAGGACATCTGATTGTTTCCAGATTTTAGCAATTATAAATAAAGCTGCTGTAAACATTTGTGTATAGAGTTTTTTGTGTGGATATGAGTTTTCAAGTCACTTAGATAAATGTCTAGAAATGTGATTGTTGGCTTGTATGGTAAGCCTATGTTTAGCTTTCTTAGAAACTGCCAAACTGTCTTCCAAAGTGATTGTACCATTTTGCATTCCCACCAACCAAGAACGGGAGTCCACAACCTCGTCAGCATTTGCTGTTGTCAGTGTTCTGGATTTTGACCGTTCTAATAGGTTCATAGTGACCGCTCATTGTTATTTTCATTTGCATTCCCCTAATGACATAGGGTGTGGACCATCTTTTCATATGCTTATTTGCTACCTGTGCATCTTTGACAAAGTATCTGTTCAGATCTTTTGCCTATTTTTTAATGGCGTTGTTTGATTTTTTTATTGTTGAGTTTTAAGTGTTCTTTGTATGTTTTGGATATGAGTCCTTTATCAGATATGTGTTTTGCAAATATTTTCTCCCAGCCTGTGGTTGTTTTTCATTCTCTTAAGAGATTGCCTTTTATTTTTTCTTCTCCATGCATGTGATCATCCCACAGCTCCTGAATTATTTATTTTTCATTCTAGCCATGAGCAGATGCCAAATCATATCAGACTTTTGGGAGAGATTATTATTTGACCAGTTTGGTGAAGTGGGAAGTTAATCCAGTCTGGATGGGGTGGTGGCACGAAGGCAGTGGGAGGGACACTGGGAAATGTACATTTTTTTTTCCAGCCTCTTTGTTTGCAGTCTTATGTTGGCATTATTTATAGTTCTAAATAATCTATATTTAAACCTTAGTTTCTCTTCCATCAACTTCAGACAATATTTCTTGAGTCTTGTCACTATATAAGAATAATTAGCCCCTCTGCCATCTGTCACCTTCCTTCCCCACTTCCTTCTAATTTCTGTTTTTTAAAAAATTTTTATTGATTGATTTGAGAGAGAGAAAGAGAGAGAGAGAGAGAGAGAAAGACATTGATTTGTTGTTCCACTTATGCATGCATTGGCTGATTCTTTTACTTTTTTTTTTTAACAGAGTTGTAATTGTTACAACCCTTGAGGATTTTTTTTTTAATTTTTAATTTTATTTTATTTATTCATTTTAGAGAGGAGAGAGAAAGGAAGAGAGAGAGACAGAGAGGGAGAGAGAGAGGAGAGAGAGACAGAGAGAGAAGGTGGGGAGGAGCTGGAAGCATCAACTCCCATATGTGCCTTGACCAGACAAGCCCAGGTTTTCGAACCGGCGACCTCAGCATTTCCAGGTCGACGCTTTATCCACTGTGCCACCACAGGTCAGGCCGCATTGGCTGATTCTTGTATGTGCCCTGACCAGAGATTGAACCTGCAACCTTGGTATATCGGGACAATGTTCTAACTATATTCTAACCAAATGAGCTAACTAACCATGGCCACTAATTTCGGCTGGTTTTATCCTTACATTTCCATGGTCACATGGGAATATATGGAAACACATAACACATCATACTCTGTAATTATAATAAGTCTTCCTATTCTTTTAGCTTTAGTTTGATTCTAGAAACTGAAAACTAACCGATTTTATGATTAAATAAACATTACTTACTGCAGAACCAAGTCTGCAGTACCTAAGCGAGAGAAGGAAGTGTAATGCCATCTTCTCTACCCTCTGCTCCTCTAAGGGAATATTCACTGCCTGCAATGTTATGGTCAAGTACAGTCTCTTACACTCCACTAATTGCTCAAAATCATGCCTCACATATGTTTGCTTCATATTTGGTCCCTGGAATAGATTTTGTTGTTTCTGGTTTTCTAATTGCCTTTCTTTTCCCTTTCCAAGAGAAGAAACAGATGTCATCCCCATTATGTGACCACAAAGTGTCTACTTGCCATGCTCACTTTTCCATGCCTGGGTCCTTTATACGTGTAGTGAGAAGTGGTAGCTGTTGCTATGTTTACTCAGCATTCTTTCAGTGAAATTCTGTTCCCTTAGTCCAACAGTGTGACTTAGGTTTTCTTTTTAATTGCAGCGCCTTTGGGGTGGGCTTGTACCCAGGGTACGGCAGTTTACCTCGATGGTGACACATCTGGGATATGTACACACAACTGAGGCATGGGTTAATGGAGTTCTATGGGATTTAATCCGTGGATATTAAGAGAAAAGCACTCACTTGGTTAGCATCAGGTAAGGCTTGATCCAGGGACTCCTATGATGTCATCAAGGACCCAGGGTTACTAGATATCTTTCTTCTGCCCTCAGTGTTGTCTTTTTTTTTTTTTTTTTTTTTTTAGAGAAAGAGACAGGAAAGGAAAGAGATGAGAAGCATCAATTCATAGTTGCATGACTTAGTTGTTCATTGATTGCTTCTCATATATGCCTTGATTGGGAGGCTCCAGCCTCCCCTTGCTCAAGCCAGAGACCTTGGGCTCAAGTCAGCAACTAAGGGATTATTTTGATGATCCCACACTCAAGCCAGCAACCCTGTGCTCAAGTTGGTGAGCATGCACTCAACCTGGATTAGCCTGAGCTAAAGCTAGCAACCTCAGGGTTTTAAACCTGGGACCTCACCCAGGTGGGCGCTCTCTCCACTGTGCCACCACCCGTCAGGCCTCAGTGTTGTCTTGATTCCAGCAGCAACAAGTTTCTCTTATGTAGCAAACAAGGGGGGGGTTGAATCCCAGCCAATTGCAAGGTTTGAAAATATAGCAAGGGAATTAGAGGTTGTTTTTTTGTTTTGTTTTGTTCTGTTTTGTTAAATCAAAAGAAGAGTAAATTCATGGAATAACTAAGTGGAACAACAGGTCAATGCTTCTTTCTCTCTCTCTCCCTCTCTCTCTCTCTCTGTCTCTCTCTTTTTATTTTTTTTATTTTTATTTTTTATTTTTTGTATTTTTCTGAAGCTGGAAACGGGGAGAGACAGTCAGACAGACTCCCGCATGCGCCCGACCGGGATCCACCCCGCACGCCCAACAGGGGCGATGCTTTGCCCACCAGGGGGCAATGCTCTGCCCCTCCAGGAAGTCACTCTGCCGAGACCAGAGCCACTCTAGTGCCTGGGGCAGAGGCCAAGGAGCCATCCCCAGCGCCCGGGCCATCTTTGCTCCAATGGAGCCTCGGCTGCAGGAGGGGAAGAGAGAGACAGAGAGGAAGGAGGGGGGGGGTGGAGAAGCAAATGGGCGCTTCTCCTATGTGCCCTGGCCGGGAATCGAACCCTGGTCCCCCGCGCGCCAGGCCTCTAAGAGTTACTTCTTGCTTTATGTTCATAGCTGCTTCTTTTTGTTTTATAAATGTACTAGTATGAGACTCTCTCTTTTTATAAGTTCGCTTCTGTTGTTTCAGTTATCTGTTTCCACTGGGATCAGTCTGTTCACCATTTGTATAGCTTAATCAAGGGGCAGGATAGCTGCTAGTTCAGAGTATAATGTAGGAGCCAAACTGCCTGGGTTCAGATTCCGTCTCTCTGTCCCTCACTAGCTGTGTAAACCTCAGCCAAGTTATGCTACCTTTCTGTGACATGATGTCCTGAAAGGTGGAGATGACAGCAGCACCTAGCTCAGAGGGTCATTAAACAACTTAAACACTGCTAGGCCCACAGTAAGTACTCAATAGCTATTTGCTATTCTTTTCTTAATCTTTCTCTTTTTCTTTTTTTTTTTTTTTAAGCTTTCTAGTAATACCCAGTGCCTAATTCATCTTTATGAATGAAGGGTGAAGCTGGTTGGTATTGGCATTGATCATTAGTGGTAGGGAGCAGAGAGGTCCATATACCTACTGCCAAACCTTCGGAGTGTGTTGTTCCCCTTAGAGAGGCCACTCTCGCTCTGCGTGCCTGCTCAGGCCTCTGGGGCGGCTATCTGTCAGGCATGCCTCGGCTATGGCTTCCTCAGCCCTCATTCACCCCTCATTGCAAGCAGCCCTTTCTCTGTCTTCTAGGTGTCAATCATAGTCCGTGGGCAGTTGATGCCCCCACCCCCAATCACCCTGTTATCAGTCCTCCTAAGGTTTATTTTATTTGTTTTTCTTTCTGTGCTTTTGGTGGCACTCGAGGAGCTAGGGGTGGTAGAAACACGTTCTTAGCCCACCGTCTAGAGCTGGAAGTTGGTGTGGTAGTTTAAATGTATCTAACTCCATCCAACCCTGTAGAGCCGGGACCCCTTGGGACTGCAAGTGTTCACAGTGGACACCCAGACCACACGTGGGAAGAGTGAAGGGAAGACCCATGACTTGGACCTTTTTATTTTCTTGTGAGGCCTCAGTGGGCCTGTTGACCTCAAAGCCAATCCCTCGGGGAGTCATCCACAGAGCTGGTGGCTGCTTTAGGGAGAAGAATGGCCCTTCAGTCTCCCTATGAATCCCAAAGCCCTCAAATTCAGGGAGCAGAAGTGAGCACCAGGTGCATGAGCAGGGCGGGAGAGCCAGAGGGACGGACCATAGACTGTGGAGAGACCGGCTGAGTGAGAACGGGTGTCCCTGGGAGCAGAGGGCACTTTGGGTGGGAGCGGGGAACACAGCCGCAGTCACTCTCTCTGTGCACTCACAGAGCTCATCTTACATCCCAGGCCCTGTGGGGACCACTTCACACAAGCTGTCTGGAGGATTCAGTTTCCGAGGAGTTGAGTGACTTTCTCACTATAACACAGGGTTAATGAATGTCTGCATTTAACTCAACTCTGTGCAGGGCCCAGGTGCTTAACCACTACTCACACCACTCACACCTGCCCCCAGCTGACTACAACAGGGTCAGAAAGATCACCCTTGGGCCACTATGGACTGAGTTGTCCACAACTCAGACGTTGGGATTGGATGTGAAGGCAAAGGCAGGAAGCTGGGGGCTCTGGTGCCCTCTGGGGGAGGCAGGAGGCTCTGCAGAGATGCTGTCAAGGAAGTGGGAAAGGTCCAAAAAATGAAATAGCACAATGCGATATACAGATGATCTATTGTGCACCTGAAACCTGTATAATTTTATTAACCACTGTCACCTTAATAAATTCAATAAAAAATTTTAAAAAATGATTGAAAGAATTAGCGTTCTGGTTGCATCGTATAAGGTCAGGGCTTTATCTCCCCCTACACCCCCACTCCTTAGTAATGAACCCCCAGTATTTACCTGTGTACCTCGCCTATTGGAATAAAGACATAAGGCCGTTTGATTAACTTCTGGCTAGTGTGATACAAGCAGAAATAGAATGTGTAATTTAAGGAAATACCCTCGAAAGACTGAGGTTTGCTGTTTCCTCCACTCTGCTTTCTGGAATTCAGATATAGTGGCTGAAAATCAAGCAGCCGTCCTGGACCATAAGTGGGAGGAGGTCATTGAAGATGGCAGAGCAAACAATTAAGATGCGGTCTAGCTTCCCTGTGATGGTGTCGTTGCCATGTCAGCCTTAGATGCCAACACTTGCTTGAGGAAGAGAGAGATATACTCCACGGAGAGAGATGAGAAGCATCAATCATCAGTTTCTCGTTGCGCGTTGCGACTTCTTAGTTGTTCATTGATTGCTTTCTCACATGTGCCTTGACCGCGGGCCTTCAGCAGACCGAGTAACCCCCTGCTGGAGCCAGCGACCTTGGGTCCATGCTGGTGAGCTCTTTGCTCAAGCCATATGAGCCCGCGCTCAAGCTGGCCACCTAGGGGTCTCGAACCTGGGTCCTTCCGCATCCCAGTCCGACGCTCTATCCACTGCGCCACCACCTGGTCAGGCTACTCCTGTTTTATTTAGATCACTGTTGTTTAGAGTTCCCTGTACTTTATTTTATTTTTTATTTTATTTTTTGTGTTTTTCTGAAGCTGGAAACCAGGAGAGACAGTCAGACAGACTCCCGCATGCTCCTGACCGGGATCCACCCGGCACGCCCACCAGGGGGCGACGCTCTGCCCACCAGGGGGCGATGCTCTGCCCCTCGGGGGGGGGCATTGCTCTGTTGCGACCAGAGCCACTCTAGCGCCTGGGGCAGAGGCCAAGGAGCCATCCCCAGTGCCCGGGCCATCTTTGCTCCAATGGAGCCTTGGCTACGGGAGGGGAAGAGAGAGACAGAGAGGAAGGGGGCGGGTGGAGAAGCAAATGGGCGCTTCTCCTATGGGCCCTGGCCGGGAATCGAACCCGGGTTCCCCGCACGCCAGGCCGACGCTCTACCGCTGAGCCAACCGGCCAGGGCCGAGTTCCCTGTACTTTAGCCAAACTTTTTTTCATTTGCGAAAATGATGCTGGTTTATTCCAGAACAGCAGCAAAAAAAATAAATAAATAAATAAAAAATTAAAAGTTTACTCAGAGTAATACCATTACGCCATGAAATAAATTCATTTATTAGCCAGGTTTAATTTCATACTCAATGTTTCACATGTTAAGCATTGCTACTAAATATATGTATCTATATATATACATATAAATGTATATGTACATAAATGTATATTTATATATACATGTATATGTGTCTGAGTGTGTGTATATATACACACATCTTTTGACATCTTTGCTCATGCTTTTTCACAATTCTGGAAAGTTCTGTTATTATTCTTAGGACAGATTTTAATGATATGTTTAATTACAATGAGATGGAATTTCACGATACAAAAGTCCAAGAATTAAAGAATCACCCTGCCCTGACTTTTATTCCTTCTATCTTACAACCTCAAAATAATACGGATATGAATGCAGTTATGCATATTACTTTCAGTCACCTGACTCAAGGTTGAAAGTGTCAGTTGTTTGAAGAGTCAAGGGCATTCATTTCATGTAATGGAAGATGTCAAACTTGAGTGCCTACCATTTATGGCCAAAATTGGTGGGAGAATAGAGTGAGTGGAACGACCTCTGTCCTTTCTTTTCTTTCTTTTTAAGAAATGTCGCCTGATCTGTGGTGGCACAGTGGATAAAGCATTGACCTGGAAATGCTGAGGTTGTCGGTTCGAAACCCTGGGCTTGCCTGGTCAAGGCACATGTGGGAGTTGATGCTTCCAGCTCCTCCCCCCTTCTCTCTCTCTGTTTCTCTCTTCTCTAAAAATGAATAAATAAAATTAAAAAAAGAAAGAAAGAAATGTTTTATGCTCACAGCAAAATGAGGGACCCTCTGTCCCCACTTATCCCCCCCATTATCAACACTTCCCACCAATTTGTTACAATTCATGAACTTACACTGACACATCATAATCACCCAAAGTCCACCAATAGCAAGAGTTTGCTCAGTTTTGCACATTCTGTGGATTTGAACAAATGTATAATCATATGTATCCATCATTATAGTATCATAAGGAGTATTTTCTCTGCCCTAAAACGCTCAGCCTCAGACACTTACAGAGCTGTGCTCCACCTAGTCATCTCTCTCCCCAAGCTCTGGCAACCACTGATATTTTCACTGTCTCTGTAGTGGTGTCTTTTCCAGAATGTCACATATTTGGAATCATACAGTATGCAGCCTTCTTTCACTTGGTCGTAAACATTTAAAGTTCTTTCATGTCTTTTCATGGTTTGAAACACAGTTAATTTCTTTGAATAATATTCTATTGTCTGGCAAATATTACAGTTTACTTATCCATTCACCTACTGAAGAACGTCTTTGCTGCTTCTAAGTTTTGGCAAATATGAATAAAACTACTGTAAACATCCGTGTGTGGGTTGTTTTTTTTTTTTTTTGTATTTTTCTGAAGCTGGAAACAGGGAGAGACAGTCAGACAGACTCCCGCATGCGCCCGACCGGGATCCACCCGGCACGCCCACCAGGGGGCGATGCTCTGCCCCTCCGGGGGGTCGCTCTGTTGTGACCAGAGCCACTCCAGCGCCTGGGGCAGAGGCCAAGGAGCCATCCCCAGCGCCCGGGCCATCTTTGCTCCAATGGAGCCTTGGCTGCGGGAGGGGAAGAGAGAGACAGAGAGGAAGGAGGAGGGGGGGTGGAGAAGCAAATGGGCGCTTCTCCTATGTGCCCTGGCCGGGAATCGAACCCGGGTCCCCCGCACGCCAGGCCGACGTTCTACCGCTGAGCCAAACGGCCAGGGTCCCGTGTGTGGGTTTTTGTGTGAAAATGTTTTCAACTTGACTGTATAAATACCAAAAAGCATGATTGCTGGATTGTATGGTAAGAGTATGATTCATTTTGAAGAAACTACCAAACTGTCTTCCCAAGTGGCTGCACCATTCTGCTTTCCAACACTCAGTAAAGGAGACTCCCTGTTGCTCCGCATCTTCCTCAGCATTTGGTGTTGTCAGTGTTCTGAATTTTGGCCGTTCAAATGGGTATATAGTGGGATCTCATTGTTGTTTCAATTTGCATTTACCTGATGACAAATAATGTGGAACATTTAAATTAAATTTAATTTTTTAGTGCATGCATATGCGTGTGAGAGAGAAACAGACAGACGGGGACAGACAGACGTGAAGGGAGAGAGATGAGAAGAATCACATCTTCATTGTGGCTTCTTAGTTGTTTACTGATTGCTTTCTCATGTATGCCTTGACTCAGGGGCTCTAGCTGAGCCAGTGACTCTTTGCTCAAGCCAGCGACCCTCTGCTCAAGTCAGCAACATTGGGCTCCATGCCAGCGACCATGGGATCTATGATCCCATTCATACTCAAGCCAGCGATCCTGTCTCAAACCGGATACCCACACTTAAGCTGGGGACCTTGGGGTTTCAAACCTGGGTCCTCAGCATCTCAGGTCGACATTCTATCCACTGAACCACTGCCTGGTCAGGCTGGAGCATTTTTTCAAATGCTTATTCACCATCTGCATATCTCTTTGGTGAGGTCTTATTTACATATTTTTTTTTGCAGCCAAAAAATTATGCCTTGGGTAACCTCCTAATGTCTCCATGCCTTGATTCTTATTTCTGGAATGAGAATAACAGTACACACTTCACAGAGTGTTTGAGAAAGTTAGAAGTATGTGTAGCAGCATGACCTACTGAGAAATAGTTCTTGAATTTTTATTTTTTAATTTACTTTGGCAGCTGTAGACTCAAAGGAACAACAGAAGGTGAAGTTCCCTGACTAGGCAGAGTAGACACATCTTCATTTTCCTTACCATAAGTTAAATTAAGCAGGTTCTGTGCCTGTTGTTCTGGGACACAGGACTTGATAAGTTTACTACTGCAGCTAACAAGCGACCACAGAATTCTCAGTGGCATTCAACAGCGAACACGGATCTGCAGGTGGGCTCAGGTCTGGCTAACGTCAGTCAGGCTCAGCTGGGCTTCATTCTAGGCTGTCGGTTGGTTCAGGTAAGCTCCACATATCTGTCCTCCTCTTCGGACCAGCAGGTCAGCTGGAGTATGCCCCTTGCACAGCAATGGCAGAAATGCAAGAGGGCAAAGCCGATTATGCAAGTACATTACAAGACCTTGATTATGTCATGTTCACTCGCGCCCAATGGCCACGTAAGTTCTGGCTAAGACCAAATCAACGGGTAAAGGAATGTGCTTCACCCCCCATGAAGCCATGGGGTAGATGTATGTAGTCTACAGTAGACTGAGAGGTTGGAGCCAGTAAGTGGCACAGGCCTAGAACTGAGAGTCTCAGGACCAACAAGCCTTATGCTGGGGTTGGAGAAGGAAGCAACGGGATAAACCATAGTGTTTGAGTCAAAAGAAGAAGTGACCTGAGATTAGGAGTGATACGGGGGCTACAAAGAGGACAGACTGATAGAGACTGAAGTTCTCTGGGACATTTGCTTTGGGCCACTTTGGCCTGGGATCCTGGGTTCGTCTAATTTAGGGTTTCACATTCTTTTCTCATCTGCACATGTGGTTTGCCCACAGGATAGTGTGTGGGGAGGCTGATCTGCCATGGCTGGGCTCCCCTCCACTACACCTAGGCAGGGGCTGAGCTGAAGTAAATCTGAGTTGCAAAACAAAGAAATGTGTTGTCACTTGTATCCAGGATCATTTGGAGCAACTAACATCTGTCCCATATGTCAAATGCTTGGCACACAGTAGGCCGAATGGGCTCTAGTGTTCCAAGGGTAACTCAGCCGTGCTGGGGTCTTTCCTTTTTCACCTCAGTGGGGGTCTGGGACTGCTGACGTCATGTGTAGGGGGAGTGGGGGCATGCGAAGAGAAAGGGAATCGGAGACACTCCTCCAAACTGAGGTGTGTCCTGGATGTTAGCACCCTTGGAGTCCCTATGGCTGGGGCCTGATTCTTGGGGAGGGGCTTCTTCTCAAAGTACCCAGTGACATCGGGAGTGGGAGGCTCCTAAAGGGCTTGGTGAATCGAACCTCGGCCTGGGTACCCTGGAAAGCTCCCCTTCCCCGGGCTGGGTTAGCCTCCGACCCATCTGCTGGGGGAACATTGTGCAGGAAGCTCCTTTCTGCTCTCAAACTCCCTAAAAAAGCCAAGTGGCTCCAAAGAGCGGGGTGAACAGAACCTTCCACTTCCTACTCTGCCTGCAAGGAGGCTCCAGCATGGCCTCAGATCCTACTTTTGCTTGCTCAAGTCTCTCAGTGGTGCCTAGCTGTGCCTGGGACATTCCCCTGCTAGGGAGGTCTTTCCTGTCTTGGTATGTATTGCGCAAGGCCTGCAGCTGCCTCTCTGACCAGCCTCTGAGCTGGGCAGCAGAGCTGGGAAAAGAGGAAGCATCCCCAGAAGCTGGATCGCCTCTCTCAGGGTGGCCGAGCCCTGGGGAGCCAGCAGCACCGGGAGCTCCTGGCCCTGCTTCCTGTTCTCCTCGCCTGACGTTCACCAGCCTTGCAGCCACTTCCCTTTGGAGCAGGTACACCTGTCCCTGGGCCTGGAGGACGAGCAGAGGGTTGGGAGTGGAACTGGGCTGAGGTTGGCTGGGGGCATCTAGGTGTGGGAGCAGGATGCCAAATCCACCCAAGCCCAGGATACTAATTAAAGCTGCACTCACACACTAAAGCCCTTCACAGCTCCAAATTTTCCCCAACCCACATCGCAATCCTGATCCCGATCCTAACCACCATCCTGCCCAGGCCTGGTTCCTGTCCCAACCTTACCTCACCCTCAGTTGCATCCCAAACCCAACCATTTACTAATCATCATCCCCATCCAGCCACATCCCTGGTCTTTACCTTTATCCAAACTCCATCACTCTCACCTCCGTCAACCCTAGGTCCCCTCCAGATCGCAGCCTGCCCATCACCTTCACCCACCCCCGGTTGGCAAACCGCGGCTCGCGAGCCACACGCGGCTCTTTGGTCCCTTGAGTGTGGCTCTTCCACAAAATACCACGCGCGGGCGCTACCTCGATAAGGAATGTACCTACCTATATAGTTTAAGTTTAAAAAATTTGGCTCTCAAAAGAAATTTCAATCGTTGTACTGTTGATATTTGGCTCTGTTGACTAATGAGTTTGCCGACCACGGCTGGCAGCCCAACTGCAGCCCAACCTTCATCTTCCCCTCCCTCTAAGCCCAGTCCACGTGGTTCATCTGAGTGTAGGACCCCCAGCCCGCTTGGCAAAACTCAGGGAAGGGGGGCTTAGCCTGAGAGCATTTCTAGTCAGATGAAAATGGGCAAGTTCTACTGCCCATTTCAAAGCCAATAGACCTCATTTAGGGGTTATGTGACTGCAGAATTAAATGTCTGGGGCTTTCCGCTATTATAAAAATAACCCTGGAATTGCACAGCTGTACCCTGATTTTCTATTAGTGGGCAGAGCGCTCCAGCTGGCTGTATCAGCTCATTTCCCTCCTTCTCCAACCTGATAGGGAAGTTGGGGAAAAGCCTCGGGGCTGGGAAATAGAAACTGAATCCTGCATAGCTGCCTATGGTGAAATAGCTCTGACCTTTCTTCTCCAGGCTGGACTTGGCCTCTGAGATCAGAGGTCAAGAACTCAGAGTCTCAGTCCACCCTCCCCAGCTGTCCTGGGACACTTGGCCTCACATAGACTTTACCTGCTCACTCGCGCTGGCACAGACAGCAAACATGGGCATACAGCGTATGCCAGGCCACCCCATCCTGACCTTGATGCAATCTATTCCATTTCTAGGTTTAAAATCGTTTTCAGAGTACTTAAGTCTTGGGGATACAGGATGAACGTCAGAACTTACTGAGATCTGGGGAACAATGCTCTCCCAAACAGTCATTGCCTAAGGGTCAGGTTGGTTTAGACCAGCCCTGCTCCTTGTCCCCGAACACACCCACCCCCTTTCCCAGGACCCACAATCATCTCTCTACCACCAGGGGGCACTGGTGCACACCAGGACACTTCGCTTAACTCAAGCCGTTGATAACAGACTTTCAGAGACAAAGGTCTCCCTCTCTGGGGTCCTTCTTGCCTTTTCCTTTTCCGAGAAAGTTCTCTGGGTTGAGACGAGTCTTTATGGTGGAACAAGCTGAGCTATTAAACTGGACTCTGGTGGGACCAACCCCTTGGATATTGTGGCTAGGCTGAGTAGGTGACATCTACATAGTGTGATTTGGGTAGTTCTAGAAGGGGTCCTCTCACACATTCCCAAATCCCTGTGCTGTTCTGGGATCAGTATGTGCAAAATCCCACCGTTTCTCTATCTTTAAATTCAGCATGCCCTTTCCAGGGCCCCAAATGGAAATAGCAGGGGGAACTGGGGATATCAGTGTGACACACATGTCGTCTTGCCAATGTCCCAACTGTAGAGGAGCTGACCCCGATACTCAGTGTGACCGCGGGCTCCGGGCATGCCTGCCCTGACCCATGCACGGTGGGCTGCCTTTCAGCTCAGCATCCAGATCATGGGGCCCGGCCTGGGCCAGCACGAGCTCCTTGCACCCCATTCCTCCTCCTCTCACACTTGTCTTTTCATCCTGACAAGCAATTCTGGCTCCACCCAGGCCCTGGGTGTCTGCTCAGCCCTCCCCAGGTGTGCCCCCCAGTTGCCACCAGAATAATCTGGCCGATGCGCTGGGGGCTGGGACTTGTCATGAGTTTCCTGTCCCTACTTTCAACCTTCCCGGGCCCTTCCCTTCACTCTGCAGAGTCAGCAGCTAGGACTAGGGAGAATTGCAAAGTTGGCAACATGGGTTTTTGTATGTGTGTGGGGTAAAATATGCATAACATAAAATTTATTCTATTAAGTGTACAATTATTTTTAAGTGTACAATTCAGTGGCATTAAGTACATTCACAGTATTGTGTAACCATCACCACTGTCTATTTGCAGAATTTTGTCATCATCCAAAACATAGACTCTGTACCCATTACACATGAACTCCTTTGTCCCCTCCCTTAGCCCCTGAAAGCCTCTATTCTATTTTCTGTCTCTATGAATTTGCCTGTTTCAGGTATCTCTTTTTTTTTTTTTTTTTTTTTCATTTTTCTGAAGCTGGAAACAGGGAGAGACAGTCAAGACAGACTCCCGCATGCGCCCGACCGGGATTCACCCGGCACGCCCACCAGGGGCGACGCTCTGCCCACCAGGGGGCGATGCTCTGCCCATCCTGGGCATCGCCATGTTGCGACCAGAGCCACTCTAGTGCCTGAGGCAAAGGCCACAGAGCCATCCCCAGCGCCCGGGCCATCTTTGCTCCAATGGAGCCTTGGCTGCGGGAGGGGAAGAGAGAGACAGAGAGGAAAGCGTGGCGGAGGGGTGGAGAAGCAAATGGGCGCTTCTCCTGTGTGCCCTGGCCGGGAATCGAACCCGGGTCCTCCGCACGCTAGGCCGACGCTCTACTCAGGTATCTCTTTAAGAGGAATCTTACAATATTTACCCTTTTGGTCTGGCTGACTTGACTTAGCATAATATTTTCAAGGTCTGCCCGTGTTGTAACATGTGTCAGAATTTCATTCCTCCTTATGACTGAATAATAGTCTGTTGTATGGCTATGTCATTTCTTTTATCTGTTTTTTTTTTCTTTTTGTATTTTTTTTAAGTTGGAAACGGGGAGGTAGTCAGACAGACTCCCACATGTGCCCGACCGGGATCTACCTGGCAAGCCCACCAGGGGGCGATGCTCTGCCCATCTGGGGCGTTGCTCTGTTGTGACCAGAGCCACTCTAGCGCCTGGGGTAGAGGCCATAGAGCCACCCCCAGCGCCCGGGCCAACTTTGCTCCAGTGGAGCCTCGGCTGCGGGAGGGGAAGAGAGAGACAGAGAGGAAGGAGGGGGGAGGGGTTGAGAAGCACAGGGGCGCTTCTCCCATGTGCCCTGGCCGGGAATCAAACCCGGGACTCCTGCACGCCAGGCCAACGCTCTACCACTGAGCCAAGGATCTTTTATCTGTTAATCTGATGGAGTACACTTGGAGTATATCCACATTTTGGCTATTGTGAATAGCACTGTCATGAACCTGGGTGTACAAGTACCCGCGTCCTTGTTTTTAACCCACTTAGGATTGGAATTGCTGGATCATACTATAAGCAATTTATGTCTGACTTTTTGAGGAATCACCCAACAGGGGTGTACCATTTCACATTCCTACCAGCAGTGCACTAGCTTCTAATTCCTCCATATCTTGGTTATTTTCTGGTTTTGTCTGTTTGTTATAGCCATTCTAATGGGAGTGAAGTGGTAGCTCAGTGTGGTTTGATTTGCATTCCCCTTGGAACAAACAAATGATGCTGAGCATCTTTCCATAGGCTTATTGGCCATTTTATACCCACCTTTGGAGAAATGTCTGTTCAAGTCCTTAGTCCATTTTGTGAATTTGGGTGGTTTGGAATTTGTTGTTGTTGAGTTGTAAGAGTTCCTTATATATTCCAGATATTAATCACTTATGTGTGATACTAATCCCATGATGTGCAAATATTTTCTCCTATTCTGTGGGTTTCTTTTACTCTCTAGATAGTGTCCTGTGATTCACAAAGATTTTTATTTTTTGACAGAGACAGAGTCAGAGAGAGATAGATAGGGACAGACAGACAGGAAGGGAGAGAGATGCAAAGCATCAATTCTTTTTTTTTTTTTTTTTTAACAGAGACAGAGAGAGTCAGAGAGAGGGATAGACAGGGACAGACAGACAGGAACGGAGAGATGAGAAGCACCAATCATTAGTTTTTCTTTGCGCATTGCGACACCTTAGTTGTTCATTGATTGCTTTCTCATATGTACCATGACCGCAGGCCTTCAGCAGACTGAGTAACCCCTTGCTCGAGCCAGCAACCTTGGGTCCAAGCTAGAGAGCTTTTGCTCAAACCAGATGAGCCCACGTTCAAGTTGGCGATCTCGGGGTCTCGAACCTGGGGTCCTCTGCATCCCAGTACGACACTCTATCCACTGCGCCACCGCCTGGTCAGGCGCGAAGCATCAATTCTTTGTTGCAGCACCTTAGTTGTTCATTGATTGCTTTCTCACATGTGCCTTGACTGGGGGGCTACAGCAGAGCGAGTGACCCCTTGCTCAAGCAGTAACCCTGGGCTCAAGCCAGCAAACTTGGGTTTCAAGCCAGTAACCATGGGTTTATGTCTATGTTTCCATGCTCAAGCTACCCAGCACTCAAGCTGGTGAGCCCGTGCTCAAGCCAGCGAGCTCAGGATTACAAACCTGGGTCCTCCATATCCCAGTCCGAAGTTCTATTCATTGCGCCACTGCCTGATCAGGCCACAAAGATGTGTGTGTGTGTGTGTGTGTGTGTGTGTGTGTGTGTGTGTGTGTATGTGGGTGTGTGTGTGAGAGAGAGACAGAGAGAGGGACAGATAGGGACAGACAGACCGGAAGGGAGAGAGATGAGAAGCATCATTCTTCACTGTGGCACCTTAGTTTCTCATTGGTTGCTTTCTCATTTGTGCCTTGACCAGGCGGGGGTCGGTGGGTTTACAGCAGACTGAGTGACCCCTTGCTCAAGCCAGCAACCTTGGGCTTAAGTTGATGAGCCTTGCTCAAACCAGATGAGCCTGCGCTCAAGCTGGCGACCTCGGGGTTTCGAACCTGGGTCCTCCGTATCCCAGTCTGACGCTCTATCCACTGCGCAACGCCTGGTCAGGCCAACAAAGATTTTTAATTTTGATCAAGTTCCGTTTGTCTATTTTTTCTTCTGTTGCCTATACTTTTGGTGTCAAAGAAATCATTGCTTGATCCTAGATCAGGAAGATTTTCACCCATATTTTCTTCTAACAATTTCAGAATAGTTTTAGTTACATGTGTTTCTGCCTTATCTCCCTTTGGATTCATGTCTGTGGCACTCCTTAGAACCCTCATCTTCACCAGGGCACTCCACGGCAGAGGTTCTGTCTACCTTCTTCTTCTTCTCCTTCTTCCTTCTTCCTTCCTTCCTTTCTCCTGTTCCTCCTTTTTCTTCTTTCTTAAACATTTTATTTATTGATTTTACAGAGCAGGATGGAGCAAGAAGTAGCAACTCAGAGTTGCTTCACTTTAGCTGTTCATTGCTTGCTTGTTGCTTGCTGTATGTGCCTTGACTGGGTAAGCCCAGGGTTTTGAACCGGTGACTTTAGTGTTCCAGGTCATTGCTCTATCCACTGCGCCACCACAGGTCAGGCTCCAACCACCTTCTTTTTTTTTTTTTTTTTGTATTTTTCTGAAGTTGGAAACGGGGAGGCAGTCAGACAGACTCCCGCATGCACCCGACCGGGATCCACCTGGCATGCCCACGAGGGGGCAATGCTCTGCCCATCTGGGGCATTGCTCTGTTACGACCAGAGCCACTCTAGTGCCTGAGGCAGAGGCCATGGAGCCATCCTCAGCGCCCGGGCCAACTTTGCTCCAGTGGAGCCTTGGCTGCAGGAGGGAAGAGAGAGACAGAGAGGAAGGAGAGGGGGAAGGGTGGAGAAGCAAATGGGCGCTTCTCCTGTGTGCCCTGGCCGGGAATCGAACCTGGGACTCCTGCACACCAGGCCAATGCTGTACCACTGAGCCAACTGGCTAGGGCCTCCATCCACCTTCTTATGTACTATAGGCAGTTAACTTATGTTTGAGGGGTATGTGTTGTGCAGGGCCTGTGCCCCCTGTTGCACCCAGACTTGCCCTGTCAACACCTCTAAACCCTAAAAATCACACCTCTGCCCACTGCTACAAAGCCTGGGGGGTATACATTGCTGCAGGGCATGTCCCTAGTTCCAGACACTCAGAAAATGCTAAGGATTTTGTGATGGCTCCTTGGCACAGAGATGGTTCTGGGTAGCTACAGCCACCCCAAAGGGGAAGTTTTAGCTAGAAGCCACCTTCAAGCTGTACCTTGAAGACTGTATAAAGTTCCAGTAAGCAAAGATCATTTGTGGTGGGGACACAGCTGGTCAGCTGGAGATCCCATGGGCAGATGGGTGGGTGTGTAGGAAGAAGGAAATGGGAGCAGAGCTGGAAGTAAGAAATGAGGACGTTTTAGGGATGTATTGGGCCCACATCTCATGGACAATGGGAGCCACAGGTTTTTGAGCAAGGGAGTGCCTCTTAAAGACAGCACTTTGGTAAGTGCTCAATCAAACCCCATATAGACTATAGTTTTAAGGTTGGAAGTAGGAAGATAAGTCTCAAATAAGAAACCATCGGACCTTCGCGTCCCGCTCGCTAGGCGAGAGGTACTTCTCCTTTTCCCTCTCCCTTTTCTTTTTTTTTTTTTTTTTTTTTTTTTAGCTTTCCAAAAATTTCATTGAATCTTGACACAGTGACCTAGTTTTGGGGTTAACACGAAGGATGTCAAACTTCAAACAGAATTGGAAGACATTTTCCAACAAGGCAAATGTTCAGTTCTGAGCTTCCTGATGCTCCCTGATGCAGGTAGCATTCCAAGTGACCC
The DNA here is from genome assembly GCF_036850765.1 of Saccopteryx bilineata. Taxonomy (NCBI): domain Eukaryota; kingdom Metazoa; phylum Chordata; class Mammalia; order Chiroptera; family Emballonuridae; genus Saccopteryx; species Saccopteryx bilineata. The sequence continues at coordinate 184,253,081 of NC_089495.1, forward strand.
CAACAGAAAGAGGCAAAATCTTCTTCACCGCATAAGCCCCAGCATGGCTGTGGGCCTGCCTCTTCATCTGCCATTCTCACGGTAGGGCAAGGGCAAAGCTCCCTGCTCTGTGGGCATCTTAACTGGTGCGTGGTGAGGCGTGCCTCTTTACTCAAGGGCTTCCGGACTGCTGTGCAGTCGCCTACCCTCTGGGCCACGTGTAGTCCTGAAGCGGGTACCACGGAATGGAAAACCAAGTTTCAAGAATTAAAAATGGGGCCTGCCAAAATCCTGAGTGCTGTGAGGAAGGCAACAGGGTATTTAAACAAAAGATCAATAAAAACAATTGTCTACTTAGTTACTGGCAGGGCTTGAAGATGAAATAAAAATTCAGCCACAAAAGGGTTTCACCAACATCCAAGAACTGGTCCCTCTCCCTTTTCTTTTTTTTTTTTTTTTTTTCTTTTTTTTTTTTTTTTTTTTCATTTTTCTGAAGCTGGAAACGGGGAGAGACAGTCAGACAGACTCCCGCATGCGCCCGACCGGGATCCACCCAGCACGCCCACCAGGGGCGACGCTCTGCCCACCAGGGGGCGATGCTCTGCCCATCCTGGGCGTCGCCATGTTGCGACCAGAGCCACTCTAGCGCCTGAGGTAGAGGCCACAGAGCCATCCCCAGCGCCCGGGCCATCTTTGCTCCAATGGAGCTTTGGCTGCGGGAGGGGAAGAGAGAGACAGAGAGGAAAGCGCGGCGGAGGGGTGGAGAAGCAAATGGGCGCTTCTCCTGTGTGCCCTGGCCGGGAATCAAACCCGGGTCCTCCGCACGCTAGGCCGACGCTCTACCGCTGAGCCAACCGGCCAGGGCCTCTCTCCCTTTTCTTAAGAGTTGTCTGCTGGTTCTCAGCTTGAAGAAGATTCTACAGTCCTTATTGATCCTTTTTCTTGGCGTTACCATTTTTTGAAGCACAGTTAACCTAGTTTTCTAGTTTGAGCTTTCTTTTTGGCCATCTTAAAAAAAAATTTTTTTTAATCTATAAATTAGACCAGAGATAGTTCTACAATGTCCAAGTCATTCCAGCAGTCATTTCTTGGTAGGGACACGCAGGGCCATGGGCGTGACCTGTCAGCAGCAGGAATAGGCCTTCTTGCTGCTGCTACTCAGTCTTTAAGTATGCCAGCATCTCTTGGAAGGATGAACCAGGGTACTGCACGCCTTGCTAGTTTAATGAATCTTGAAATGAGTTCTTCATTGAATCAACAAGGAGCTCACAGTGCACTGTCTTCTGCTAGTACTTCTTCCCATAATTTGCAGTCTATATTTAACATTGGAAGTAGAGATCTACTCCCTTTGCCTTCTCAACACCATGGAGATGCAGACCAAGCCAGTAACGTTTTGGCCAGCTTTGGTCTGTCTGCTAGAGACTTAGATGAACTGAGTCGTTATCCAGAGGACAAGATTACTCCTGAGAATTTGCCCCAAATCCTTCTACAACTTAAAAGGAAGAGAACTGAAGAAGGCCCTACATTGAGTTATGGTAGAGATGGCAGATCTGCTACACGGAAGCCACCATACAGAGTACCTAGGGATGACTGGGAAGAAAAAAGGCACTTTAAAAGAGATAGTTTTGATGATTGTGGTCCCAGTCTTAACCCAGTGCTTGATTATGACCATGGAAGTCATTCTCAAGAATCTGGTTATTATGACAGAATGGATTATGAAGATGACAGATTGAGAGATGGAGAAAGGTGTAGGGATGATTCTTTTTTTGGTGAGACCTCACATAACTATCATAAATTTGACAGTGAGTATGAGAGAATGGGACATGGTCCTGGCCCCTTACAAGAGAGATCTCTCTTTGAGAAAAAGAGGGGTGTTCCTCCAAGTAGCAATATTGAAGACTTCCATGGACTCTTACCGAAGGGTTATCCCCATCTGTGCTCTATATGTGATTTGCCAGTTCATTCTAATAAGGAGTGGAGTCAACATATCAATGGAGCAAGTCACAGTCGTCGATGCCAGCTTCTTCTTGAAATCTACCCAGAATGGGATCCTGACAATGATACAGGACACACAATGGGTGATCCATTCATGTTGCAGCAATCTACAAACCTAGCACCAGGAATTCTGGGGCCTCCACCTCCCTCATTTCATCTTGGGGGACCAGTAGTTGGACCAAGAGGAAATCTGGGTGCTGGAAATGGGAACCTGCAAGGACCAAGACACATGCAAAAAGGCAGAGTGGAAACTAGCCGAGTTGTTCACATCATGGATTTTCAGCGAGGGAAAAACTTGAGATACCAATTATTACAGCTGGTGGAACCATTTGGAGTCATTTCAAATCATTTGATTTTAAATAAAATTAATGAGGCATTTATTGAAATGGCAACCACAGAAGATGCTCAGGCTGCAGTGGATTATGATACAACTACACCAGCGTTAGTATTTGGCAAGCCAGTGAGAGTTCATTTATCCCAGAAGTATAAAAGAATAAAGAAATCTGAAGGGAAACCAGACCAGAAGTTTGACCAAAAGCAGGAGGTTGGACGAGTGATACATCTCAGCAAATTACCTCATTCTGGCTATTCTGACAGTGCTGTCCTTAAACTTGCTGAACCTTATGGGAAAATAAAGAATTATATACTGATGAGGATGAAAAGTCAGGCCTTTATTGAGATGGAGACCAGAGAAGATGCAATGGCAATGGTTGACCACTGTCTGAAAAAGGCCCTTCGGTTTCAGGGGAGATGTGTGAAAGTTGACCTGTTTGAAAAATATAAAAAATCGGTACTAAGGATTCCTAACAGAGGCATTGACTTACTGAGAAAAGAAATCCCGAAAAAGATCTTATTCTCCAGATGGCAAAGAATCTCCAAGTGATAAGAAATCCAAAACTGATGGTTCCCAGAAGACTGAAAGTACAACTGAAGGAAAAGAGCAAGAAGAAAAGTCAGGTAAAGATGGTGGAAAAGATACAAAAGATGACCAGGCAGAACAAGAACCTAGCATGCTTCTTGAATCTGAAGATGAGCTACTTGTAGATGAAGAAGCAGCAGCGGCACTGCTAGAAAGTGGCAGTTCAGGAGGAGATGAGACAGACCTTGCTCATTTAGGTGATGTGACTTCTGATGGGAAAAAGGAACCTTCAGACAAAGCTGTGAAAAAAGATGCGAGTGCTTCAGCCACAAAGAAAAAACTCAAAAAGGTGGACAAAATCGAGGAACTTGATCAAGAAAATGAAGCAGCGTTGGAAAATGGGATTAAAAATGAGGAAACTACAGAACCAGGCGCTGAATCTGCTGAGAATGCTGATGATCCTAACAAAGAGACGAGTGAAAATGCAGATGGCCAAAGTGATGAAAGCAAGGAGGACTGTACAATTCCAGATGAGTATAGAATTGGACCGTATCAGCCCAATGTTCCTGTTGGTATAGACTATGTGATACCTAAAACAGGGTTTTACTGTAAGCTGTGTTCACTCTTTTATACAAATGAAGAAGTTGCCAAGAATACTCATTGCAGCAGCCTTCCCCATTATCAGAAGTTAAAGAAGTTTCTGAATAAATTGGCAGAAGAACGCAGGCAGAAGAAGGAAGCTTAAGATGTGCAAGAAGCTTAATGATTTCAAAGAAAATAATGGTTCTTTGTTTTTAATGTTAACCTTTTTTTAAATCTAATATTGATAGTTAGAAGAAAACTATTGTACTCTTCTGTTTTAGTGGAAAAAATAATAGATGTCTGTTCATGTGTTAAGTGTCATAGTAAAAACACATAATACGGTTAAGTTAAAGAAGAATTGTTTCTGTTTTATCAGAATAACAGAAAAGTACTTTGTAGAGACTGACTTCGTAAGCTACTTAAGACAACTTGCACCACTAAGAAAAAGATAACGTAAAACTATTCAAAGAGCCCTGGCCAGTTGGCTCAGCGGTAGAGTGTCGGCCTAGCGTGCGGAGGACCCGGGTTCGATTCCCGGCCAGGGCACACAGGAGAAGCGCCCATTTGCTTCTCCACCCCTCCGCCGCGCCTTCCTCTCTGTCTCTCTCTTCCCCTCCCGTAGCCAAGGCTCCATTGGAGCAAAGATGGCCCGGGCACTGGGGATGGCTCTGTGGCTTCTGCCCCAGGCGCTAGAGTGGCTCTGGTTGCAACATGGCGATGCCCAGGATGGGCAGAGCATCGCTCCTGGTGGGCGTGCTGGGTGGATCCCGGTCGGGCGCATGCGGGAGTCTGTCTGACTGTCTCTCCCTGTTTCCAGCTTCAGAAAAATGCAAAAAAAAAAAAAAAAAACTATTCAAAGAAATGAAATTTAGTAGTTCTAAGCTTCAAAGAAATGTCAAAACTTTTTATTCCATTCAATAAAGAACAAAACCAAAAAAAAAAGAAAAAGAAAAAAGAAACCATCGTTCTTGCTGAATGCTTTGGAGGCCCACCGGGCCTCTCTGGGTTCCAGTTCCTATTGTCTTGGGTGGCAAGGAAGGGCGGGAAAGTGGAGGGAAGGGAGAAGCAGCTGTTCATCTGCTCTGAGGTACCGTTCTTTTTTTTTTTTTTTAGAGGCAGAGATAGACAGGGACAGACAGACAGGAACAGAGAGAGATGAGAAGCATCAATCATCAGTTTCTCGTTGCGCCTTGCGACTTCTTAGTTGTTCATTGATTGCTTTCTCACACGTGCCTTGACCACGGGCCTTCAGCAGACCGAGTAACCCCCCGCTGGAGCCAGCGACCTTGGGTCCAAGCTGGCGAGCTCTTTGCTCAAGCCAGATGAGCCCGCGCGCAACCTCTGGGGTCTCGAACCTGGGTACTTCCGCATCCCAGTCCGACGCTCCATCCACTGCGCCACCGCCTGGTCAGGCTCTGAGGTACTGTTCTTGAGGGGCTAGGAAAGCAGAACTTGGGGTGGGGCTTAGGGGCACACAGAGGGCTTTCTGGTGCATTTCACTAAGTGAGGGTATTCCCGGGTAAAGTACAAGCTGTGAACATGGGCTTCTGGTACCCAGCTGGTGGCTGCCCCAGGAGTTCTTGGCAGCCCTGAGTTCTCACTGGGCTAGCCAGTATAGCTGTGTGGACACAGGGCTGGATTCTCAGCAGATTCTGAGGTTGAGGTGCCCTGAGTTTCCTTTATTAGGAGGTCCTTGTGTGCCTAACCAATGTGGTGCTCACCACCCTTTTATGCACCAGAATCAGCACAAGAACCTGCTATGGGCTACCTGCTTCAGCTTCTCCACCTGGCCTCATCCATCTCAGCAGGTAAGTTTCCCAGGCCTTGCTCATGTCGCAGGGCCTGACCTCCATGAGCCCAGCCCTTGCTGGCCTGACAGACTGTGCCAGGTCACAGGTTTGGCTGCTGAGGTTGAAGGGCAGGTATAGGGAGTCAGTGACAAGGACCAATGACCTTCCCTGAGGTACCCAGAAGAGCTGTATTGCTTGGGGGGTAGAGGGCAGGGTTTAGGGCTCACCTGGGGCACTTTCTTTTCTTTTCTTTTCTTTTCTTTTCTTTTCTTTTCTTTTTTTTTTTTTTTTACAGAGACAGAGCGAGAGTCAGAGAAGGATAGATAGAGACAGACAGACAGGAATGAAGAGAGATGAGAAGCATTAATCATCAGTTTTTCGTTTTGACACCTTAGTTTTTCATTGATTGCTTTCTCATATATGCCTTGACTGTGGGCCTTCAGCAGACCGAGTAACCCCTTGCTCAAGCCAGTGACCTTGGGTCTAAGCTGGTGAGCTTTTTGCTCACACCAGATGAGCATCATGCTCAAGCTAGTGACCTCGGGGTCTCGAACCTGGGTCTTCCGCATCCCAGTCTGATGCTCTATCCACTGTGCCACTGCCTGGTCAGGCCTGGGGCACTTTCTATAGGGCAGATTGTAGGGCTCTGCGGTGACCGCAGGTCTGCATTACCTTCCTGTCTGTCCGTCTCTCCCTCAGTCCTGGCTTCATGGGGTATCTCCAGTCCGGAGGTCATGAAGGGCGTGAAGGGGTCCTGCCTCCTCATCCCCTGTGCCTTCAGTTACCCTGCCAATGTGGATGTGTCCAATGGCATCACAACCATCTGGTACTATGACTACTCGGGCGGTCGGCAGGTGGTTTACCACTCGAAGGACCCCGAGCAGGTGCAGAAACGCTTCCATGGCCGTGCGCAGCTGCTGGGGCGCGCCGAGCGCCGGGAGTGCAACCTGCTGCTGAGGGACCTGAGCCCCGAGGACTCCGGCTCCTACAAATTCCGCTTCGAGATCACTGATACCGACCGCTGGTCAGATGTCAGAGGCACTGCGGTCACCGTGACAGGTGAGCAACAGGGTGGCTTGGCTACTGCCTGAAAGGGACTTTCAAGCTGCTTCTGGCCCCGCTGACTCCCAGCCCCAAGCCTTGTCCTAAACCCAACCCCAGCCCCAGGCTAGCCCCAGCCTGTGTCCTCCTTATATCCACCAAGTAGGGGTGTGGGTAAAGGCAATCTCTCCATTGCTTTGAAATCCCCTGCCCAGGGCTTGCCCATCAGCTGGGGTTTGCAAAGTAGGTGGTCTCAAGTGTGGTAAACGGGAGTCCTGAGCCTCCTGTCTTTGTCTTCAGACAAGCCCAGTGTGCCCACCATTGCCTCACCATTAGAGCTTCGCGAGGGCATGGACGCGGACTTCAACTGCTCCACTCCTTACGCCTGCATGCAGGAGCCCGTCAACCTGCAGTGGCAAGGCCAGGACCCTGCTCGCTCAGTCATCTCCCACATCCAGAAGTTTGAGCCCACAGGCATCAGCCACCAAAAGACCCTCCACATGACCTTGTCCTGGCAGGATCACGGTCGGACCCTGAGCTGCGAGCTCTCTGTGGCCAAATACAAGACAAAGGGCGAGATTCACCTCCAAGTGCAGCGTGAGTGTGCTGGGTGCCACACCCTCATTACTGAGCATGCGTGTGTGGCTCCCCAGGGGAAACTGTTTCTTCCTCCAGTTCACAGTAACAGGGCCTTTGCCTTGCGTCAAAGCTGGGTGCATGCGGACATCCTGGGTGGGGCAGGTGCAGAGAGACTGCTAAGTACAAAGATTCACCGTTAGGTTCCTTTGCACCACTTGTCCCTTAGGCCAGGCTGGGCACAGAAGGGGGAACAAAGAGCCAGAGACTTGGGGCAAGGGCCCCGAGATTTAGCCCAGCTCTGGAGGACGCTGGGGGTGGGGGGAGTGTCAACACGTTCCTGTCGAAGGCTGCCCACATTCATGGTGATCAGGGTATCACCTGGACATGGCAAAGAGGCCGTGGGAGAATGTCCGTGTTTCCACTTGGTTGAGCGTCTTCCCATCACAGTAAAATGGGACAGCCTCTTCTAGAACAACCACTGTTCACAGGCATCAGACACTGACTCCACCATTCACCAGATGAGCAAACTTTGGGCAACTTATTGCCCCTCAGAGCTTCTGTGTTCTTGTCTATATAGGGGAGGCAACAATAAATACTGTTCTATCTGACAGAATTGTCATGAAATTAGAGGAGAGCTTGGCAAATATTAACCAGTCAAAAATATTAGCTTCTATTATTTCCACATCTACATAGATTAAGTACTTAAAAATGTGAGCTTTTCTTAGCATATTTACATAGCAAGAATCTTTGGAACAAGGTTTAAAGAAATGCAGTTTCTTTGTATTGTTGGCACCCTCCTCACAAACCGGTTAACTGTTCTCAGGGCTGATCTGATTCTGCCTTTGGCCTGTCCAGCAGGTGCTTGGTCCCTGCCAACAGTTCCGCAGGCCACCAAAACAAGCAGTGTAGTACCCATGTCTGCCAAATACAGCAGAGGGCAATGGACAGTGTCGTGGGGCAGAATGCCCTGGAAGGCAGTGTGGGCTGGACGCTAGGCCAAGCATTGCATTATCAGACTCTCAGTGAAGAGGAAGGGGCCAGGAACACAAGGTAGGGGATAGTGCAGCCCTACACAGGGGAACTAATGGGACTGGTGACTTATCTGGGTGGACTTCTTCAGGGCAGAGTGTTGAGAGAGCAGAGAAGAAGCGTGCCTCCCCCGCCCACTCAGAGTACCTTACCAGACACTCCCCATCATGCCTTGCAGATGCCCCCAAAGGTGTGGAGCTCCTCCTCAGCCCCTCTGAGGGGAACATACGCCCAGGTGATCTGGTCACACTCACCTGCCAGGTGAACAGCAGCTACCCCACGGTCAGTTCTGTGCAGTGGCTCAAGGATGGGACACCTCTCAAAGCCCAGAGTTTTGTGCTGCAGTTGTCCCGGGCAGCCTGGGATGACGCTGGAGTCTACACCTGCCAACCTGAGAATAACGTGGGCTCCTTGGTGTCGCCCCCCGTCAGCCTCCACATCTTCAGTGCGTCCTGGGTAAACCTGGGTCTTGACCAGAGAGCGGGGCAGGGGTTCAGGACACGGGGGCTCCGTGGGGCCAGGTCAGGGTGCCTCCTGGGATGTGGGTATGGAGTCCTAGCCCTTCCTCAGACAGACGGCAAGCCTCCACGGCAGGGTGGGGTGTCAGGAGGGTCCCGGTGAACAAGTCAGAGACGTAGGACTGTGCAGAGATTAGGCTGAGTGTGGGCAACTCTGGGACTCTGAGGAGTTGGGCCTGGAAGTCGGCTGGGTCCCCCTAGTGTGCCTTTGCTGCCCCCACAGTGGCTAAGGTCCAGGTGAGCCCAGAAGGCCCCATCCAGGAGAACCAGACAGTCACGCTGACCTGCAACGTTCCTAAAGAAGCACCCAGCGGGCTTCGCTACAGCTGGTACAAGAACCACGCCCTGCTGGAGGATGCCCACAGCCGCACCCTCCAGCTGCACTCGGCTTCCAAGGCTGACACTGGTTTCTACTTCTGCGAGGTGCAGAACGCCCAGGGCAGGGAGCGCTCTGGGCCCGTCAGTGTGGTGGTCATCCGTAAGTGACCAGTGCGGGTGGACACTTCTGGAGCCGGGACAATGGCTAGAGTCCATGCAGGGGGGTCAGGGTCCTGGGCCCAGATGGCCTTGAACTCTGCACACTTGGGCAAGGCTTTGACCTCCCTGGGCTTCAGATTCCTCTGATTTTAAAAAACTTTATTTTGAAATAAGTTAAAATTTTCAAAAAGAGTACAAAGAATTATCATATACTTTTGACTTAAGTTAACATTTAGGTTTTTCTCTTTTAACTATATATTATAGTGAGCATATATATGTGTATACACACATATGTACACATATACAATATGCACTCTATGCACACATGTGCACATATGCATTCTATTGGCACACACACATATATGCTATCTATCTATCAATCATCTATCTCTTCCCCCATTCATCCATTTATATTACTCTAGTTGTAGACATGATGCCCCGAGTTCCTCATGTATTTTCTCATGTCGTTCTGATACATAACCACAGTGCAGTGATCACAGTTAGGAAATCAGACATTAATACAAGTATATCATCTAAACTACTGTCCATATTTAAATTATACCAACTGACCCAATAATGTCCTTTTTGGCAATTGTTTTTTCTGGTCCAGGATCCGATCTGGGATCCAGCTACATTCTGTTGTCATGTCTCTTTATTCGCCTTTAATCTGAGACAGCTCCTTGGTCTTTTCTTGTCTTCTTGACATTGAAACGCAGAGAGTGCAGGCCAGCTGTGTGGCTCTCCCTCAGTCTGCTTTTGTCTGGATCGCGCAGACAGCGCCTGGAGCGTGGGCAGGCGCGCTGCAGGCGTGATGCCGTGTCTGTCTTGCTGCATCACGCCAGCAGGAACGCGATGTCGTGTGTCCCGCTGCTGGCACTGTTCACTTTGCTCACGTGGTTGAGGTGTTGTCCACTGCCAGGTCTCTGGGCTAGTTTCCCCATCTTCAAAGTAGGATCCCCACTCACAGTGTTGCCACAAGGATTGACTGAAGATTTGCCCAGCCCAGGGACCAGGCATGTTCAGCATGCACTGAGGAGCCTCTGGGGTCATCCTCCATTTCCCAGTGCATTATGGGGCAAACAAAGGGGGTGCAGGGGTTACAGACGATAAAGGGGGATCCAGGGAGTGCCCTTGTCTGAGAGTGACAGGCCCTTCTCCACACAGACCCGCCTCTCGCCCCTGTCCTAAATGCCTTCCTGGAGACACAGGGGGGGCTGGTGGGCATCCTCCACTGTTCTGTGGTCAGTGAGCCCATGGCCACCCTGGTGCTGTCACATGGGAGACTTGTCCTGGCCTCCACCTCTGGCAAGGTGGACCACAGCCCACGCTTCAGTGTTTCCTCCGCCCCCAACTTCCTGCGTCTGGAGATTCGAGACCTGGGGCTAGCCGACAGTGGGGAATACAGGTGTACAGCCTCCAACTCCTACGGGAACACGTCCTCCACCCTGGACTTCCACGCCAATGGTAAGATGGCCGCGGGGAGCTGGTGGTGGAGGGAGCTGGAGCAGCTGGCCTGCTCTGGCCTCTTCCTCCTAGGAGTTCAGAGGGCTCAGCTGAGGGGCTGAACTAGCTGGCTAGTAAAAACCACACTGAGGCTATACAGCCATCCCAACCTGGGAGGCTCACGAAATTCAAGGCCTCTGAACTTGGAGGGTCCTTCATATGCATTCGTTTGTTTCTTATTTATCAAATGTTTGGGGCAGGTTCTGCGTTAGGTAAGAGTCAGATGCAGGAGGCACAATAGAGTAAGGTTTTCCAACTCTTGGTGCACGTGCTACCCTTCCCTCATTCTGAGGCCACAGCAGACATAGCTGATTGATCAAGCCAGTTTTTTTTTTTTTTTCTGAAGCTGGAAACGGGGAGAGACAGTCAGACAGACTCCCGCATGCGCCCGACCGGGATCCACCCGGCACGCCCACCAGGGGCAACGCTCTGCCCACCAGGGGGCGATGCTCTGCCCCTCCGGGGCGTCGCTCTGCCGCAACCAGAGCCACTCTAGCGCCTGGGGCAGAGGCCAAGGAGCCATCCCCAGCGCCCGGGCCATCTTTGCTCCAATGGAGCCTTGGCTACAGGAGGGGAAGAGAGAGACAGAGAGGAAGGAGGGGGGGGGGTGGAGAAGCAAATGGGCGCTTCTCCTATGTGCCCTGGCCGGGAATCGAACCCGGGTCCCCCGCACGCCAGGCCGACACTCTACTGCTGAGTCAACCAGCCAGGGCTCAAGCCAGGTTTTTGACATAAGCTTGGGTTTCAGCTCAGAATTCTTCTCAACCATGCTGTAGCCAGTTACTATCAATAGATCAGAATGGGCATTCAAGGCCAAATCTTCCAGATCACCAAGAGATTCATGGGGCTGATGGCGCAAAGCTTAGACCTACCTACAGTTGTGTGGGGAAGTGGGGTGCTGCAGGACTTCCTGCAGTGGGTGGCACTGGGCCACAGATGTGTGCAGGGGAGCCGAGCCTCCCTGTCTCCCTCTTCTCCAGCAGCCCGTCTCCTCATCAGCCCAGCAGCGGAGGTGGTGGAAGGGCAGGCGGTGACGCTGAGCTGCAGGAGTGGCCTGTCCCTGACGCCTGACATCCGCTTCTCCTGGTACCTGAACGGAGCCCTGCTCCTTGAAGGACCCAGCAGCAGCCTCCTGCTTCCTGCGGCCTCCAGCACGGATGCTGGCTCATACCACTGTCGGGCTCAGGATGGCCACAGCAGCAGCGGGCCCTCCTCTCCTGCTGTCCTCACTGTGCTCTGTGAGCGGCCTCCCCATGGCCCCTGCCTGTCTTGGGAAGGATTGAGCAGTCCACTGGGTCCACCAGCCCTCCCTACCTCCTCTAGGTCCTCCTGACCTTGTCCTGCCTAGGGCCTAGATCAGGAGGGAGCCACAGGTCTACGTACCAGGGACCTCTCCACCCAGGGCTGAAATTTGGGGAATAAGGCTGAGTGTTTTTCTATCTCCCATGCCCCTATCCTCCAATCCCAGATATTTTAGGGCCTTCTGCCCCTAGCCCCAAACCCATCATGGGCACCACGTCCAAACTTCGTCCTCCTGAGCTGGGCCCTGGGACACCATACTCCTATGTATATGCACATGCCCCGTGGGTTGTGCCCTCACAGGCTCCCAAAGACAGGAAGGCAGAATCTCTCAGCACAGGAACTGCGTCCTGTCAGCAGTCGATGTTCCACATTAGCCTGGGGCCAACCAATGTTCAGGGCACATTTAGGTTCCAGAACACCTGTCCTGGCATGAGCAGGAGCAGCATCCTGGGAAGGTCAGGAATCTTCTAGTGTCAGGGTGAGATCTCGTGGAGGCCGTGGCTGATGGCCGTCTCTGACCGTTCATCTCCAGAAGCCTCTCAGAGGTCTCAAACTCGCGGCCCGCGGGCTGCATGTGGCCCGCCAAACAATTTTGTGCAGCCCGCAGACTAATCCACGAACTACAGTTTCTGGTCGTTTTGTGACACTGAAAAGTGTTGCGTAACAGTTGCCTTTTGTAGACCTAGTGCGGCCCGCCGAAGGCTGTGATCTTGCTCTGCGGCCCACATGCTGAGTTGAGTTTGAGACCCCTGCAGAAAGAGGGCATTTTAGGCAATATCTATTATCCTAAATAGAGCTGGCTTGAGGATCAGAGATAAGAAGAGGCAGGGGGGATCTTGGCAGAAGGGATGGGGTGCGGAGAGCAGGACTCACGGAGGTTGCTGTGAGGGTGCCCTGCTCGGGAGCACATGGGAGTTAGGCAAGTGACTGCTGGCGCACACAGTGCCTTCGGTCAAGCTAGAAAATGGTGCTTCCCCCTAGGAAGACTCAGGACAGCGCTGGGCATAGCTTAGGATGAGGCGCACGGACCCACGGGCCAAGTTCCTCCCACTCTATTCTGGTCGCCCTTACGCCGTGCGCAGCTATGAGTGGGCACATGCCTTTGTCCAGTGTCTTCTGGGATCCTTGCCAGCCTGTGGGGTCCTGACAGAGGCTGTGGCTGAGCGCCCATGGTCTTCCTCCCTGCAGACGCCCCACGCCAGCTCCGGCTCACCGCTCGGCTAGACCCCAATGATGCAGGAGTTGGGGCTGGCCATCGAGGCTTCCTTGAGTGCCGCGTGGACAGTGACCCCCCAGCCCAGCTGCGGCTGCTCCACGGAGACCGTGTAGTAGCCTCTTCCCTGCCATTAAGGGGTGGCTGCAGCACCTGTGGGGGCTGTTCCCAGCGCACAAAGATCAACAGAGCCCCTAACCTGCTGCTTGTGGAGATTCATGACCCAATGCTGGAGGACGAGGGTGTGTACGTGTGTGAGGCCAGCAACACCCTAGGCAATGCCTCCTCCTCAGTCACGTTCAATGCTCAGGGTGAGTGGGGCAGGGAATGGTGGCACGGGGTCAGGGGCCAGTACTTAGGACCTTATTCCTCTGCTCCGAGGAGGGTCTATCCAGTGGAACCATTTCGTTCAGTAGTGGAAGTTAGCTTTCTTCCCCTGTCCAGTGGCACTCCACATGGTCTCCTTCCTGCCTCCTTCAGGCTGGGAGGCTCGGCCACTGGCCCTTGGGGTTGGGAGTGAAGAGTCACAATCAGGCCTATCTTAAGTGGACCTGTTCTGCCTGCTCTCCAGCCACTGTCCTGGTCATCTCACCATCACACATGCTGCCAGAGGGTGCCGCAGCCAACCTGACTTGCAATGTGAGCCGGGAAGCTGGTGATGGTCCTGCCAACTTCTCTTGGTACCGGAATGGGGCGCTGTGGGCCCAGGGTCCCCTGGAGACCATGACATTGCTGCCTGTGGCCAGAACGGACGCTGCCCTCTATGCCTGCCGCATCCTTTCTGAGGCTGGCACCCAGCTCTCCGCCCCTGTGGTCCTGAGCGTGCTCTGTGGGTGATGGGAAAGGACAGTGTTGGGCATTTGGAGAGATGAGGAGGTGGTCTGGCGGGAACCAGGCTGGGGTTGGGTTTTGGGGAGACAAGAACATGGCTTGGGCGTGGGGCGGGGCGAGCCTGGACTGTGCGTGTGGAGGGGAGAGTGGGAGCCAGTGTGGCAGCTGGAGTGTAGTGAGCTGGACTGGGGGTGGCCTGAGCTTCTCCCTGTCCCTGCAGATCCCCCGGACCCTCCAAAGCTGTCAGCCCTCCTGGACATGGGCCAGGGTCACATGGCTGTTTTTGTATGCACTGTGGACAGTAGCCCGCTGGCCCGGCTGGCCCTGTTCCATGGGGAACGCCTCTTGGCCACCAGCCTGGGGCCCCAGCTCCCAGCCCATGGCCGCTTCCATGTCAAGGCCATGGCCAACTCCCTGCAGCTAGAGGTCCAAGACCTGGGCCTTGAGAACTCTGGCAGCTACCGCTGTGAGGCCACAAATGATCTCGGATCAGCCAATACCTCCCTCTTCTTTCAGGTCCAAGGTGAGTGTCCTCTGAAGATGTGGGAGAACCAGATGCCCTGGGAGCCACTCTGGCCAGGTTTTGGGCTGGGTCGTGTGGATTTTGTGCAGAAATGTGAAGTCTTTTTCAGCCATGGTTTCTGGACAGTTTGCAGCCGGCCAGCAGGAGGTCTCCCTTCCCCTCCAGCTAGATAGTTTCACCTATAACAACCGGAAGCCACTAGGAGGCAGTGGCAATTGCACTGGCTTGCTTGGTTGGAGCAATTTCTTACAGATAATTTCTTTTGTAATAATATAATTTTGTTAGGTATCTCATACAAAACCTAATATGTATATTATGCATATACATGTGTAATATATGGGTTCTATACATCTTTTCTTGTTTATTCATTTCACAGGCAGAGAAATTGAGGGTCAGAGCTTTAGGAGTTTGCTCATGATCACATGACTAACAGATGGCCCTGCAATCTTGGCACTAATTTGGTTCTGTTCCCAGGCACAGCCTGTATTCTCAGTCACCACTCCAGCTGTCCCTTCATCTCACTTCCCCTGGTCTCATCCTGCCTCAGACCCAGGGAGCACTAGGGACGGACCTTTGCCAAGTCCCCCTCTGCCCAGTCCCCAGTTTCTGGGCCCACATGACCTGGAGCCTGGGTGCAAAGCTGGCCTAGAGAGGGCTGGAGGCAAAGATCATACACCTTAACTTCCCCTCTAAACCCGTGGTCACCCATGCTGAGGTCAGCGAATGGCAGGACAACGGTCCTTGGCATAACCTAAATTCCTGCCGTTTTAGTGCTTTATAGGGTCAAACCGACATGTGTCAGGAGCTGACACATGCAGGCACTGTGCCGGGCACTAGGCTGCAGATCATGTAAGTTGGTTAGGCCCTCAAGCACACTCTGGTAGGCGAGATGTGACTGACACAGCGAAGCCATAATTCAAGGTGGTGGGTGGTGAACGCCAGGAAAGATCCTTACTGGGTAGTTGGAGGCAAGAGAGACTGAGGCATAGAGTTGAAGTCGAAAGTGGTCTGGTGGGGGAACTGTGGCTCGAGGACACAGGGTTGGGGTCATGCAGTCTTTTTTTTTTTTTTTTTTTTTTACAGAGACAGAGTGAGTCAGAGAGAGGGATAGACAGGGACAGACAGATAGGAACGGAGAGAGATGAGAAGCATCAATCATTAGTTTTTTATTGCACGTTGCAACACCTTAGTTGTTCATTGATTGCTTTCTCATATGTGCCTTGACCGCGGGCCTTCAGCAGACCGAGTAAATCCTTGCTGGAGGCAGCAAACTTGGGTTCAAGCTGGTGGGCTTTTCCTCAAACCAGATGAGCCCGCACTCAAGCTGGCAACCTCGGGGTCTCGAACCCGGGTCCTTTGCACCCCAGTCCGACGCTCTATCCACTGCGCCACCGCCTGGTCAGGCTATGCAGTCTTGATGTGGACAAACACCCAGTCCCAGACTGGGGGAGGATATGGTGCGAGCTCCTCACTTGCTCTTAATTTCTCCTGGCAGGAGCCTGGGTCCAGGTGTCGCCATCACCTGAGCTCCAGGAGGGCCAGGCCGTGGTCCTGAGCTGCAAGGTTCCCACGGAGGTCCCGGAAGGAACCTCATACCTCTGGTACCGGGACGGCCAGCCCCTCCAGGAGGCGACCTCGGCCACGCTCCACTTTGCAGCCATAACCTTGAGCCAAGCTGGGGCCTACCACTGCCAAGCCCAGGCCCCTGGCTCAGCCACAAGTCTGGCCACCCCCGTGAGCCTCCATGTGTCTTGTAAGCACTTTTATCCTGTGTATGTTTCTTGGGGCGTGAAGGAGCCAAGGGCACGACTAGGGGAGGGGACGCTGAGTCCCTGGTGTAGGGCTCTGCCTCCATGAGAGAGCCTTAGGTGGGGGGCCGCCTAGCCAGACCCTGACCACTCTCCACTTTGTGTAGATGCCCCACGTCAGGCCACACTCACCACCCTGATGGACACTGGCCCTGGGCGACTGGGCCTTCTCCTGTGCAGTGTGAACAGCGACCCTTCGGCCCAGCTACGGTTGCTCCATGGTGACCGCCTCGTAGCCTCCACCTTACAAGGTGTGGGGGAACTCGCAGGCAGCTCTCCTCGGCTAAAGGTGGCTGTGGCCCCCAACACACTGCGCCTGGAGATCCACAACGCGGTGCTGGAGGACGAGGGCCTCTACACCTGCGAGGCCAACAACACCCTCGGCCAGGCCTCGGCCTCAGCCCATTTCGATGCCCATGGTCAGTGTGGGGGTGCATGTGCATGGGTGGCTCCTTCATGAGGAGAGAAGGTTGGAGAGGGTCCTGGAAGCCTGGGCATGAGAACGGGGACTGAATATGAGGACAGTCTTCATTTCCACCCTTCTTAAGGGCAGCAGCCTACAAACTTGGGTCTCATGGAAGACCCTTTTTTAAAAAGAGAATTTTACTTGGATACCCAGTGGGTAAAACTAATCAGAAAGGGGGTGCTCAAGGAGAAAGCAGAGCAAGGCCAGGGAGGCCGGTATTCTCTCATACGCCCCTACCAGGGTCAGGGGGGGGGGCTCTGCGGATCTCTGCTCGGAACCCCAGAGAGATGAGGAGCTGTTTACCAAGCTCCACCTCTGAGCCCCATTTACAGGGTGGGCCTCCCTCCCTCCCTCGCAGAGACAGGCGGCTTGTTTTACACAGCCTCATGACCCTCACTGGTGTTCCCACGCCCTCCTTCTCTCCCCAGCTGTGAGTGTGCAGGTGTGGCCAAAGGCCACTGTGCAGGAAGGGCAGCTGGTGAACTTGACCTGCCTTGTGTGGGCTACCCACTTGGCCCAGCTCACCTACACATGGTACCGGGATGGGCAGCAGCGCCCAGGTGCCCATTCCACCCACCTGCCCAATGTCACAGTCACGGGTGCTGCCTCCTACCATTGTGGTGTGGTGACCCCTGGCCAGGCACCCCGCTTCTCCAGACCTGTCGTCGTGGATGTCCTCTGTGAGTGTGGTTGGTGGCAGGGTGGCGCTGGAAAGAATGACAGCAGCTTCCAGGGATCAGGGCATGGCCAGACTCCCACAGGTGCCCAACCCGGGAACTGAGTACCAGAACTCCGCTGGCCGATGAACCACTTCACAAGGGGCATTCGAGTTGGGGGGCTATGGGGATAGGTCCTCTTTGAGCAGAGTAGCAGTACCCCAGATTGAGCAGGTGGAGGCCCAGGGGGTGGGAAGCCAGGGCCCGCCTTGTCTGGATGGCACCTGCCAACAGCCTCCTCACGGCTGCAGTGCCGGAACTCCATCTAGGCCTTTCGTGCTCCCGTAGACGCACCCCGCAGCCTGCGCCTGACCTACCTCCTGGAGAGTCGTGGTGGCCGGCTGGCCCTGCTGCTGTGCACTGTGGACAGCCGCCCGCCCGCCCAGCTGGCTCTCAGCCATGCCGGTCGCATCCTGGCTTCCTCAACTGAAGCCTCTGTGCCCAACACCCTGCGCCTGGAGCTGTGGGAGCCCCGACCCGGCGATGAGGGTCTCTATAGCTGCTTGGCCCACAGTCCTCTGGGCCAGGTCAACACGTCCCTGGAACTGCGGCTAGAGGGTGAGGCATGGCTTAGGTCAAGGCCACCAGGGGTGGGATCAGCAGTGGTGTCTGGCTAGGCCCAGCTGACCCTGGCCTCCTTGGGATAGGTGTGCAGGTGACTCTGGCTCCGTCAGCTGCTGTGCCTGAGGGGACCTCCATCACAGTGACCTGTGAGGACCCTGCCGCCACCCCACCCACTCTCTATACCTGGTATCACAACAGCCGCTGGCTGCAGGAAGGACCAGCCGCCTCCCTCTCCTTCCCGACAGCTACGCGGGCTCATGCGGGCGCCTACTCCTGCCAAGTTCAGGATGCCCAGGGCACACGCAGTTCCCGGCCTGCGGCCCTGCAAGTCCTCTGTGAGCAGGGGTGCTCAAAGGGGGGTACCCAGGGCTGTGGTGGGCACTTTCGGACCCTGGTGGGGGTGGGCACAGGGTTGCAATGGGCTGGGAACGGTCACCTGGGGAAAGAAGGACATGGGTGGTGAGGAAAAAAGCCCTAGGAATCTGTGAAGGGCTCTGCCACCGGACTCCTGAGACGTTGGCACTTCTAGGAAGTGATTATTTTCCCAGAGGCTTCAGCCTCGCCAATGCCAGGAGGGAGGACAATGGACAGTACAGGGTTTCCAAGCAAGGACCCCCACTGTGCCCTGCCCCTGCCCCAGATGCTCCTCGAGATGCTGTTCTGTCCTCCTTCTGGGACTCGAGAGCTAGCCCCATGGCTGTGGTGCAGTGCACTGTGGACAGCGAGCCGCCTGCTGAGCTGACCCTGTCCCATGACGGCAAGGTACTGGCCACCAGCCACGGCGTCCGTGCCTTGGCACCAAGGACAGGTCATGTCCAGGTGGCCCGCAATGCCTTGCGGCTACAGGTACAAGATGTGCCCTCAGGCGATGAGAACACATATGTCTGCATGGCCCACAACTTGTTGGGCTCAGTCAGCACCACCGGGCGGCTCCAGGCAGAAGGTGAGTGGGCAATAGGGGAAGAGGAGAGGCCCAGGCGCTACAGGGTCAGAGTCCACGTGGAGGGACTGGTGGCCTGAAGGGGTGGATATAGTCCTGCCTGATCTGATGGAAGGGGAATTACTCCCACTGCAAGGGGGTCGCCCAGCCTGAGCGGAGGGAACACCGTTGCCCTTGGAGAGCTCCCTACAAGGGCGGAAGTGTAGCAATGCCCAGAGCAGCTTCAGTGCAGGGGAGACACAAGCCGACCCTCAGAGCCCTGTCTGGGGGTGGGGCACCCGGGGTGGGAAGAGGGACAGAGCTGACCCTTAGCGAGCCCAGTCTGAGGGAGGAGGTGCAGCCTCACTCTTTGGGAATCTAGTCTGAGGGTAGGAGACAGCCTCCCTCATCAGAATGTCTGGTTTGATGTGAAAGGGAGGCACAGCCTTGCCCTGGAGGTCCCCAGTGTAAAGATGAGAGACAGCCCTGTTCTCAGGGACCTCAGTCTGATAAGGAAGACACAGTCTCACCGGCAGGGGCCCAAGTCCCAAGTCAGATCAGAACTTCCCATAGTGCACAGAAGGCTCTCAGATTCCCCTCAGAGGCTCTGGCTTTCACAGGCCTGCTGATTCCCAACCCCCTCTGGGTCCTCGGCCTGCAGGTGTGCGTGTGGTGGCTGAGCCAGGCCTGGATGTGCCTGAGGGTGCAGCACTGAACCTGAGTTGTCACTTTCCTGGTGGCCCCAGGCCCATGGTCAACTCCACCTTCGCTTGGTTCTGGAATGGCCGGCAATTATATGCAGAGACTGTGCCCACCCTTTCCTTCTCCTACGTGGCCCGTGCCCAAGCTGGAGTGTACCACTGTCGGGTTGAGCTCCCCGCCGGGACCACCTCCTCCGCTCCAGTCATGCTCCGTGTGCTCTGTGAGTGTGACACACACCCTCTGCCTCAGTCTCCCCACCTTAGGTATCATTCCTCTTCTGCCCATGAAGAAAAAGGACTTCACAGGTAGGGAATCGTGGGTTGAAGGACTCCCATAGACTTGTGTCATCTTGTGCACCTGTGCCTTGGTTTCCTCATCTGCAAACTTCAGTCCCCTCACCTTGTGAGATGTATAGGAAATAAAGCATGCTTGGAACACAATAGGCCCTCATCAGCCTTGGTCCTCTACTCCATTTTCCACCAGGGCCTTATGCTTTCTAGTCAGCAATTGCTGCATAACAAGTCACCTCACAACTTAGTGCTTAAAACATTTTATTTTCTCAAAATTCTGTGGTTCGGCCCTGGCCGGTTGGCTCAGCGGTAGAGCATTGGCCTGGCGTGCGGGGGACCCGGGTCCGATTCCCGGCCAGGGCACGTAGGAGAAGCGCCCATTTGCTTCTCCACCACCCCCTCCTTCCTCTCTGTCTCTCTCTTCCCCTACCGCAGCCAAGGCTCCATTGGAGCAAAGATGGCCCGGGCACTGGGGATGGCTCCTTGGCCTCTGCCCCAAGCGCTAGAGTGGCTCTGGTAGCGGCAGAGGGACACCCTGGAGGGGCAGAGCATCGCCCCCTGGTGGGCAGAGTTTCACCCCTGGTGGGCGTGCCAGGTGGATCCCGGTTGGGCGCATGCGGGAGTCTGTCTGACTGTCTCTCCCCGTTTCCAGCTTCAGAAAAATACAAAAAAAAAAAAAAAGAAAAAGAAAAAAAAATTCTGTGGTTCAGAAATTTGGGCTGGGCTCAGCTAGGCAGCCCTTCTGGTGGTCTCACCACAGGTGACCGCAGTTGTCCAGTGGCTGATCTGTGGCTCCATGGTCTAGGATGGCTTCACTCTCGTGGTTGGTAGTAAAGGCTGGCTGTTGGCTGGGCCACATGTGTCCAACAGGCTGGCCTGGGCTTCCCACATGCTTGTGTTTTAAGGAGAGTAGAAACTGTCTTGAAGTCACACATGTCACTTTTACCTTCTAGTGGTCAAAGACAGTCACAGATTCAAGGAGTGAGGAAATAAGCTCTCAAAGTCACCTTGCATGGGTACAGGAGGGGAGGAATTTGTGGTTGTTTTCTGCAATTACCACACCCTGTCTTCCCACAGACCCTCCCAAGACGCCCACTATGACGGTCTTTGTGGAACCTGAGGGTGGCATCCAGGGCATTCTGGACTGCCAAGTGGACAGCGAGCCCCTAGCCAGCCTGACCCTTCACCTTGGCAGCCGGGTGGTGGCTTCCAGCCAGCCCCGGGGCATTCCAGTCGAACCGCACATTCATGTCTCCGCCACCCCCAATGCCTTGCGAGTGGACATTGAGGAGCTGAGGCCTGCTGACCAGGGCGAGTACGTGTGCTCTGCCTCCAACGCCCTTGGCTCTGCCTCTGCCTCTACCTACTTCGGAACCAGAGGTGAGGGAAGGCTCCATCTCCCAGGCCACTCTGCACAAGGCTTAGCTCTCAGGTCCAGAGGCTTCCTTCTGAGGTCTTCAGCTCGTTGTTCAGTCTAGACGGGTTGATTAAAGCTCCTGTGCATGAGGAAGCATCTGAGATCAAGTGAAAGTTAGAAAAGGTTGCATCTCGGGGAAGTCACTTGGGAAGCGGCATTGGAGGCCTGGAGCCATCGCTGCTCCCTGAGCTGCCCACTGTCTTCCAGCCCTGCACCGCCTGCATCTGTTCCAGAAGCTACTCTGGTTCCTGGGGATACTGAGTGGCTTCTTCTTCCTCCTGTTGGGTCTGGCGGCCTGCTACATCTGGAGGTGGGTCCAGAGATGGAGGGTGCATGGGGCTACCTCATCCTTCTCTGGTTTGCCCCAACATTCTCTCAGGTGCCTCCTACCAAATTCACAGGCTCCACACTTCCTAGCCTGTCTCCCTCCTTGCCCACATTCCAAATTTGGGGATCCTTTCAAGAATTATCTCTAAATCCATGCTGTAGTTTTCTCCTTTCCTCCTCTCTACCCTGTCTATGCTGAAGAAAGGACTGGGCCGGAAGAAAGATACGGTGCCCCACTCGCCACGGTGTTCCCTACTGCTCAGTGCCGTGAGCAGTCTAGGGACAAGCACGTGGGGCAGATGAAGGGGCTGGGGGCAGGCAGGGAGAGGAGGGGCTCTCTGAGTCTACTCTTGACTTTGCAGAAGGAGGTTTTTTCATAAGCAGAGAGTGGATGAGGATTCGGTGGAGATGGCTTCTCAGAAGGATGCTTTGCAGGTATCTATCCACCACATGGGCACATGCGGACAGAATGCCCAGCTACCCTGCAGTGCACGGCTGGCTCCTAGAGACTGCTACCATTTGTAGGCTGGTGCCTGGGGCTAGGGAGAGGCTGGGAAGGAAATATAGAGACCCATGGCTCCTTGAGAAAACCGGGGGGGGGGGGGGAGGAGGAGCCATATTCTGATGGGGGCAGAGGAACCAAGTGTTTGAGGAGTGGCTGGCTGGATGACAGACACTCTGAATCTAGCAGCAACACCTCCTCTTCCAAGACACATCTTAGAATACAGGACCCAATCCGTGTTTTGGGGTCTTCCTTCCCATCATCTGGGTAAGAGTGAAAAAACTGTCTGCCCTTCCCCATGATGTGTCCCCTTCTGCAGATAATCTGGGTAGTGGGCCAGAGCTTCCAGCCATGCACTTTCTTACCGGTTCCCTTGAGATTCTTACTCAAGGCTTGGGGGCTGGGGACTGCCCTCCAAAGTTAGCAATCAAGTGATGACATCTCCCAGAGTCCTCTTGTGACCAGCGTTTTCCCTGTGGGAAGCTCATTGATCCTAATGCAGCCACATTTGGGACTTCCTCCCTGTGTTCTGCCCCTGAGCTGACCCATGGCCTCACCTGCCCTCAGGAGGAAGAGGTTGCAGGAATCTCTGAGGGCTCGGGCCTTGTAAGCAATGCTGCGCTGGATTCTGCCCGCCCTTATGAAAACAAGGCTGCTACATCTGACATTTTATGACCTGGTTCCAAGCCTCTTGTCTTCAAGAATAATAGGTGATGAGAGGAGGGAGTGAACCCAATCTACCAAGGAGGGTGTTGACCTTGGGGTATGTGAAGAGAAATGAATTGATCACGTTGTCCACTTCTTCTCTGTTCTCTAGTTCTCATCTCTCCATTCATCTTCCAATGCACTGCCTCTTCCTGTCTTTCTCCAAGCCCATTCTGGACCATTTGGATGAATTAGAAGAGGAGCTTTCTACATCTTCACAGGCCAGCCAAGGCACTCTGCACTAGCTAGAATATAAGTTGGGCTGCTCTAACAAGAGACCAAATGCAGTAACTTCAACATGAACGAATTTTATTTTTCTCTCTCATACTAGTCTGGGTATGTTGTGGTGGTTTAAATTGCTGGTACTCTGGATCTTTCTATCTTGTCTTCATTTTGAGGTTCACAACGAACCCACTCTATTCACATTCCTTCCAACCAGAAAAGTGGAAATTGAAGGTACAGCCAATCCCATTGCGGACACAACTGGAAGTTGCACATGTCATATCCATTCACTCCCAAGTGGCTAGAGTTTAGTCACATGGCCACTCCAAAGCTGCAAGGGATTCTGGGAAATGCAGTTTTTAGTCTATTTCCAAAGGACTCTCAACTATGGATTCATCTCTGAGTCTTTTGACATTGATGATAATGCTGTCAGCCGAGCACATTCTGTCTTGGTGTCTATCTGCTCAAAGGAATGCACTGGTCTTGGGCTTCCAGGAGGAGGTAGTTCCTTTCAAACATTAAGACTGAGGAAATCGGCCCTGGCCGGTTGGCTCAGCGGTACAGCGTCGGCCTAGCGTGCGGAGGACCCGGGTTCGATTCCCGGCCAGGGCACATAGGAGAAGCACCCATTTGCTTCTCCACCCCTCCGTCGCGCCTTCCTCTCTGTCTCTCTCTTCCCCTCCCGCAGCCAAGGCTCCATTGGAGCAAAGATGGCCCGGGCGCTGGGGATGGCTCTGTGGCCTCTGCCCCAGGTGCTAGAGTGGCTCTGGTCGCAACATGGCGATGCCCAGGATGGGCAGAGCATCGCCCCCTGGTGGGCAGAGCGTCGCCTCCTGGTGGGCGTGCCGGGTGGATCCCGGTCGGGCGCATGCGGGAGTCTGACTGTCTCTCCCTGTTTCCAGCTTCAGAAAAATGCAAAAAAAAAAAAAAAGACTGAGGAAATCAAGAAGGTTTGGTGATCCCTAGGGAGAGGGCAGACGAAGCAGTGGGGTTGCTTGAGCAGACATTTTGTGCCAGATCTGGCTCCTGGAAGAAGAGGTGCCCCCATTCTCATCCCTCTCACACACACCCAGGAAACGTGAGGAGTAGACACAATGTCATCAGCATTCTTCTTTCTGCTCCATGATCCAGTGAATTCACATCCTCTTCCTGAAGGCTGATGCTCAAGGGCTGTTTAGATGAATGAGGGTCATCAAGAAGGAATAATGTTCTCCTAAGGAATTACTGCTTGAGGGGAGCCAGTTCTCGGGTAGCCTTAGTGACTCTTTTGCTAGCCTGGTGACAGATGGCTCGCAGAAGCAAAGAGCTCGCTGCTTTGGGATGTGGGTTTAGAAACATGGGGAGCAACGGGACATTAGCATCGAGCTAACAGTCTGGGAAGAAATTGGAGATCTGGTTAGCTCCATGTAGCAATAGTTAGGACCTTTCCTGGTGCAAAGTTCTGTTCCTTTCAGTGCCTGATGGCCAGATCCTTCCTGGGAACCTCTTCAACATTTCCTCCCAATAAACATCCCTCCAAAGATGTAATTCAAGTGAGTTTTTTTTCTTGCAACCCAAACTGCTAGACTGAAACACATAATTCAAATATGAGTGGGGTTTACTCTGGGAGACTACCTGTCGAGGTATCGAGTGGATGCAAATTATATGCATTTGCCACAAACTATCTTATGCTCAAGTGATTTGTGCCCCTTCCTGCTTCTTGAGGCTTGGGGCTGCTCCCCTGTGCTGCCGACATAACCAGCACCGTGTTTGGCCTACAGTAGGTGAGCACTTAGTAAGTCAGTCCTGGTTTTTCTACATTGTTTTCAAGTGAGAGAGTGAAAAGTATGGGTTAAATCCAGAGGTGGGACTAGGAGAGAGCAAGCCAATGCGGCCAATGTTTTTGGACTGTCAGGTGAAGATAGTCTGAGTGGATAACCAGGGGTGGCCACAGAAGGGGTGGCTACTGGGAGATCTGGGGACATTTGACTTGAGAGTCTTTATCTACTTCTGTGTACCTTCAAGAGGGTATAGGTCCACTGGGAATAGAAGAGTTCTCACAGGGATTTGTTATGTCCATGCCCAGTGGTCCGAGGCTCCTCAAGACTTATTTATACACGTTTATTTCACATGAACGTTCTTAGCTTATTAATCCTCTCATGAAAAATCTGTACAATCACCACAGATAAAGTCACTGAAGAATCTTTACTCCTTCTGTTGTCCAGTCTCCAGCTCACTTTTTGCCAGCTCCAGCGCTGAGCTTTGCGTCCCCCTGACTTTCTTCCTTCTTTTTTTTTTTTTTTTTTGTGTGTGTGTATGTGTGTGTGTGTGTGTGTGTGTGTTTTTCTGAAGCTGGAAACAGGGAGAGACAGTCAGACAGACTCCCGCATGCGCCCGACCGGGGATCCACCCGGCACGCCCACCAGGGGCGATGCTCTGCCCACCAGGGGGCGATGCTCTGCCCCTCCGGGGCGTCGCTCTGCTGCAACCAGAGCCACTCTAGCACCTGGGGCAGAGGCCAAGGAGCCATCTCCAGTGCCCGGGCCATCTTTGCTCCAATGAAGCCTTGGCTGTGGGAGGGGAAGAGAGAGACAGAGAGGAAGGAGGGGAGGGGGGTGGAGAAGCAAATGGGCACTTCTCCTATGTGCCCTGGCCGGAATCGAACCTGGATCCCCCGCACGCCAGGCCGACGCTCTACCGCTGAGCCAATCGGCCAGGGCCAACTTTCTTCCTTCTGTTCCTGCGTTGCTTTCTCTGTTTTTTCCAAGGTCTTCTTTACGTACAGGGCATGTCTTGCTAGTCTATGTTTGGGTTCATTTTTCTTTGGGTAATCCATGGGATCATAAATCATGCCAAAGACACCATCAGAATGGTTTATGAATCTACATACAAAGATGACATCTGATGTGGTCTTATACATTTAGGCTAGTTTTTCCCAAATTCTGTCTTAGGTACTGTTGCCCTCTTAAAGTGAAGGATGTCAGTGACTACTTGCTTCTGCTAAAGTAGTCTGTGGGTCATGAACTTCCTGATCCTGATAGTTATTGTGTCATTCATGATGGCTGCTGATCTTTAAGCAGACAAGGAGGTAAAAGAGCAAGATTTTTTTTAAGAGCAAGACTTTTAAACTTTGGGGGTTTTGAACCTGGGTCCTCTGCATCCTAGCCCAATGCTCTATCCACTGCACCACCACCTGGTCAGGCTAGATCCATAAAACTCTTAAAAAAACACAAAATTTACTAGGTAATGATTACCTAATTCAGAAGAGAAGGAAAGAAAAGAGAAAGAGATCCTTGGAGGTGAAGAAAAATAAAACTAATTCCCTTTTAAGACTTCAATAATAGGGAAGACAAGATGGCAATGGATTAGGCGGACATACCAACTTCCACCTCCCAGAACCAAAGTGGATTACAAACTAATTTTAAGAACCATCATCTGGAAAAACCAACTTTGGACTAAACTAAGAGGACTCTTCAACCAAGGAACACTGAAGAAGGCACACTGAGACTGGTAGGAAAAGCGGAAACGTGGAGAGGGCTGCCCAGCTCCCCGGAGCAAATGGCAGCCGGGAGAGACTCAAGTGGTGGGAAGTGAGTTTAGCAGAGAGGGGAGGGTCCTGAGTCCCAGGAACAAAGTCCCAGCCTGCAGCCCCAGAGCCTAGAAGAGGCGTAAGGACAGTATTTAGCTGGAAACAAGACAGGATACTGTTTGTGAGAAAGAGACAGATTTCTCAGACCCAGGATTTTTCTTAAAGGGACCTCACAGAAAACTTCTCTAACAACCACTCAAACGGGGCTCTGGGGGACAGGGAGAGAAGAGAGGGCTGGAGCAGTGGGAAGAGAGTGTAATCTAGGAGGCACAGGGGGAAACACTTTGAGAGACAGCCACCCTAACCTCTGGGACGAGTCATTCCCCAAATCTGAAGTGAATATTTCCCCTGGAAACAGCAATACCAGCAAAGGGAAGCAGGACACCAGCCAAACAAGCTCTCCCACGGCACTCAGAGCAGAGTCACTTAGAAGGAGGGAGCTTTCGGGACTACAGTGATGAGTGTTAGGATCTGAGCTGCAGCGCCCGCACCCACGCGGCTGAGGGCTTGCCGGAGGGCGAGTGGCAGCAGGATGCAGAAGCGCAGTTCTGTTGGCAAGGGTAGAAGCCGGCTGGCCACCACTGAGGCCCAGGTGTGAGTTTGGTCTTGCTGGCTGGGGAGGAGAGGACGTGCAAAAGTGATCAAACCCAGCTGCAGACCGCCTGCAATCCAGCCTGCGGGGGAAGGGCAGGAGCCCCGGAAGGGGCAGATATCCGCCCTTGAGCAAGGGCGCAGGAGCACAGCCTTGCCCCGCTGGCAGAACTGAGGCTTGTGGCCTGACTTGGGAGCCGGCTCCTCTTGCGAGGGTGGAGCCAAAAGCCCAGAACAGGCAGAGTTCTGCTACTGAGTGAGTGCATGCAGTCCTACCTGGCCTGTGGAGCCAAGGCTTGCAGCTGTCCCACAGGTGGGCTCTTCTTGCAAGGGCAGGGTGAAAGCCCAGAATCAGGCAGATACCCACAGCTGAGCAAAGGTGCTCACCCCTGCCCTCAGGGCCTAGCATAACGCCACCCACGGGGGCAGGGCAAAGGCCAAGGCTGCTGGGGCTTGTACACCTGAGCATGGTCACAGCTACTCCCGTGAAGGAGAGGCGGAAACCACAGCAACAGCCCTAGTGGGCAGGCACCAGCAACGCCCATACCCGAATGCCCTAGGCAGTAACAGCAGAGGGGATGGCGAGCCTGCAGACAGACCACATCTAGGGAACACAGAGGCCACATCCAGTGGACTCTAGTGGCCAAAACCTCCTTTTACACAGACAAAATGAGAAGGCAGAGAAATGCAACACAAATGAATCAAGAGAAATCCCCAGAAAAGGACCTGAATGAGTCAGATATAACCAAATTACCAGATGCAGAGTTTAAAATAACGATTGTTAGGATGCTCAAAGATATTAGAACAACAATAGATGGTCATTACAAACACCTAAATAAAGAGATAGCAAATATAAAAAAGGACATTGAAATAATAATAAAAAAATCAGTCAGAAATGACAAATACAATATCAGAAATGAAGAACACAATGGAAGGAATTAAAAGCAGGTTGGATGAAGCTGAGAATTGAATCAGCGAGTTAGAGGACAAGATAAATAAAGGCATGAAGCAGAGCAGAAAAAAGAAAAGAGACTCAAAAAGTCTGAAAAACTCTAAGAGAGCTCAGTAACAACATGAAGAGAAATAACATCTGCATCATAGGGGTTCCTGAAGAAGAAGAGAAAGAACAAGGGATAGAGACTTTGTTCAAACATATCATAGCTGAAAACTTCCCTCAATTAAGGCAGGAAAACATCTCACATGTTCAAGAAGCACAGAGAACTTCATTAAAGAGAAACCCAAAGAAATCTACACCAATACACATCATAATTAAAATACCAAAGCTAAATGATAAAGAGAAAATATTAAAAACTGCTAGAGAAAAAAAGACTATCACCTACAAAGGAGCCCCCATAAAAATAACTTCCGACTTCTCAACAGAAACACTTGAGGCCAGAAGGGAATGGCAAGAAATATTCAAAGTAATGCAGAACAAGAGTCTACAACCAAGACTACTTTATCCAGCAAGACTATTGTTTAAAATTGAAAGAGAAATAAAAAGCTTTCCAGACAAAAAAAAAAAAAAAAAATCTCAAGGAATTTACTACAACCAAACCAAGGCTGCAAGAAATGCTAAGAGGCTTGTTGTAAACAGATCCAAGGAGAAAAAGAATATAGCAAAAGAGGAATACAGGCCCTGGCCGGTTGGCTCAGTGGTAGAGCATCGGCCAGGTGTGCGGAAGTCCCAGGTTCGATTCCTGGCCAGGGCACACAGGAGAGGCGCCCATCTGCTTCTCCACCCCTCCCCCTCTCTTTCCTCTCTGTCTCTCTCTTCCCCTCCCGCAGCCGAGGCTCCATTGGAGCAAAAGATGGCCCGAGCACTGAGGATGGTTCCTTGGCCTCTGCTCCAGGTGCTAGAGTGGCTCTGGTCGCGACAGAGCGACGCCCCGCATGGGCATAGCATCGCCCCCTGGTGGGCGTGCTGGGTGGATCCTGGTTGGGCACATGCAGGAGTCTGTCTGACTGCCTCCCTGTTTCCAGCTTCAGAAAAATACAAAAAAAAAAAAAAGAGGAATACAGTTTTAAAGAATAAAATGGCAATAAACAATTACATATCAATAATAACCTTAAATGTAAATGGATTAAATGATCCAGTCAAAAGACATAGGGTAGCTGTGTGGATAAGAAAACAAGACCCATAATATGCTGTCTACAAGAGACACACCTTAAAACAAGAGATACACATAGACTGAAGGTAAAAGGATGGAAAAAAATATTTCATGCAAATGCAAATGAAAAAAAAGCTGGGGTAGCAATACTTATATCAGACAAAATGGACTTTAAAACAAAGACTATAGTAAGAGATAAAGAAGATCACTACAAAAAAAAAAAAAAAAAAAAGAAGATCACTACATAATGATAAAGGGAGCAATCCAAAAGGAAGATATAACCGTTATAAATATACATATCTACACACCTAATATAGAAGCACCTAAATATATAAAGCAGACTTTGATGGATTTAAAGGGCAAGATCAACAGCAATACTATAATAGTAGGGGATTTCAATACCCCATTAACATCACTAGATAGATCCTCAATAAATAAAATTAACAAAGAAATAGCAGACTTAAAGGACATACCAGATCAACTCAATTTAATAGATATCTTCAGAACCTTTCACCCTAAAGCAACAGAATATACATTCTTTTCAAGTGCTCATGGTACATCCTCTAGGATAGACCACATGTTAGGGCACAAAAGCAGTCTCAACAAATTTAAGAAGATTGGAATCATATCGAGCACTTTCTTTGATCACAATGGCATGAAACTAGAAATCAACCACAACAGAAAAACTGAAAAATACTCAAACACTTGGAAACTAAATAGCATGTTATCAAATAATGAATGGGTTAACAATGAAATCAAAGAAGAAATTTAAAAATTCCTAGAAATGACCGATAATGAGCATACATCAACTCTAAATTTATGGGACACAGTAAAAGCAGTCCTGAGAGGGAAGTTCATAACATTACAGGCATACTTCAAGAAGCTAGAAAAAGTTCAAATAAATAACTTGACCCTGCATCTAAAAGAACTAGAAAAAGAACAGCAAGTAAAGCCCAGAGCTTGTAGAAGGAAGGAAATAATAAAGATCAGAGCAGAAATAAATGACATAGAGGCTAAAGAAACAATACAGAGGATCAATGAAACCAGGAGCTGGTTCTTTGAAAAGGTAAACAAGATTGATGAACCTTTAACCAGACTCACCAAGAAAAAAAGAGAGAGGACTCAAATAAATAAAATTAGAAATGAGAGTGGAGAAATAACAACTGACACAACAGAAATACAAAATAGTGTAAGAAAATACTATGAAGAACTGTACGCCAAAACACTAGACTAGATGAAATGGACAAATTCCTTGAAACATATAACCTTCCAAAAATCAATCTGGAAGAATCAGAAAACCTAAACAGACCAATTACAACAAATGAGATTGAAACAGTTATCAAAAAACTCCCCAAAAAGAAAAAAAAAAAACTCCCCAAAAAGAAAAGTCCTGGGCCTGATGGCTTCACAAGAGAATTCTACCAAATATTCAAAGAAGAACTAACTCCTATCCTTCTCAAGCTATTTCAAAACCTTAAAGAGGAAGGAAGACTTCCAAGCTCCTTTTATGAGGCGAGTATAATTGATTCCAAAACCAGGCAAAGGCCCTGGCCTGTTGGCTCAGCGGTAGAGTGTCGGCCTGGCGTGCGGGGGACCCGGGTTCGATTCCTGGCCAGGGCACATAGGAGAAGCGCCCATTTGCTTCTCCACCCCCCCTTTCCTCTCTGTCTCTCTCTTCCCCTCCCGCAGCCGGGGCTCCATTGGAGCAAAGATGGCCCGGGCGCTGGGGATGGCTCCTTGGCCTCTGCCCCAGGCGCTAGAGTGGCTCTGGTCGCAGCAGAGCGACGTCCCTGAGGGGCAGAGCATCGCCCCTGGTGGGCGTGCCGGGTGGATCCCGGTCGGGTGCATGCGGGAGTCTGTCTGACTGTCTCTCCCCGTTTCCAGCTTCAGAAAAATACAAACAAACAAACAAACAAAAAAAAAACAAAAAAAAAACCAGGCAAAGACAACACAAGGAAAGAAAATTATAGGCCAATATCCCTGAT
Source organism: Saccopteryx bilineata (assembly GCF_036850765.1). Taxonomy (NCBI): domain Eukaryota; kingdom Metazoa; phylum Chordata; class Mammalia; order Chiroptera; family Emballonuridae; genus Saccopteryx; species Saccopteryx bilineata. Next base: position 184,284,192 of record NC_089495.1, read on the forward strand.
GAATTTAGATGTTAAAATCCTCAACAAAATATTAGCAAACCGGATCCAACAATATATGAAAAAAATCATACACCATGATCAAGTGGGATTTATTCTTAGGAGGCAAGGCTGGTACAATATTTGCAAATCAATCAATGTGATTCATCACATAAACAAAAGGAAGGAGAAAAACCACATGATAATTTCAATAGATGCAGAAAAAGCATCTGATAAAATCCAGCATCCATTCATAATCAAAACTCTCAGCAAAGTGAAAATACTTGAACATGATAAAGGCTGTCTATGAAAAACCCACAGCCAACATCATAATTAATGGGCAAAAATTAAAAGCAATCCCCTTAAGATCAGAAACAAGGCAGGGGTGCCCCCTTTCACCACTCTTATTCAACATAGTTCTGGAAGTCCTAGCCATAGCAATCAGATAAGAAAAAGAAATGAAAGGCATCCAAATTGGAAAAGAAGAAGTAAAACTATCATTATTTGCAGATGATATGATATTGTATATAGAAAACCCTAAAGTCTCAGTCAAAAAACTACTGGACCTGATAAATGAATTCAGTAAGGTGGCAAGATATAAAATTAATACTCAGAAATTAGAAACATTTTTATACACTAACAATGAACTGTCAGAAAGAAAATTTAAGGAAGCAATCCCCTTTACCATTGCAACCAAAAATAAGAAAATGAAAAAAATAAAGTACCTAGGAATAAATTTAATCAGGGAGATTAAAGACTTGTACTCGAAAAATTATAAAACATTGATAAAAGAAATCAGGGAAGATACAAACAAGTGGAAGCATATACCATGCTCATGGTTGGGAAGAATAAACATCATTAAAATGTCTATATTACCCAAAGCAATTTATAAATTCAATGCAATATGGATTAAAATACCAATGACTGAAAAAAAAATTAATAAAATACCAATGACTGCCCTGGCTGGTTGGCTCAGAGGTAGAGCATCGGCCTGGTGTGCAGGAGTCCCAGGTTCAATTCCCGACCAGGGCACACAGGAGAAGCACCCATCTGCTTCTCCACCCCTCCCTCTCTCCTTCCTCTCTGTCTCTCTCTTTTCCTCCCGTAGCCAAGGCTCCATTGGAGCAAAGTTGGCCTGGGCGCTGAGGATGGCTCTGTGGCCTCTGCCTCAGGTGCAAGAATGGCTCTGGTTACGACAGAGCAACGCCCCAGATGGGCAGAGCATCGCCCCCTGGTGAGCATGCTGGGTGGATCCCGGTCGGGCGCATGTGAGAGTCTGTCTGACTGCCTCCCCATTTCTAGCTTCGGAAAAATACACACACACAAAAATACCAATGACTTACTTCAAAGATATAAAACACATATTCCAAAAATTTATATGGAACCAAAAGAGAACACGAATAGCCTCAGCAATCTTGAAAAGGAAGAATAAAGTGGGAGGTATCACACTTCCTGATATCAAGTTATACTACAAGGCCATTGTACTCAAAACAGCCTGGTACTGGCATCAGAACAGTCATATAGATCAATGGAACAGAACAGAGAACCCAGAAATAAACCCACACTTTTATGGACAACTGATATTTTACAAAGGAGGTAAGAGCATACACTGGATTAAAGACAGCCTCTTCAACAAACAGTGTTGGGAAAATTGGACAGCTACCTGCAAAAAAATGAAACTAGACCACTAACTTACACCATTCACAAAAAGAAACTCAAAATGGATAAAAGACTTAAATGTAAGCCGTAAAACCATAAGCATCTTAGAAGAAAACATAAGGAGTAAGCTCTCTGACATCTCTCGCAGAAATATATTTGCTGGTTTATCTCCACGGGCAAGTGAAATAAAAGACAGGATAAACTAATAGGACTATGTCAAACTAAAAAGCTTCTGCACAGCTAAAGACAACAAGAACAGAGTAAAAAGACAAACTACACAATGGGAGAACATATTTGACAATACGTCTGATAAGGAGTTAATAACCAAAATTTATAAAGAACTTGTAAAACTTAATACCAGGAAGACAAACAATCCAATCCAAAAATGGGCAAAAGAAATGAATAGACACTTCTTCAAAGAGGACATACCAATGGCCAATAGGCATATGAAAAAGTACTCAACATCACTAATCATTAGAGAAATGCAAATTAAAACCACAATGAGATATCACCTCACACCAGTCAGAATGGTGCTCATTAACAAAACAACACAGACTAAGTGCTGGCGAGGATGTGGAGAAAAGGGAACCCTCCTGCACTGCTGGTGGGAATGCAGACTGGTGCAGCCACTGTGGAAAACAGTATGGAGATTCCTCAAGAAATTAAAAATCGAACTGCCTTTGACCCAGCTATATACCACTTTTAGGAATATACCCCAAGAACACCATAGCACTGTTCCAAAAGGAGAAATGCACCCCCATGTTTATGGCAGCATTGTTCACAATAGCAGAGATCTGGAAACAGCCCAAATGTCAGTCAGTGGATGAGTAGATTAAAAAGTTTTGGTACCTATAAACTACTATGGAATACTACTCAGCCATAAGAAATGATGACATCGGATCATTTACAACAACATGGATGGACCTTGATAACATTATACTGGGTGAAATAAGTAAATCAGAAAAAACTAAGAACTGTATGATTCTGTACAGAGGTGGGACATAAAAATGAAACATGGACTCAGAGACATGGACAAGAGTGTGGGGGTTATGGGGTAGGTGGGAGGAGATTGAGAGGGTTGGGGGAGGGGAGGGGCACAAAGAAAACCAGTTACATGGTGACGGAACACAACTGGACTTTGGGTGATGGGAATGCAGCATAATCAAATGTCAAAATAACCTAGAGATGTTTTCTCTGAAAATATGTACCCTGATTTATCAATGTCACCCCATTAAAATTAATAAAATTAAAAAAAAGACTTGAATTGGCCCTGGCCGGTTGGCTCAGCGGTAGAGTGTCGGCCTAGCGTGCGGAGGACCCGGGTTCGATTCCCGGCCAGGGCACACAGGAGAAGCGCCCATTTGCTTCTCCACCCCTCCGCTGCGCTTTCCTCTCTGTCTCTCTCTTCCCCTCCCGCAGCCAAGGCTCCATTGGAGCAAAGATGGCCCGGGCGCTGGGAATGGCTCTGTGGCCTCTGCCTCAGGCGCTAGAGTGGCTCTGGTCGCAACATGGCGACGCCCAGGATGGGCAGAGCATCGCCCCCTGGTGGGCAGAGTGTTGCCCCTGGTGGGCGTGCCGGGTGGATCCCGGTCGGGCGCATGCGGGAGTCTGTCTGACTGTCTCTCCCTGTTTCCAGCTTCAGAAAAAATGAAAGAAAAAAAAAATTAAAAAAAAAAAAAAGACTTGAATAATAAACAGAAATTCCCTGCAAAAAAAAAAAGACTTTTAAACTTTGATTCAAGTGTAACACACATACAGAAAAGTGTACAAGTATACACATTACAACTGTAAAACTCAATGACTTCTTTTTTTTTCCCCGAAGTTAGAAGCGGGGAGGAAGTCAGACAGACTCCCACATGCACCCAACCAGTATCCACCTGGCATGCCAACCAGGGGGCGATACTCTGCCCATCTGGGACATTGCTCTGCTGCAGCCAGAGCCATTCTAGCGCCTGAAGCGGAGGCCATGGAGTCATCCTCAGTGCCCGGGCCAGCTTTGCTCCAATGGAGCCTTGGCTGCGGGAGGGGAAGAAAGATATAGAGAGGAAGGAGAGGAGAAAGGGTGGAGAAGCAGATGGGCGCCTCTCCTGTGTGCCCTGGCTGGGAATCAAACCTGGGACTTCCACATGCTGGGCAGATGCTCTACCACTGAGCCAACCAGCCAGGGCCTCAATGACTTTTTGAAAAGTCAGCACACCTATGCAACCAGCACCCAGATCAGAAAACAGAGTATTCATTATCAGCACCCCAAAGTTCCCTTTGTGACCCCTCCAAATCACAGCCCCCCAAAGATAACCATAGATTTGATTTACCTGTTTCTGGACTTCACACAAATGGAATCATACAGAATGTACGACAACTTTGGAAAACTGTTTAACATTATCTATTAAAGTTAAAATATTCCTGCCCTGAAATTCCTCCCTGGATATTTATTCAAAAAGCTTAAAGGTTTATGTCTACCATCAGATTGTACTGGAATGTTTACAGTCATGCTGCTCATAATAGCCAAACACTGGAAACAACAAATGCAAATTGACAATAGGATGTATAAATGAATTGTGCTGTGTTCTCACAGTGGAATACTACACAGCAGTGAGATGGAGCTACTACACACATTATGGGCAATGCTGCCAAACACAGTGCCGAGTGAAAGGAGTCAGATGCTACACAGCGTAGACTGACTGCTTGATTTCATTCTTGTGAAGTTCAAAGCTAATTAATGGCGATGAAAGTCAAAATAGTAGTTACTTATCAGGAAAGGTCATGATTGGTAGAGACCACAAAGGGACTTTCTGTGTGTGTGTGGGGGGGGCAGATTGCATACTGTTTCTTGGTCTGGGTGCATGTTTTATGGGTGTGCTCACTTTGTGAAAAGCCACTGAGCTAGGCACTTAAGACACACATTTTTCTGAAAATATACCAAAAAACACTTCAATAAGATGGTTTTTAAAAAAATCTTCCACCTTTTATGTTTGATGTCCAGGGCAGCCTACTCAAATTCTGGTTGAATACAGAAGTTTTTTTTGTGTGTGTTTTTTTTCTGAAGTTGGAAACGGGGAGGCAATCAAACAGATTCTTGCATGCACCTGACTGGGATCCACCCGGCACGCCCACCAGGGGGCGATGCTCTGCCCATCTGGGGCGTCGCTCCATTGCAACCAGAGCCATTCCAGCACCTGAGGCAGAGGCCACAGAGCCATCCTCAGCGCCCAGGCCAACTTTGCTCCAATGGAGCCCTGGCTGCGGGAGGGGAAGAGAGACAGAGAGGAAGGAGATGGGGAGGGGTGGAGAAGCAGATGGGCGCTTCTCCTGTGTGCTCTGGTCGGGAATCAAACCCAGGACTCCTGCATGCCAGACCAACGCTCTACCACTGAGCCAACCGACCAGGGCCCTGAATACAGAATTTTTTAAAGCACCTTCTTCACTTTGCCAAAGGGCATCATGTTTTCTTTGAAATGCACCAGAGCCTTGACTGTATCTTTGGGGCCTTCCACTCAAATGTGTGACTTTTTCTGACGCACCCAAACATTGGCATGACATCATCAGTTCGAGTTGGCAGTGCCTCACTTGGACACACACTAGAATGGCTAGAATTAAAAAGATTGACAACTGGAACTCTCACACATTGCTGGTGGGAATGCAAAATGGTACAGCCACTTTGCAAAACAGTTTCTTAAAAAATTAAATGATGCCTGCCCTGGCTGGATAACGCAGTAGGTTGGAGCATCATCTGGAGGCACAGAAATTGCTGATTTGGTTCCTGGTCAGGGCGCAAACCAGAATAGATCTGTCTTTCTCTCTCTAAAATCAATAAAATAAACATTTAAAAAATTAAATTATGTCCTTACCATATGACCCTGCAATTCTATTTCTAGGTATTTACAGATAAGAAATGAAAACATATGTTTATCAAAGACTTACACAGAAATTTTGTAACAGATAAGTTTAAAAGAGCCCCAAATTGGAAGAACCCAAATGCTTAACTGGAGAATAGAGTAGAATAGAAGAATGTACTTCCCTGGACATGGAACACACTCAGGCCTACAAAGAACAAATTACTGATACATGAAACAACGTAAATGAATCTCAAAAGGCAGCCAGACACAAGCCATTCTGTGAGGTTCTAGAATATGCAAAATTTATCTATAGACAGGAAGGTCAGTGGTTGCCTGGAGCTGGGAGTGGGAAAGACTGACTGGGAATGACCAGAAAGTGGAACTTTCTGGGAGTGATGGAAATGTATGTAAGTTATGGTGGTAATTACACGGATATATAAATTTATCAAAACTCATCTAATTGTACACTTCATAGAGGTGCAGTTTACTGTATGTAAATTATACCTTAATAATCATGAGAATACTGATAATGAGACAACTCTAACTTCATTGATATGAAGAATATCCAAGGTATATTAAGTGAAAAAAAAATCAAGATGTAGAAAAACATAATTATTATATTGGGAATGCATAAAACAATCTAAAAGCCTATACTAATCATTAGTGGTTTCCTATGGGGGGTGTGGGCCCAGAAGACGGACACAGAAGACAGGGTGTTCCTTAAACATTTTACACTTTGATGTTTGAATCAGGTGCACATAGATTTCCCTTGCTGCTGGAACTCTTACTGAATGTATTGGCACACTTTCATTTCTCAAAAACAAATAAATTTAAAAGTTATGGCCCTGCCCAGTTGGCTCAGTGGTAGAGCATCTGCCCCGCCCTGCGTGTGAAAGTCCGGCTTGGATTCTCTGTCAGGGCACACAGGAGAAGCGGCCATCTGCTTCTCCACCTCTCCCCCTCCTCTCTTTCTTCCTCTCCCACAGTCATGGCTCCTATGGTTCAAGCAAGTTGGCCTGGGGCACTGAGGATGGCACCCTGGTCTAGCCTGGGACACTAAAATAGCTCAGTTGCTAAGTAACGAAGCAGCAGCCCCAAGTGGGCAGAGCTTCGCCTGATAGGGGGTTTGCTGGGTAGGTCCCCGTGGGGAGGAGGAGCATGAGGGAATCTGTCTCTCTGCCTTCTTTCTCCCTCTCACTTAAAAGAAAAAAAAAAAAATGCCTGACCAGGCGATGGCGCAGGGGATAGAACCTCCGCCTGGGAAGCTGAGGACCCAGGCACGTTGAAAACCAAGGTCGCTGGGTTGAGTGTGGACTCATCCGACTTGAGCGCGCGATCATGGACATGACCCCATGGTCGCTGGCTTGAACCAAAAGGTCGCTGAATTTCAGGTCGTTGGCTTGAGCAAGGGGTCACTGGCTGGGCTGGAGCCCCTAGATCAAGGCAGGTATGAGAAAGCAATCAATGAACAACTAATGGCGGAACTATGAGTTGATGGCTTCTCACCTCTCTCCCTTCCTGTCTGTCTGACCCTGTCTCTCTACCTAAAAAAAAAAAAAAAAAAAAATATATATATATATTAATGTCCATCTCTATAGTAATACTTGCTGCTATCCGAATTTACTAACGAGCACACAAACAAACCTTTAAAACAAGAAGCAGATGTTTCCGAAGCCGAAAAGATCCGTAACGTCTGGGAGTCTACGGTTTTGCACAATCCCCATCCCCGGACACAGCCAGGGACTAAGGGCTTCGCCCCCATCCCCGCGCGGCCTCTGCGCAGCACGGAGCCTGCGAGACACCGCCTCCACTCGCTCCCCCTCCCAGTCCCGCGCGCCGCGGGGCCCGGGCTGGCGGCCACAGGGACACCGGTCAGGGTCGTCCCTGCCTCCTTTCTCCTAGGCTAGGGAACCTCTGCCGGCTTCTCTCCAGGGCGCCTTTGGGCAGTGCTGGTGACGAGACAGGGACACAGGATCGCCCCAGAGATCACGGAATTGGGGACGCTCCATGGGCAGACCCCAGCAGCAACAGGTGGCCTCTATCTCTTCTGCTATGGTCCTCAGAGGCCTTTCCCAAGGGTCCACACCCCACCCCCACCCTCCACCCACACAAATAGGAGGCTCTCTGAGACCTATGTGGCAAGATGGTGCGGGCCGGTCCCCAGAAGCTGGTCGTACAGATTCCCGTCCCCGCCCAGGCAAGCTCTATCCCAAGGGTCCCCAAACTTTTTACACAGGGGGCCAGTTCACTGTCCCTCAGATCATTGGAGGGCCAGACTATAAAAAAAAACTATGAACAAATCCCTATGCACACTGCACAGATCTTATTTTAAAGTAAAAAAAAAACAAAACGGGAACAAATACAATATTTAAAATAAAGAACAAGTAAATTTAAATCAACCAACTAACCAATATTTCAATGGGAACTATGCTCCTCTCACTGACCACCAATGAAAGAGGTGCCCCTTCCGGAAGTGCGGCAGGGGCCGGATAAATGGCCTCAGGGGGCCGCATGTGGCCCGCGGGCCGTAGTTTGGGGACCCCTGCTCTATCCCTTAGCGGGCCGCTCCGGCCGGGAGGGTCGTCCTGGCTCCCCAAGGGCGCGCGACCTCGGGTTCTGCCTGCTAGGGTCCAGAGGGGATCGGCTGCGGTCACTGCGTGGGCGCCCGGGGCTGCGTGCGGGGTCGCCCGGAGAGGGGCATCGGGAGCCTAGGGAGGCAGCCGGCCGGCTGCACAGGGCGTGGGTCGGCGGTGATCCAGCCGGGGCGGGGCCGGGAGTCGGGAGCCAGAGCCGCAACTTAGAAGTCGAGGCGCTCACAGCTATGGACCGGGGGTCTCAGAGAGTTCCGGGGCCGCTAACCTCGCTGCTGCTGACGCTACTGCAACTACCGTGGCTGGTGTGGGGGGCCGAGGCACTTCGCGGTGAGTGAGAGAGCGTCCCAGGGGCAGGCTGGGTCACTGTCAGGGGATGGAGAGTGTGAACCCCTACCCCCTCCGGGAACACGCGGCCAGGATTGGGAACAGGGAGGGTTTGGGAAGATGTTCCTGCGACCTACCCAGGAATTCTCACTTGTACTTGGGCTCGGAGCCCAGACTTGCACACTGTCCAGTGCCACTGCCCAGGACAAAGCAGAATGGCAGGGAACCTTCCCCTCTGAGCAGCTGTCCAGCCCCTCAAAGCCCTCTGCCTGGATTGTCTCTGGCTGGGACCATCCTTAGCCCCATTCTCCAGTAGGAACATTCCTGCACCTCCATCCCTTAGGGCTCAAGGGTCTTCCTCCTCTGGAAAGCCTCCAGCCCCCTGGGCCCCTGGAGTCCCTGCTGAGATCTCAGACTAGGGGACTGCCTATGACTTCCACACCGGGCATCACCCAAGCTCACCCCCCTCCCGGGGCCCTGAGACAGTGTGTATATTGTTTATGTTGTTGCCTTGTTTGGTTAGATAGAGAACGAGGGCTTCTCACAGAAGGTGCCTGTTCAGCAGGGCAAGGGGGGAGGTGTGGGGGAACTGAGCTCAGTCTCTTCCCAGTGTAACCTCTACCCTCCCCTCCGGGAGATGGGGCTGGTAACGGCACCTTCCAGAGTGGGTGGGAGGATTGGTGGAGTCCTGCACATCGAGTGCCTGTGGCGAGGGAGAAGGGGGAGGCGGCAGGAAAAGCTGGCCTGGGAAGCCTGAGGTGAAGAGGGGAGGTTGTAGAGCCCTGTGGAGGGGTTCCCAACAGGGTTAGGGTCCTGATCCGTTCTGGACCCCCAGGGGGAGTGACAGCAGCCCTCATTCTCTTGGGAGATGATCCCCAGGCATTCCACTGATTCCTTCTCCTCAGCCTGGAGTCCAGGGAGATGCAACCGCTAGGAGGAGTGGGGGGAGGGGAGGTTTCCTCAGTGCCACATTGCCTCCCCCAGTTTTCGCTCCTACCCACCGATCACCGATCACCGCTGCTCCCTCTGTCTCCCTGTCCCTCATCAAGGTGCCAGTGGCCAGTATGTATGTTTAAGACCATGAAGAGAACCCCCCTATCCATACCCTCTCCTCTTCACCCTGGGAGACCTGGGCCCAACAAAACCTGGTTCTCCACACCCAGTTAAATCCTCTGTGGGCTAAGAAAACCCCTCTCCCCAGAAGTACTCCCAGGCATCCCCAAACAACGGCCCAGCAGGCCGCATGCGGCCCCCTGACGCCATTTATCCGGCCCCCCACCACACTTCTGGAAGGGGCACCTCTTTCATTGGTGGTCAGTGAGAGGAGCACTGTACATGGCGGCCCTCCAACGGTCTGAGGGACAGTGAACTGACCCCCTGTGTAAACCCTTCCTCATACTGGCCCCTCAGTCTGATGGCAACTGCTTGATGGCAACTCACTCATCCAATCAAGGAGGGCTTCCTGGGGGAAGGGAACTCCTGGAGCTGCTGCTATTCCAGGTCTTTGATGATGGGATTTGGGGAGGAAGCAGAGAAGAAAAGAGTTGAGGTGGCCTGGTAGTTGCTGAGCCACTTCCACAGGCAGCTGTCAGTCTGGGCAGGGCTGGGGGTTTAGGGGTTGGGGAGCTGTCAGTTCTGGGAGCTGGGCTTCCCCAGGACTGAGTGCCAGAGGGGTGGGCTGGCTGGTGCAGGCTCAGGGCTGCTTGGGGCCTGGTGTCTGCACTTCTGCAGGGCGGGTGTGATGAGAGCTCCTTGGGCCTTTGGGGGGGGGGGGTTGGGAGCATTCCAGGGGAGCATTCCAGGCTTCTCTGAGTAATGCTTGGCTCTGGTATTCCTCCTGGAGCCCCCTGAAGCACACCCGGCCTGGGAGTACTCAGGCTCTGTCACCCAGCCTGCCCCCTCTGAAGACATGAGGGTGGGGGGCCCTGGGCCAAGGCCCTGGGAGCCCGCCTCCAGCATGAACCCCCCAAGGGCAGCTCTGAGCAAGGTGGGCCTCCTAAGACAACATCTAGCTGTTATTTTTCTCGGAGGGTGGTGGAGACACAGCATCCTCTTCACAGATCTTTCACCCTAAAGGCATCTGCTGCCCAATCTAAAAATACCCAGTCTAAAGCCTCCCCTTTCCTTTCCCCCCTGCACTGGCTGCCTTTGGCTCTTCCTTATGACCTCTGACCCCAAGCCCTGCCCCAGGGCCAGTGGGACTGCCGCATCCCCAGTTGAGCTATCCTCTTAGGCTCCTCTGTCTCCTGCCACCTCCCTGCATGCGCCTCCATCCCAAGGACACGCCATGGATTGTGAAAGATGGATGTTCCTCCCTGCTGCCATCCTCCAGGCCCACCCCTCCGCTGTCCCCATTCCCCTCTGTCCCTCAGGCTCCCCCTCACCCTGTGCTCTGTCCTCACACCAGGCGACACCCCTGGAGAGCCAGTCACCCCTCACTGGGTCCTGGATGGACGACCCTGGCGCATGGTCACCCTGGAGGAGCCGGTCAGTGCCACATCATCCCTGCCTCCGCAGGGCCCTGGGTCTCCCAGTGCCTTTGCCCCTCCCCAAATGTCAGTGTGGCAGTTTTACAGGGTTTTCGACATATCCCTCCCAGTCTTTCAGGCTCCTCCCTGAAGGGTTGACAGGCAGGGGCGGGGAGACATCTAGATTGCCTGAGTCTGTACACATGGAAGTCATTTTCAGGCTCCCACCTCCCACCCCCACTGCGTCTTCTTTTCTCTCCCTTCCCAGAACTAGGCCACCCTCATCCCATCAGGCAGTCTGTGGGCGTGGAACTTCAGGGACCTCTTTAAGAAAACACTAAGATATCTTCCTCTGGCAAATTTTACCAGAACGTGTGACCCTGTGGACACATTACTGTTACCCTGCCATTAAGTGGCCCGAAACCTCAGACTCACTGGCTCGTGCAGAATCCACTTCTGTCCACGGGCACTGGTCACTTTCTTGGTGGCCCTCAGATGCAATCCCCCACCCCATTTCCTTCTCCAGAATGCTCTGCCCCAGCCTCTTCCCAACATCCACCCATTGCACACTTCTAGAACAACACAGCCCCATCCCTGTGTGCTACACAGCTGTGCTGCAAACCAGAAGGCCAGTAGCCTTGGTATGACCATTTCATAGACGGGCAAACTGAAACCAAGCGAGGTTGGAGAAATTGCCCAAGTTCACACAACTCTTTAGCCCCGAAGTCTGAGACCCACTAGGACAACCCACTATCCAAGCCAGCAGGGAGGAAGGCAGGAAAGCACTGCCCTGGAGGCTGGAAGGCTCCCAAAGGCCCACAGTCCCCAGCCTAGTGCCTTCACTGGGTCCCCCAGACACTCTGGGTCCCCATTCAAGTGGTCAAGCATGGCGCCGGTCCAAGCTTTGAGAGCATTTTCCTGGACATCTCTGGCAGAGGGAAAGGTTGGACACACACTGGAGTCACCTCCTGGTCTGGCCTGGGCTGTGTCCAAGAAGGGGATCCCAGAGGGGCCTTGTTTTTCCCACTTATGGGCCCCCACATCCAGGAAGGCTGCCAAGATGCGGACAGTGTTGAGGCAGGAGTCCTGTCCCAGAGGAAGGAAACACTCACATTTCAGATCAGGGATGAGGTGCATAGTGAGGGATAGAGTTCCTCAGAGGGCAAGAAGTGAGGACAGCAGGGGAGCAGAGGGAGAGAGCAGGGATTCTGGGGTTTGGTGGTGGCAGGAGGAGGCTTTTCGTTTGGATTGCCCTTTTCCTCAGTACAGATCTTTCTCCAGTAAAGCAAGTGGCATTCTGGCCCCATGAGCTCATGCTTGGGGCCTTGCCGGGCTCTTGGCTCGGGCAGGGAGCTGTCTGCTCCCCACCTGTAAGGGAAAAGCCTCCACTCCAAGATTGTGAACCCCTTGACCTCTGGCCCAGCCCAGTGCATTGTGGGCTAAAAAGGAAGGCCCAGCGAGGGCTGGGGCCAGCATTCCGAAGACACAGCAGCTCTCCAGGAGGCTGTTGGACCAGCTCCGACTCTGGGCCCCCAGCCAGGCTGAGTGGACAAGGGAGGCAGATGGGGTCGTGGAAGAGGCAAAGAGGGTAGGGAAGGAGAGGCTGGCAGGCTGGCCTGGGCCCTTCCTGACATATGGCCAAGAAAGCCAGTGTTTTCCACTTGGCCCCGGCAGAGGTCTGTGTTCACTCCATAGGATCTGTGAAACAGGTGCGGGTGAGCCTGCTGGAGACCGAGGGGAATTTCAGGGCCTGGCAGGTTGTCAGAATGGGAGGCCGAGGAGTCAAGTCTGAGTTCTACAGGGAGTGGGGAGAAGTAGGATACAGAAACAAGGGGTTGTGAGGAGGCCCGAGCCACGGCTACCCGGTGGCCACCCACTCTCCCTCACGGTCTCAGGACTGCACAGTCCTCCCTGCCGAGAGGAAGCCCAGGCATGAAAGAGGAGGGAGGGCCAGAGGAAAGGCCCAGCAACCTTGAGCAAGGCTGGGCACCTTTCTGGGACCCCTGGTCTCCCTAGGGAGGAAGAGGTATGAACTTAGTAGGCTGTGTCCAATGGCTGCTGTCAGAACAACAAACAGCGTGAATTTGGGAACATCTTCAACTGCATATTCTCATCCTCACTTTCATCCAGGCCCACCAGGGCAAGTGGTGACCCTTCTGTCCCCTGCCCCCATGTACTTCCCGTGAGCTCCATTGCCAGCGGGCTCCACATCCCAGAGGCCAGGCTACCTCTCATCCCAGCCCTACACTCCTTCTTGCCCAGGTCTTGAAGCTAGACAAGGGGCTGGTAGCCTTGGAGGCTGAAGGCCAGGAGCTCCTGTTGGAGCTGGAGAAGAACCAGTGAGTACTAGTCTGGGGGGGGGGGGGGGCTGGGAGTCAAGACAGCCCTTCTCTCTGGGGTGGGGCGGACTGGGGAGAACCCAGGAGGGGGACTGGAAGGGTGAGGACCCTGAGGAGGTTCAGGTGACAGAGAGAGTCATGCCAACCCATGACTGGCTCCCTTGAGGCTTAAGTGGACTTTTGGGCTGGGTTAGCCCTGCTGTGGGGCACATTGCTCATTCAGGCCCCAGGAGCATTTTGTTAGCTCCCTGCTGGGAAACGAGTAGGCACCACCTAATGGAAATGAGTAGGTATCCACCTCATGGGTCCTCAAAAAGAATCTTGAGTCAAAAGAAAATCCAAGATAGGTTCCAAAGATGGTGGGCATGCCAGGCTAATGGAATGATGAGGACAAAGGTTGCAGTGGTACAAAGATCAAGGCATATTCAGGGGCATCCATTTGTCTGACCCGCCCAGAGAGTCCCCATCTGCAGGGAAGGTAGCAACGGGAAATGAATTTGGGGAGTCCCAGGAGGGCCAGATCACAGAAGGTCATTTTAGTGCTGAGTATCCTGGAGTGTGCAGAGCCAAAGATTTTGAGTTGGTGAATGGGCAGGCAAAGCTGGGCTGGGTGGGGTGGAAGTTCAAGGTGGAGCATGAGATCTTAAAGCCATTCAGACTATATTATTAACAGCTATTTATTTATTTATTTATTTATTTTTTCCTGAAGCTAGAAACGGGGAGAGACAGTCAGACAGACTCCCGCATGCGCCCGACCGGGATCCACCCGGCACGCCCACAAGGGGGGGACGCTCTGCCCCTCTGGGGCATCGCTCTGCTGCGACCAGAGACACTCTAGCGCCTGGGGCAGAGGCCAAGGAGCCATTCCCAGCGCCCGGGCCATCTTTGCTCCAATGGAGCCTCGGCTGTGGGAGGGGAAGAGAGAGACAGAGAGGAAGGAGAGGGGGAGGGGTGGAGAAGCAGATGGGCGCTTCTCCTGTGTGCCCTGGCCAGGAATCGAACCCGGGACCCCTGCACGCCAGGCCGACGCTCTACCGCTGAGCCAACCGGCCAGGGCCAACATCTATTTATTTATAAGTGCTTGTTTCATGGTAGGCACTAAGCACTCTACGTCTGCTTTATTCTCCCCCGTGGAATCACCATGCCTAACCACAGTACTCTGGGGTTTGAAGTCCCATGCATTAAATGATCATATCACCTACTTCCTAGTGCTGTGTGTGTGCATGGAGCAGGGAACGAAGCTTGCGAAGGTGAAGGAAAGACTGGCAGGTAGAGAAGCAGGCATCACAGGTCTTTGGGGCAGTCTTGCAGGACAGAGGTCAAGGCGAGGTCAGGGTCAAGGATTTTTTTTTTAAAAAAGAGAGATTGATTTATGGTTGATCCATCTTGGTGGGGAGGATCCCGGTGAGATGGGGCCCAAAGGTGGAATCATGAAGGGGATTAGCATCACTGAGGGACAGCTGGGAACATACGTGGGGGCTGGGGGTCAGAGAACTAGAGAGAAGACTGACCAGATGCCCAACAAGGGTAGGCAGCAGAAAAGGCCACCTAGGGAGTTCAACCACATCCTTGGCTGCAAGTCCCATCTTCTCTGCAGGGTCTCCTGAGTCCTCCCCTCCTGCCCAGCCCCAGCCCTGGGCATTCAGCTGCCTGCCACAGGCTCCACAGGGACCACAAACCCTGCCCCCAGTGCTGCTCCTCCCTGACGCTTCCCACACTCCCACTTCCCATATCAAAGCCACCACCAAGCTCCTTCCTGCCCTTCACTTTTCTCCCTGTAGCGCAAGGGTTTTCTGAGCTAAGCAACACGCAGTTGCTCCTGTCCCTTTCTCAAGATAGACTTTGGTGCTTCTTAACTGCCAGCTCTGTGCCTCACTCATAGAGCTGCTCCATTAGCATTCAGGGAGGAAGTCTAGAGGGCATCCTGGAGGAGGCAGAGCTGAATTAGGTGATCCCTACAAAACCCCCTCCCAGCAGGCTGCTGGCTGCAGGATACACAGAAACCCACTACAGCCCAGCTGGGCAACCAGTGGTGCTCGTCCCCAACAACACGGTGAGATACTTCCATGGGCACTGAGGACAGGGTGAAGGGCGCAGGGGCATGTACTTCTTGAAGGCCTCCCCACCATTCCTTCCCCAGCCTCCTCCTATTCCTGAAGAGGGGCTGGAGCCAGCTCCCCACCATGCCTGCTCTCCTGCCCCTCCCACTTCAGTCTTGGCTGAGATCTGAGACTGGGTGCCTTTGCTCTCCAGGATCACTGTCACTACCATGGGCGTGTGAGGGGCTTCCCAGACTCCTGGGTAGTCCTCAGCACCTGCTCTGGGATGAGGTGAGGAGTTCTGGGGGAGGGGGCTGGCCTGGGACTAGGGTAAGAGTTTTCTCACAGCCCCTTCTGCACCCTTTTGCACCGTAGAGGCCTGATCGCGCTCAACAACAATGCCAGCTATTATGTACACCCCTGGCCATCTGGGGATGCCAAGGATGGCTCCACCCACAGGATCTTCTGGACCGAGCAGCTACTTAGCTGGAGAGGGGCCTGTGGCCACAGGGATCGCGGAGACAAAGGGAACATGACCAGCCTTTCTCATGCCACCCAGATCAGGGTTAGGGGAACAGGCAGGGGCAGGAATGGGAAGGCAGTGCCCATAGCCCTCCAAATCAGAATGACAGGGATGTGTGGCCCCAGTTCAGGGTCTCATGTCCTGATGTTTTTATTTGGAGGCTAAAGAAACAACTTCTAGCACATTTTTAAAGTTAACTTTGTGCTTTCTGGGGATTGAGGTTGGTGGTCAGGGCTCAAGCCCAGCAGCCTGCCACTCAGAGTCACGATTGCCTCTTTCCAGGACATGCGGGATGCTGGGAGAAGCCAGAGGTACCTGGAGCTGTACATAGTGGCTGACCACACCCTGGTGAGAGCAGGCTCAATGGGGTTCTGGGGCTGAATGAGGCCATCTCAGCCTGTCACACTGCCATATTGCTACCCTTTCAGTTCTTGACCCAGGGCCAGGACTTGAACCGCACGAGACAGCGCCTTCTGGAGATTGCAAACTACGTGGACCAGGTTGGGGGTAGTGGGTGGGAAGATAGGCCTAATAGGAGTGACGGCCCCAGGGTCAGGCAGGTCCTAGCTGGAACTGGCAGGCTTGGAGATGAGAGAAAATGGAAGGGGAAAGAGCAGGGCCACCAGCACGGTGGTACTGTGGTCCCCTGCTTCAGGCCCATCCGCCCTGACCACAGATTCTCAGGACTCTGGACATTCAGGTGGCGCTGACTGGCCTGGAAATATGGACTGAGCAGGACCAGAGCCGCATAATGTCAGACGCAAACGCCACCCTCTGGGCTTTCCTGCAGTGGCGCCGGGGGCTGTGGGTGCGGCAGCCACACGACTCTACACAGCTGCTCACGTGGGTGCCTCCCATCCCCACGAGGGTACCCCGCTGGGCGCACCCCCTTCCCAGCATCGCCGGGTCACACCACACTCCACCTTCAGGGGCCGCACTTTTCAGGGCAACACCGTGGGCCTGGCACCCATTGAAGGCATGTGCCTTGCAGAGAGCTCTGGAGGCGTGAGTGTGGTGAGCTCCGTGGGGGACTGGGTGGAAGGAGAGGCGCAGGGGATTGGGGTGCGGGTCTCCTCAGCCCCCAGTGACAGTCCCCACGCCCTCCCAGGACCACTCCGAGCTCCCCATTGGTGCTGCAGCTACCATGGCCCATGAGATAGGCCACAGCTTTGGCCTCAGCCATGACCCCGATGGCTGCTGCGTGGAGGCAGCGGCTGAGCCAGGCGGATGCATCATGGCAGCGGCCACTGGGTATGGGCAACCTGGTGTGGGGGAGAAGGGCTGCTGGGGAGGCTCCACAAGAGCGGGGCCCTACTTCGGCTGCATTCCTTTGGGTGAATGCTTACCTCTCAGTTTCCTCTTCTGTAAAATGGGGATATGATCATAGTAATCGCCCTGATTGGATGAAGATTCTTTTCGGGAAAACCTAGCGAAGTTACTCCTCCAGGACTGGCAGCGTTGTGCTGGGATTCAACTTTCCGTCCTGGGCTGTCATTTCCTGGCGTCACACCATCCCGTCTGGAGCTTCTGTTTGACTTTGCTCGGGTCACTTACCTACTCTGGGCTCTGCCTCACGCAGGTGGCGTCTGCGCACCCGCGGCTGTGTGGCCAAGCAGGGGTAGTCCTGGAGGGTGGGGGTCGGTGAAGATTAAGGCGTTAAAGGGCAGGGGGTCCCCACAAGCCCCGACGTCTTTACCCGACCGTAGGCACCCGTTCCCCCGCGTGTTCAGCGCCTGCAGCCGTCGCCAGCTGCGCGCCTTCTTCCGCAAGGGGGGCGGTAAGTGCCTCTCCAACGCGCCGGAGTCTGGGCTCCTGGTGCCGCGGGCGCACTGTGGGAACGGCTTCCTGGAGGAGGGCGAGGAGTGCGACTGCGGCGCCGGCCAGGTTAGGTCCACGCGTCGGGCTCCCGGAGGTCAAGGCTGGCCCCCGCCCGCCCCCTCCCCCAGGGCCTGGAGCACTGCGCCCTCACCTGGTCCTTTTTGCCTTTTCGGCTCCAGGAATGCCCCAACCCTTGCTGCTTCGCCCACAACTGCTCGCTGCATGAGGGGGCCCAGTGCTCCCATGGAGACTGCTGTGCCAGCTGCCTGGTGAGAGCACGGGAGGCTTGGAGGTGAGGGTGGAGGGGCGCTGGGGAGCCGGCCTGTTTGTCCTAGCTAATTGGCGTCCCCCAGTCCTATTCGGGTGTTGGCTCTGTTCTGGGCTGGAGTCCGCCTAGCTGTCCCCCGGGCTCTCCCGCCTCTGAGCCTCGCTGTTGGCGTGGATCTCTCACTGCCCAATGTCTCTGTCTCCGCTGCTCTCCCGCCACCCGGGTCGCCTGCATAGCTGAAGCCGGCGGGCGCGCCGTGCCGTCGGGCTGCGGGAGACTGTGACCTCCCGGAGTTCTGCACGGGCGCCTCTCCCTACTGTCCCCCAGACATCTTCTTACTGGACGGCTCGCCTTGCGCCAGCGGCCGCGGCTACTGCTGGGACGGCGCGTGTCCCACGCTGGAGCAGCAGTGCCAGCAGCTCTGGGGGCCTGGTGAGAACACTCGCGCGCTCTCGCGCGCCGCCCTTATCCTGGGGTCTGAGGAGTTTTCTACTCCAGGGAAGATGGGCGGGGGCGGGGGGACTGAGGGCGGGGGGAGCGTGGTCCCCAGCCCCGCCTACGCTTCACAGGCTCCCGCCCAGCCCCAGAGGCCTGTTTCCTCGTGGTGAACTCGGCAGGAGACGCACAGGGGAACTGCGGCCAGGACGAAGAGGGCAGCTACGTGCCTTGTACGCAGAGGTGGGAAGAGGAGCAGAGGGGCCAGAAGCTGGGGAGTGGGTTGGGGGCCAGGAGACACTCCACGCTGTTTGACCGACCTCTGCTTGGTTTCAGTGATGCACAGTGTGGGAAGCTGCAGTGCCAGGGCGGGGAGCAGAGCCCACTGACACCACACACGCTGCCGGTGGACTCTACCATCCACCTCGGCAGCCGCGAGGTGACCTGCAGGGGAGCCTTCCTGCTACCTGGTGCCCTCCTGGGCCCGCCTCAGTTGGGCCTGGTAGAGCCTGGCACCCAGTGTGGACCTGCAATGGTGAGCCCTGCCCACCTGACCCTACCTGCCACTTGAATCCCTAGGGCCAAAGCGTCGCTCCCCCACACTGCTTAGTGCATGCCACTTCCGTAGGTGTGCCAGGACAGGCGCTGCCAGAACACCACCTTTCAGGCGGTGGAGCGCTGCCTGAGGGCCTGCCACGGCCATGGGGTGAGTGGTCTGCAAGGTGTGTGTGTGGGGTGACGGTGAGGTTCCTCATTCCCTGCGACCGTCCTTCTCTCTTCCTCTGCAGGTTTGCAATAGTAACCACAACTGCCACTGTGACCCTGGCTGGGCTCCGCCCTCCTGTGACAAGCCAGGGCTGGGTGGTAGTGTGGACAGTGGCCCTGCGCAGCCTGAAAGTGCGCATGCAGGGGGGCGGGTGGGGAAGGGCCACGTGATACACCCACTTAGGACTCAGCCCACCCTGTCTTCCACAGACCACCACGCCTTCCTGCTGGCAGTGGTCTCGAGCTTCCTGCTGCCTCTGCTTCCTGGGGCCGGCCTGGCCTGGTGCTGCTACCGGCGGGGGTCCCCACTCCAGCGATGTCTCTGTGGCTCAAGGAGGGACAGTGGGTAGGCGCCGAAGGCTCCCTGCTCCCTGAGCCCGCTCCCGTGGTTCCTGCTCCTCAGAGTTCTGCTGGGCCTGGGGCAGCTGGTGTGGGGTTAGGCTTTGTCCTCAGGTGCAGAGAGGCAGCAGAGGTAGTGGGAAGAAGCCTTGAGCGGGAGGCACGAGGGGTCTCTGCGCCTTCCACCCCTCCCCATTGCTGAGCTTCAGTCCCTGTTTGTCCATTCTCCTGTTTCTGCCACCAGGGGGCTGCCTCGACTTTGTCTTTGCCCTGTTTTCCACCAGCTCATAATCAATTCCTGCTTCACTGTGCCCTTCAAGACCTCTCCGACCCCCTGTCACTTCCTCTCCCTAAATCTCTGCTGTTTCCTCCTTTGGGTTCCCAAACGCTGGGGCCAGAACGTCTCTTTACTCCATAACACCGGTCGGCGGCTGTAGCACCAGAGGTCTTTGTTAGGCCTGCCCTAACCCAGTTCTCCAGGAGTTGGGAGGAGGGTCCTATAATATCTAGGGCTGCCCCTTCACTAGGTGCTGGGCAAGGCAGGCACCTTTGGCCACATCTGACACAGCCTGGCCTTGGGAGTGCTCAGGACAAGCTGAGGAAAGAGCAGGGTTTGGGTTGGAGGCAGGGACCGAGGGCATCCCTGACAGGGGTGGGCACCAGCCAGGCCCCAAGTGCCAGGTGAGAGGGCCTTGACACAATGTGTGGTGACGGCAGGTCTGAGGGCAGAGGTGCAGGTGCTCAGAGCTTGGTGGGTCAGCATGAGGGGTCCTTTAAGGGGGCAGTGACTGCATCTCATCACCAGCGCGAAGTCTTGAGGGCAGTGGAGACTGTTTGGAAGAGACATGGAAGGAAGTGGCAGGCCTTGGGAGATGGGACATGAGCAGCCACACATAGTTTGAAGTCATCAAGGGCAGCAGGGCCCCCCAATGGCAAGGAGTGCAGGCACAGCTGCCACTAGGGAGGCCATCGCTCCTCTTCGGGATCTGAGTGATGCCAACATCTGGAGGGTGCCCGGATGCTGGGTGGTGCTGGAGTGCAGGAGAAATGCCAGGGCCGGAAGGAAAGTGTCTGCAGCCCTGGAAGGGCCAGAGTCTGGCTTAGAGCCTGGACCCCAAGGGCTCCTCGTAGGCGGGAACAGGAAGTGAGCTGGAGAGAGTGACCTGGAGCAGAAAGAAGGATGGAGAATCAGTCAGTACAGGAGGCAGAGCAGAAGAAAAACTTGGGTTGGGCCTGTGCTGCTGGCTGCCACTGTTCTCTTTTCTCGCTGCTCAGGCCCAAAGATGGCCCACGCAGGGACCACCCCCTGGGCAGTGTTCATGGCCTGGAGTTGGGCCCCTTGACCACTGGAGAGCCTCAACCCCTTGGTGAGTGAGGCACTAGGGGAGATGGGGAGGGAAGTAAAGGGATGGACTCTTGGGCCTCCTCCTCTCCTCTTAGCACCTAACCACCTTGAGTCCCCGGCACCCTGTGCACGGCAAGAACCACTGCCGGCTGTGTTCACAGCACTCATTCTCTGCCCATTGCTCATTCTCTGCCCATTGCTCATTCTCTGCCCATTGCTCCAAGACACGGAGATCTCTGCCAGAGCCCAACAGCCACCTTGAGAAACCTGGGCGCTGTGGCCCTGCCTGCACCCCAAGGTAGGAGAGGACCTTGATGTGGGGACCTCTACTTCCCACTGCCTCTCTGTTGCCCCTCAGCTTATTGTCCCCTGCTCTGGGGTTTCTGAGCTTGGGTTCTGAGATATGACCACATGGAGAGGCTGTTGTCATGGAGGCCAGATGCTGGAAGACTCTGAAGTGGGGGAGGGAGAAGTGGCTTTTCCTGGGTCATAGGTCCTCACTGAGAAAGAACAAGGGGTCCCTGTCACATGACTTGCAACCTGAGGTCCCAGCCCTCAGGGGATGACTCCTCCCCCCTTTATTTTCAGCAGGTCAAGTCCAGAAGCCAAGATCCTGTCTCTGGTGAGAGGGGTGTCCTCAGATGAGGACATGTAAAGACAGGTGGCTTCTGCAGCCATTCCAGGCTCTTGGACCACCAATGGCAGAACCAGCAAGTCAGCTGACCTCCTGCACCTTCAGGCAGCTTGCAAGTTTCTTCCCCGAGTTACCTCTGCCCTCCCCACTCCAGGACACCAGAGCCTCATCAGAATTTGCCTAATGCTGTCCCCGTTCCTTAGGGCCACGGATCATGCCAGCGCAAGCATCCATCTGTTATGACTTCCTGGGTCTGAGAGATCTAGGAGGCTGACAACTCCATCATTACCAGTGTTTATCTAGGGAACTTATACACGAGGCACATCTTGACCAACAGCAACACAAAGTGGATATCCACCACACCATGTGTCAGGCTCTAGTCTAAAGGGTTATATATGACAGAGCAGGATAGATAGGGGTGCTGGGGTGTGACCCACCCCAGATAAGGGAAAATGTCTTGCATGCTTGCCCAGGGAAGGGCTTGTTGCAGGAACCAGCATGCTTGGGACCTAGGGGAGGGGTGATCAGACAGGCTCTGAGGGGATTTATGGGAAGCGATCTCTGTTCTGACCCAGAGGATCTGGCTGCAGTCAGGCAGTGGTCATGTCATGGAACAGTCCTTCCCACCATCAGTCCAAGGAGTGAAGGTCACATAGTCGCTGACCTCCTGTCACCAGGAGAGGCTGGACCACACTGGGCATTGGGAACGGCCTCTGTCCGTGGAGCCTGGGGGGGGGGTGCTACATGAACTTCACCCAGACTCAGCTCTGCAGAGGGGAGTGACTGCTGGGCCGGAGCCTGGACCCTGGGACCCGGGGTGCTACATGAACATCACCCAGACTCAGCTCTGCAGAGGGGAGTGACTGCTGGGCCGGAGCCTGGACCCTGGGACCCGGGGTGCTACATGAACTTCACCCAGACTCAGCTCTGCAGAGGGGAGTGACTGCTGGGCCGGAGCCTGGACCCTGGGACCCGGGGTGCTACATGAACTTCACCCAGACTCAGCTCTGCAGAGGGGAGTGACTGCTGGGCCGGAGCCTGGACCCTGGGACCCGGGTGCTACATGAACATCACCCAGACTCAGCTCTGCAGAGGGGAGTGACTGCTGGGCCGGAGCCTGGACCCTGGGACCCGGGGTGCTACATGAACTTCACCCAGACTCAGCTCTGCAGAGGGGAGTGACTGCTGGGCCGGAGCCTGGACCCTGGGACCCGGGGTGCTACATGAACTTCACCCAGACTCAGCTCTGCAGAGGGGAGTGACTGCTGGGCCGGAGCCTGGACCCTGGGACCCGGGGTGCTACATGAACTTCACCCAGACTCAGCTCTGCAGAGGGGAGTGACTGCTGGGCCCGAGCCTGGACCCTGGGACCCGGGGTGCTACATGAACTTCACCCAGACTCAGCTCTGCAGAGGGGAGTGACTGCTGGGCCGGAGCCTGGACCCTGGGACCCGGGGTGCTACATGAACATCACCCAGACTCAGCTCTGCAGAGGGGAGTGACTGCTGGGCCGGAGCCTGGACTCTGGGACCCGGGTGCTACATGAACTTCACCCAGACTCAGCTCTGCAGAGGGGAGTGACTGCTGGGCCGGAGCCTGGGCCCTGGGACCCGGGGTGCTACATGAACATCACCCAGACTCAGCTCTGCAGAGGGGAGTGACTGCTGGGCCGGAGCCTGGACCCTGGGACCCGGGTGCTACATGAACTTCACCCAGACTCAGCTCTGCAGAGGGGAGTGACTGCTGGGCCAGAGCCTGGACTCTGGGACCCTACATTTCAGACTGAGTCCACATCCCCGGAGCCTGGCCCCTGCAAAATAAACAAAACCCTTGGGACCTCCCTCCCTTCCTCTTCCTGTCATCTTGTCCCCCAGATGCTTCCTCAGCTCCACCCATTGCTAGTCCTGCACCTGGGGTTCTGGAGGAGTGTGGAGTATACTGCAAGCTCCCCACCCACTTTGGACATTACTGAGTCTTCCCTCCACTCCCTGCGAGGGGACAGAGAGAGCCATTTTAGAAAGGACACCAAAGGGCCTCTGTCTTTTCTGTCTGTAAATTTAACCCCATGGGGCTCCCTGAGGGGTGATGGCTGCTTGGTGGAGCCTCAAATGGTAGTCAGGGCCCCAGATGGACCCGGGCATAGGACAGTGTTGCCTTGCTTGAATGAACCCTTTGTCCCACCTCACCTGCCCCCCTTGGGCATTCTCAGAAGCCTCCCTTATTCTCTCCCTTTGCTTCATGCAAGAGTTGCTGAGAGAGCTTCTGTATCAGCCAGCTGTTGCTGCGTAACAACAATCCCCTAAAACTTAGTAGCTTAGAACAACAGCCAATTCTGTGAATTGGCAAATTAGGTTGAACTCAGCTGGTGGTTCCCTTGGCCTCAGCTCAGTTATTTATATATTTGCTGTCAAATGCTGGTCAGCTAGGTAGTTCTGTTCTGGGGTGGCTGGCTGTTGGCTGGGGTGATGGGGATGGATGGGCTGTGTGTTTCTCATTTTCCAGCAGGCTAGCCTGGGCTTGTTCACAGCTGGGGAGGATTCTAAGAGAGCAAGACCAGGATTAGGATGTGGTCAGTTACCTACATTGGGCACGTGTGCACACACACACACACACACACACCACATCAAGACAATATTTTAATGCGATATTTTGAAAGATCAAAACGCCAAAATAGATGATGAACAAAATATCAAAATTTTAGGTAAAGACAGGATCAATAACAGTGCCACGCCAGAGGCAAAAGCAAAAATCAGTCATTGCGATCCTGAGACAAGTTCCTTTCTCACGTCATCCTGCAAGAGATGAATGGGAAGCTTGCAAGGCCTCTTGAAATACCATGACTGGCACGTGTTCATTACTGTAACATTCTATTAGCCCAAGCAAGTCACAGGGCCAGCCCAGTTTCCAGGGATTGGGGGAAAACGCCACTTCTAATGGGAGGAGTGCCAAAACCATCTTTCAGAGCATGTGAGGAGCTGGGGAGTTCTTCACAGAAGAGGCAGCCCCCCTCCGGAGCTTGCTCTCACTCCACCAGCCCAAGAGACGAAATGGGACTTTTCTAAAGCCCTGTGCTATGTTCTTTGTATCTGTGGGATTTTTAAAGACTTTATTCATTTTAGACAGGAGAGAGAGAGAGAGAGAGAAAGAGAGAGAGAGAGAGAAGGGAGGAGCAGGAAGCATCAACTCCCATATGTGCCTTGACCAGGCAAGCCCAGGGTTTTGAACCGGCGACCTCAGCATTCCAGGTGGACACTTTATCCACTGCGCCACCACAGGTCAGGCTGTGGGATTTTGATGTATAGAGAAAACTGAGTAATGACATAGAGAGGTTAATGCTGTTGTAAGTTTTTGGGTTTTTTTAGAGACAGAGAGAGTCAGAGAGAGGGATAGACAGGGACAGACAGACAGGAACAGAGAGATGAGAAGCATCAATCATTAGTTTTTCGTTGCGTGTTGCAATACCTTAGTTGTTCATTGAGTGCTTTCTCATATGTGCCTTGACCACAGGCCTTCGGCAGACTGAGTAACCCCTTGCTCAAGCCAGCGACCTTGGGTCCAAGCTGGTGAGCTTTTGCTCAAACCAGATGAGCCCGCACTCAAGCTGGTGACCTCAGGCTCTCAAACCTGGGTCCTCCGCATCCCAGTCCGACGCTCTATCCACTGCGCCACTACCTGGTCAGGCTGTTGTTTTTTATCACATACAATTCCCCAAAAAAGGGGGCATGCAGGGCCACCTGGGGAAAGACTGGGGAACTGCCACAGATTGGAGGAAACTAAGGCAACCCGACCAGTGAGTGCCCTGTGGGATCCTGGATTGGATCTAGGGACAGGAAAAGGACCTTAGCAGAAAAACTGGGGCAATTCAAAATTGCCAGTCTGTAATTTATTGTATTGTAACAATGTTAATTTTCCAGTTTTAACAATTATACTATGATTATGTAAGTGTTAACATGAGGGGAGAAACATATAAGGGGGAACGCTAACATTTTTACTTTTCTTCAAGTCTAAAATTAGTTAACAATAAAAAGGTAAAAAATTATAAAAGAAGGAAAGTAACAATGTTGCTTCATAAGTTAACAGTTTAGCATGGGAGAGACAAAGTCTCTGGGAGTTGTTGTGTAGGAGCTGCTGTGGGGAGGAGGGTGCTGTAGGCCCCTCTAGACAGATTCAGGCTCCAGATTCAGTTGCTCCCAGATCTACCTGAAGGCGCAGCTTGGGGTGGGGACTCGGTGGAGGCGAGGAGTCACGTAAAGGCTCCTCCCAGCCGCAGCAGGAGAGCTCTCATCAGCAGCATCTGGGTTTCTACCCGCTCCAGCTCAGGCAGCACTGGGAAGAAGGCACCTGTTTCCACAGGTTCTGCTTGGGGCTGTCTGTCCTCTCCTTTGTTTGCAGGCCGGCATGGCCCACTGCTCGGGGTCCGCGATGCTGCTGCTACCGCTGCTATGGCTGTTTCTGAGTGAGTGGCTGCTTTTTCCCCAGGACCCCTGAACCCCGGCCTCTCTGTCCCAGATCCTCAGGGATAGGGTAGAAGGCAAGAGGGTGATTCCAGGAAAAGCGGGAAGGTAGAAAGTGCTTGGGGTACAGGGACACCTGGCAGTCTGCTCTGCAGTGTTCTGCTCTTCCTGCCTCTTGCCTTTGGGTTGGTGGAGTCACCCCCTCGCTACTTCCCAAGTCCCACCTTGGTACCCCTGCCTCAGGAACTTTCTTTTTCACATTGTCTCCCCCCTCCTGCTTCTCTTACCCCTCCTCCAGCCCCAGCCCTCCACCTTTAGCCTTGGAGTTTCATACTGATCCCTTGCCCTGTATCTTCAGTGTCTCTGTGCCACTCATCTGCTGCTCCACCTGCTCAGATTGTCCCTTCCCCACCTGAAGCAGCACAGAAGGAAGGGTCATTTTACTGGGTGGGATGGGGAGAATGAAATCAGGCAAAGGTTTAAGGCAGAGGAGATCCTGGAGCTGAGATGCACTGTTTGAAGGTTATCATGAGGTAAGGGTGCTCCTGGCAGAGGAAGAAAGGTAAGCAAATGAGCAAAGGTGGAACTAAGACCTTAGGGGACAGACACTAGGTGCTGTTGTGTGTGGCTGAGGCCTGGGGACATGAGGGGCTTTACTGGGAGGGAAGGGCAAAGCTTGCCTGCTACTCTGTGTGTCCTGGAGGAGGAGAAGAGAGGAGAGAGGGAGGGCTCACCCTGCTACTCCGATCCTCTCCACTCACATATCCATTCCAAGTCCTAGTGTCTGTCAGTCCTTCCTGCAGAGAGGAGAGCACTGAAGCCACTACAAGAATAACCATGGTGCCCAAAAGAGGTGGCCAGTGCAGAGAGGGACTCTGCTGCTAGCCCTGAAGCAGGGAACATCCTCCTCCATTTATACAGTGAGATGGGTGTGGGGCCAGCCTCAGAACCACCTTACTAGAAAGCTTCTTGCCTAAGTGAGATGCTCCTGGGAGGTCTGGGAGCATGAGGGGCAGAGGTAGCTGGGTTTGGTGACATATGTCCTAGAAAGGGACTGCCAAGTCTCAACCTCTGCAAACCCTGGCTTGGCTGGGTTTAGATGTAGTCTGCAGCATGTCTGCACAAAGCTTACCCTCTGTCCAATGAACGAACCCCTGGTGTCTGATTGTTGTACCAAGTGCACTCAAGTGCAGCCAGGCCCTCCAGTTCCCAGAGCTCTTTTGAGAATCCCCCTTTCGTCTAGCTGGTGAAGGGTGGAGGAACCAGGAGGAGGCCAAAGTCCAGATGGGGGCAGCGTGGGTTAGACCGGCTAGAAGGGAGCATCAGAAGGGAATGGAGGGGTAAGACCCCGGTGGCAGAGGGAGGGGGAGGTGCAGGATGTCAGGAAAGAAGGAGAACCAGAAACCTATAGTCCCATTCAAAGGGCCCTCAAGCCGGAGGGGGGAGAAGAGGAAAGGAAGAAAGCTCAGCGTGCCAAGGAGGACGAAGTGTCCATTGCCCTCAAGGCCGTTTCTGGTTAAATCTTCACTAATGACAGGGCCCCAGAAGCCTTGTTTCCCGCGTCAGTGGGATCTCACGCGAGTGGGAGGGGTTCCGCGGAACCCTCTTTGTTTGGGTGTGGCTGTTCTGTGCGAGGCGTGGTGCCTGGGTAGGATGGGCCTCAGCCTCTAGGGGAGCCCAGTGTCCCCCATTCATCCCTCATGTGTTGCGAGAACCCCCTGAGCCTGCCGCCGCTCATCCCCGCGACTGAAGGCCGGTCAGTGCCAGTGGTCCACACTTTCAGGTCACACGCTGCTCCCCTCGGGCTATGAGCTCGTCCCCATCTTAGGGAGGCGGCGCTGAGGGTGAGTACGCCCGTGGGCCGCCCCTCCACCAGGGTCTCCCAGCTTGGCCGCACGGAACCGATGCGTGGACGCGGCCGAGGCGTGTACCGCGGACGGGCGGTGTCAGCACCTCCGCACTGAGTACGTGGCGCGGTGCCTAGGTCGGGACGCGGCCGCGGGTTGCGCCCGTGCCCGTTGCCACCGCGCCCTGCGCCGCTTCTTCGCCCGCGGACCTCCCGCGCTCACCCACGCGCTTCTCTTCTGCCCGTGTCTCGACCCCGTGTGCGCGGAGCGCCGGCGCCAGACCTTCGTGCCCGCCTGCGCCTTCTCGGGGCCCGGCCCGGCGCCGCCCTCCTGCCTGGAGCCCTTAGATGCCTGCGAGCACAGCGGGATCTGCAGGTGTGGGCGGGGCGGCGGGCTGGGGGCTGGGCGGGGCGGGCCGTCGGGGTGGGGGCGGGGCAAGGGGCGGACCGGCGGGGCTGGGCGGGGCTCCCATTCGCCTATCGCTTTCCCGCCGCTCCGCGCAGGCCCCGCCTCCTGGCCTTCCAGGTGTCCTGCGTGCCCGCCCCCAGCGCCTCCGACGGCTGTTCCCGGGAACAGGCCCTCAGCTGTCTGCGCGCCTACGCGGGCCTCGTGGGTACACACTGTCAGGGTCCGGGGGCGGGCGGGCTCTCCCAGGCTTCCTCCACTTGGGTGGACAGATTGCCCGCTCTCCGGGTCCCCGTAGGCACCGCAGTTACCCCCAACTACGTGGACAACGTTAGCGCGCGCGTGGCGCCCTGGTGCGACTGCGGAGCCAGCGGAAACCGGCGGGAGGAGTGCGAAGCTTTCCGGGAGCTCTTTACAGGAAACCGTTGCTTGGGTGAGGGCCGGCGTGGGGCGGGCCGGGGCGGGAGCGTGGTTGGCTTTTGTTGCTCCCTACCAAGCCGCCTGGCGGGCAGGAGCCTGTTCTAGAGGTGAAGAAACAGGCTTTGCAGCAGCCAGGTAGGCACTTCTGCCTCTGCAGTGGTCCTGCGCCTTCGGGAATCTGTGCTCAGCTGTTTCGGGGGCCACGTGACAGAGCCAAGTCGACGCCTAGGAGTGTGTAGGCTGGTAGAAGACCTGGAATGGAAAGAGTTGAGATTCCTGCTTCTGCCACTTCGGAGGCAGTTCTATCCCTGAGGCACTAACAGCTCCTTTCAATTGATGAACTTGACTTCTGGGTTTGAATAGCTTGGTGGTTCCCTGCCCAGTCTGAGTTAGGGGGCCTGAGTTTGAAACCCTACTCTAACCCATTTTGTGTTCATCTGTAACATAGGGATGATAATTGTCACCCTCCTCAGTGAGGGTGGAAGACTACAAGGTTTATAAGGCACTCATAGCACAGTTGTCCTTACTTTGTTATTCCTTAACCTGCGCCTTCCATTCCGGAAGCCAGTCTTTGCAGACACTCTAGCTTCCCATCCGTGTGTAGGGAGAAGCCCTGCAGGATGCCAGGGGTCTCTCAGTCTCCAAGGAGCTGGTCCTTGTGCTAGGGTTTCCCAGCCAAGCCCACCCTGGACCCCTCTCGCTACAGATGGTGCCATACAGGGCTTTGACAGAGGGCAGTCCCCAGTCTTGCAGGACCATTCTCACTCCCACCAGAACCCTGAGCACATCCTCCTGCAGGTAGGTGCAGGTCGGGGATGGTGAACTGATGTCCCCTGCACTGCTTCTTCCATCCTTCCAAGCCAGTTGGGCCTAGATGGACATGAATGACCTGGGATGGGGGTGGATGCAGAGAGCAGAGCCAGGCTTCTGGCTCAAGCCCACACTCTGCTCTCACCCCCCAAGGTGCCCTCCGCAGATGGGCCCCTGCAGGAGTGCTCCCTCTTCTCCATGCTACTTGTCCTGGCTCTCCAGGCTCTGCTCTGACTAGGACAGTGGACCTTGGACAACACAGCCAACTATCCTACCCTTCCTGGGGCACAATGGCCACCTCTGTAGTGTACTACCCCACTGAGAAGGGACTGGTTTACCTTCCAACCAGTCCCTCTGTCCCGCTGCCTTTTGTAGGTCTGGACACCCTGTGTACCTGTCCCCTGGAGGGAGGCATATATAGGTTGTAGGCCTGAATGCAAAGCCCATGGTTTCCCTTTTAGTAGGTTTTTTGGTTGTAGGTCTCTTTCTCCACATACCTTGGAACAGTTGGAGTCTCCCGCAGGGTAGAGATGGGAGGGGGTCACCTGTGTATCTGAGGCCTCACCAGGGCCCCAGATAACCTGGAGAAGGTCAGAGATCATCCAGAGTCCCAGAATTATAGGAGACTTTATCAGATCCCCTAAGGAGGTCATGCCTTGAGTATGTCTGAACAGACTTGTAGGCAAACCCCCCTCTAACACTACAGCCTTTCATGACAGCCTCCCAGTTAGGCAGTACCCATGATGATAGTTACCTGTACCCAATGGCAAATGTTGGCAGAGTGCTTCCTGTCCATATTATGTTGTTTGATGGGTACCAGGTGTTGGTGAGAATCCAGCATTGCGCTGACCATATGACTACTTTCTCCATGGGTTAAGCCAGTGGTAGGAATGGCATCCATAGCTCAATAAATCCATGTGCACTTATACTGGCCTTGCTTTCATGTGATGTGTCATTGAACCCATAGTCAGCCACAGGGTGTGTTTCTGCTGGCCTCTGACTTCAGATGACCTCAGAACCTCTCTGGGTTCTGTCTCCTTGTCTCCTTACCTCTAGATACTGAACTGAATCAACTACCAGGTCTTAGTAACAGGGATTTTGGTTGTTTTTGTCTGTTTTTTCCTTATTTATTAGTACTCAGATAAAGAAACTACATTTTTCCAGCCTCCCCTGCAGCTAGGGTGGTCATGTGACACAGTTCTGGCCAATGAGTGAAATTCACAAATGAGGCTTCCAGGAGAGTTTTTTTTTTTTTAAATGTTACTTTTTTTTTATTTTAGAGAGAGAGAAAGAAACATTGACTTTTTGTCCCACTTATTTGTGCATTAATTGGTTGATTCTTTAAAAAAAATTTTTTTTAATTTTATTTATTCATTTTTAGAGAGGAGAGAGAGAGACAGACAGAGAGAGAAGGGGGGGAGGAGCTGGAAGCATCAACTTCCATATGTACCTTGACCAGGCAAGCCCAGGGTTTTGAAGCAGCGACCTCAGCATTTCCAGGTCGGTGCTTTATCCACTGCGCCACCACAGGTCAGGCCTTAATTGGTTGATTCTTATGTGTGCCCTGACTGAGGATCAAACCTGCAACCTTGGTATACTAGGATGACATCCCAACCAACTGATCTACCCAGGTGGGGCCAAGACTTGTTCACTGGCCATTTCAGCCTCTGGCCTCAACCCTCCTCACTTATTGCCGTGATCTTGGTGGCAGTGCCTGGGGACATCAGAACCATCTTGAAAATTGAACCACTGCACCAGCTCCAGTCTGTTTCCCTCTGGACTCTTTATTTCATGAAGAAAATGACACCTCGCCCTGGCCGGTTGGCTCAGCGGTAGAGCGTCGGCCTAGCGTGCGGAGGACCCGGGTTCGATTCCCGGCCAGGGCACACAGGAGAAGCGCCCATTTGCTTCTCCACCCCTCCGCCGCGCTTTCCTCTCTGTCTCTCTCTTCCCCTCCCGCAGCCAAGGCTCCATTGGAGCAGAAATGGCCCGGGCGCTGGGGATGGCTCTGTGGCCTCTGCCTCAGGCGCTAGAGTGGCTCTGGTCGCAACATGGCGACACCCAGGATGGGCAGAGCATCGCCCCCTGGTGGGCAGAGCGTCGCCCCTGGTGGGCGTGCTGGGTGGATCCCGGTCGGGCGCATGCGGGAGTCTGTCTGACTGTCTCTCCCTGTTTCCAGCTTCAGAAAAATGAAAAAAAAAAAAAATGACACCTCTAATTTGTTTAAGGCAATTTCTCCCTAAGCAGCTGTTATTTGCCACCAAACATAGGCTCTGATTAATTCACTCCCAACTCTGGGGTGCCGGGAACACTGGGATCTCCTACTGTACTCACTTATGGGAGTCCCACCTCAGGGCTAACAGAACCCAGCCCTGACAGACACCTGAAAGAAGGGGTGATAAGGTCTTATTTTCATTCCCTCATATTCCACCTGCTTCTATCCATGCAGAGTGTCTAATTCTTCCTGGAGCTGAGGGACATTTATCATAAGGGTTTTTGTGACCACTCCATGTGTGTGGCCAGTGTGGACCCCGTGAATGCCAAGGGCAATGTATTAAGTTTCAGTTCTGCAAAGCAGTTTGGGGAGGAGAGGGCAGTCTGGCGCCAGGTGCTATGCCTTCTGCCCGCTTCCTCTTCCTCCATTTTGGAGACTCCTGAAGAGTGAAGGGATCCCAGGTCTCCCGGCTGCCCTTCCCAAACCTGGTTGAGGTTTGTCAGGAGCCACGCAACTGGTGGGAGTGGAGGCTCTGGTGGAAGTGGAGGCTCTTGGTGCCTTGCTCGGAGGCTTCTATGGCCAATGCCACCCATCCCCAAGCTGCTGGGAGTGTGGACTGCAAACACAGCTCCCAGCTGCCCACTTCTCTAGAAGAAACGCTTATAAATCACACTCTGCTCCCTGCCGCTGGCTGCAGCCAATGACGGAGGCAGGGGTACAGAGGTCTAGCCTGCTTGCCCCTGGGGGAACAATTCTGTGTGCCAGTCTTGCTCCAGAGCTCTGTGCGCGATTCCGGCTGAGACCACATTCTAGCTTAGCTCCTCCCCCTGCCCACTCCTGCCTCCTTCACGTAAGGAGGTTCCCCTGGGGGTAATCCCTTCAATGAATCAGGGCCCAAGAAGCCCTATCTGGGCTCGGCCTCTGGAGAACCTGACCTAACACATTGGTTAGGTGCAGACCACACCAAAGCCCAGGCCTGCAGCTGTCCAGACCAGATAAAGAGCCACCCAATCTGAGACTTTATATTTAGCAACTCTTACCAAACCCAGAGACACCCTGTGAGGCAGCTGTCAACCAGCCTCCCGGCTTCAGCCAGTACTCTATCTACTGCTTGACACCAAACAAATCCAGCTAGCTCGGGCATGTGACTCAACAATCTGAGCTTCAGGCACAGCTGTCTCCAGGGGTGCAGATGATGTTGCCCCTGCTGGTCTGTGCATGGCTTCCCTCTGCAGCCAGGCAGGCTCTCACCACAGGGTAGGCAGAATGCCATCAGCAGCCCCCTTGTAGCATTCTCAGCAGAGAAAGGCACCTGTTTTCCCCTGCATTCATGGACTGTCCCAGGCAGGACCCTGGTGGGGCTAGCATGGCTTATAAGACTCTTCCAGTGGCGTGGAGAGTGACATCAGCCCATCAAGATCACATGGAATAATGGTAATCAGTTTTCTAGTGGAAAAAAGGAGAGGTATTAGGCAAAGTGAGAGTCCAGCCTGTTCTCACTTTATGAAGAAGGGATGTTCCCAACCACCTACATGGGAGTGGACACCTATAAATGGGCTTGGGAGATAAGGTATGCGTGTGTGTGTGCGGGGCAGAAATTGGGGGCAGGACGGGGCAGTGAAAGCATCATATTGCCCTGGTGACCATGACTGCATGGTGGCTCAGTCGCAGAATTAGATAGCTGCTAAATTATTTGCCTTATGTGAGAGTATGTTAAACTGCTACTCCATGTTTTTCTGAGATAATTGGAGTAAAATACAGGCATATACCTTTCAAAAGATTGGGAAAATAAAAGTGAGCAGAATCTAGTTGAAAATTGCACAGTTGTCCATGGCAGCTGGCTGTCTTAACAATGGTTGGCAAACCGCGGCTCGCGAGCCACATGCGGCTCTTTGGCCCCTTGAGTGCGGCTCTTCCACAAAATACCACATGCAAGTGCTACCTTGATAAGGAATGTACCTACCTATATAGTTTTAAGTTTAAAAAATTTGGCTCTCAAAGAAAATTTCAATCGTTGTGCTGTTGATATTTGGCTCTGTTGACTGAGTTTGCCGACCACTGCAGGGAGTTCTTCAGGCAAACTCAGGTCAACCAAATGAAGCCTAACATCAGACAATGTGCAAAAGGAAAGAGGTTTCCTTATTGAGTGGGGGGTGGGGGAATGAAAGGTCCCAGGGCCCCCATTGCCTGGCGCTATGTGTTTCCCCAGACTGAACATTTTGTGTGGGTAGCCTGGGGCATGGACCCAGCCAGCTCTGCAGAGAAACCCAAGTCAGTCTGCAAAGGCCATGGTCTTGCCACTCCTGGGCCAGTCTACTTTCTGAGGGTTTTGTTGCTGTAGTGAGTTGAGTGGTGGCCCCAAATATATGTCCACATCCTAAGCTGTGGAACCTGTGACTGTTTCCTTGTCTGTAGGCAGAAGAGTGAATGATTTCCTTATATGGCAGAAGATGTGGTTAAATTAAGGGTCTTGAGAAGAGGTGCTTAACCTGGATTATCTGAGGGGTTCCTAATTGCAGTCACAGGTATCCTTATATGAGAGAGGCAGAGGGAGATGAGACACAGGCAGAGATGGGAGTGATGTGGCCACAAGCTCAAGAATGCTAGCAGCCACCAGAAGCTAGAAGGGGCCAGGAATGAATTCTTCCCCAGAGCCTCTGGAGGAAGCACAACCCCGCCAACCCGATTCCAGACTTCTGGCCTCTGGAACTTTGAAAATAAATTTATTGTTTAAAGCCAGCAAAGTTGGGTAATTTGTTATAGCAGCCCCAGGAAACTAATGGAATTGTCTATGGTTGTCATAGTTTGGTTTCTGTCACGTCTACCTAAAAAGGTCCCAGCTCATACATGGTGTTAAGTCTGGCCAAACACCTGAAGGCTGAGCCCAGCTGTGGCCCCACAAGCAGGAAGGAGTCCTGCCTTGCTCATCCACATCTGCATGTTGGCTTCCATGTCCCATCAGGTAGCCTGCTTACTGTCACTTTCTCACATGCACTCTGGGGGACTGTGGTCCTTGTCTTGGCCTCATCCCCATGACTGGGCCTCTAACTGGCAGGTGGCTGGGAGTGGGGAATAAGGCAGAAGGGCAGGTGCTAGAAGCTTCTGTTGATTTATTGGTGGAAACTTCACGGCTCATGAATACCCACTCTGGCTTGGAGCCTGCTGTTTAAGGCAGTAGGTAGATGTGGAAACTGCTCACTCCCCACCGCCCTTCTCCTACCCTCCCCAATCGAGATGCAGGGCTAATCTCACAGAACCACCTAATATTTACAGGAAATAGTGAAATTTCCAGAGGGGCAGGAAGACAGGGGCTCTGCAGGGCTTCAGGAAACATCCCCCAGCTGGGCAGTGAGTCTGGCATGCATGTGCAAGGAGGCAGAAACATGGCCCCACCTCTCTGAGCTGGGGGAAGGTCTGAGTTGAAGGATGTCTTGGGCAGCTCTTCTGCCAGGGACATGTTACCCCACCCCCAAGGGAGCCTCCAGCCCAAGACAGAAGACACAGAGGAAAATTAAGATGAGTACACACATAAGAGAACAAAATAAACCACCTCACAAACTGAGCACTCAAGGGATCAGGGTTGGGCAAATGAGGAGGGAAGGCCTCCAGGTATGCAGATGGGCCTGCCTGCAGGTCCCCTGCTCCCTGTGCAGCACCTTCACAGTCACTGGGGTCATCTGGGCCTGCCCCTTGAGCTGGGGACACAGGATGGAAGAGAATTCTTCCCAGGCACGTTACACAGCTAGAAATGCGAGGCTGCAGGGTGTGTCTGTTCAGATACAACCCAGGCAGGTGTGTGGGCTGGGGACTGTTACCAGGAATGACATTGCTGTTGGTGGTGACAGAATATTCCAAAATGACAACCAGATCTTGGTAAAGTTATGAAGGAAACAAAGTTTGGTTTTCCCATGTTTGCACAATAGTTGCATTTCTGTGAAACTGTGTATTAAACCAGCTCTCAAATATATACTTTGTGTTTATCATAAGGTTGGGTACTACACTAAAACAATTAGAAAGAGCCTGACCAGGCGGTGGCGCAGTGGATAGAGCGTCAGACTGGGATGCAGAGGACCCAGGTTCGAGACCCCGAGGTCGCCAGCTTGAGCGCAGGCTCATCTGGTTTGAACAAAAGCCCACCAGCTTGAACCCAAGGTTGCTGGCTCCAGCAAGGGGTTACTCGGTCTACTGAAGGCCCGCAGTCAAGGTACGTATGAGAAAGCAATCAATGAACTAAGGTGTTGCAACACGCAATGAAAAACTAATAATTGATGCTTCTCATCTCTCTCCGTTCCTGTCTGTCCCTGTCTATCCCTCTCTCTGACTCACTGTCTCTGTAAAATAAAAAAAAAAAAAAAAAAAAAAAAAAAAAAATTAGATTTTCTCACGTACACAAACATTCAGCAAGATGTTTGAAAATCAAGTGAGGATGTGTGTGGGGTCTTTGTTGGCTGGGAGAGTCCTGCATGTCACAGGATAACTACCTTCAGGCCCACTCAATAAATCACAAGGCCTCCCCCTTCGATGCAATTGAAATCACTTCCACCCATTTCCAAAATGTCTCCAAAAGTCCTGTGCCAGTGGTAGCCCACGTTGCTTTTGCACACCAGGTGTGCTGTCACTGCTGCGCCTCCAAACCAGCTCCCTCCCTCCTTCAGCTCTCTGCTCAGCTGTCCATCAGAATGGTCCCTCAGCACCACCACTTAAGGTAGCAATCCCTCCGGCACTTTCTACCCCCAACCCTATTTTTACCTTCACAAAACTTATCTGACCTTGTACTCATTATCTGTCTCATCCACTACATTGTAAACTATGGGGCAAGGGTTTTTGTCTGTTTTGTTTACTGTGAAATCCCTGGTGCCCAGCCAGGCCGTGACCCGCCTGTACAGGGAGGATGGGCATGGTGGACTCACAGCAATCACTGGCCTATAGCAGTTTTGAAATCCTGGGGTGGGGGCAGTTCCCGACCAGGCCCAGATCTACGCTCTGGGCCACAGCTGAGCTGGCCTTGGCTTGTGCTCTCCTCAGATGTCTTTCACAACCGTGTCCTGGCTGCAGATGGTTCTAATTAAGCTTCCTCATTAGTCACAGGGTTGTTTTCATTTTTATTTAATTTTCTTTGAGAGGAGGAGAGAGAAACATCAATTTGTTGTTCCACTTATTTATGTGTTCATTGGTTGATTCTTGTTTGTACCCTGACTGGGGACTGAAAATCTTGGTGTATCAGGATGATGCTCTAACCAACTGACCTACTCAGCCAGGGCCTGTTTGTTTTCATTTTTAGAAGTCAAGCTAATGGTTTCTCTGGCAACATAATTCCCTCAAAAACCTACACTTTTTATTTTCGAGTGCAGGTCCCGTGTCAATGACGACATTCCTGGTTCTTCTCCTGGATGCAGTTCTAAAGTTGGCTTTATTTATTTGCTTCCTTATCTATATGCCTTTCCCTCAAGACAGCGGCTTAAAGTTTTGAGGCCTAGAGGGAAGACCACATTCTGTACTTGATTCTGACCTGGAACCAGAGTCACCAAATGTCACCGGGTCTTTGTTGTTCACAGGTACCTCTTACTGTTTGGAGACAAGAATAAAATTTGTTGGCTTTTCCAGTACTCCAAGACTCTGGGTTTCAGGGTTCTCCACCCCCTTCCCTTGTGCTTCATGAATTAATTCTGGAACTGAGCTTTCTTGTGATGCCTTGTCAAAAGCATCCAATAACCAGCACATATCACATTCTGCTTTTTCCCCAACTTGTTTCCCTTGAGCTAAAAACTGAAAGGATGTGTAGTTTGCTTTCCAAGTTATCAAGCGGAACAGCTTCCAGACTGTTGGCCACAGCCTGAGAGGGATCCCCAACTGTTCCACCTGTGGCATCTGTGTGCCTGCTACCTGGTCTCAGGAGCCAATGCCACATTTTTTCAGTTTTGGTTACATTGTCTTCCACTTCAAGGTACCAATTTGTGTATTAGAGTAAGAAAAGCTACCTGTTGCAGTAAAGCCTCAGATCTCAGTGGGTTAGTAGTGAAAGTTTGCTTTTCAGTGATGAAAAGACCAGAACTTTTTTAAAAAATTTATTTATTAAATTTAATGCAGTGACACTGATAAATCAGGGTACATATATTTGAGAGAAAACATCTCCAGATTATTTTGACATTTGATTGTGCTATATACCCCTCCCCCAAAGTCAAATTGTCTTCTGTCACCTTCTATCTGGTTTTTCTTTGTGCCCCTCCCCTCCCCCAACCCCTCTTTCCTTCCTTGCCCCATCCCCCCTCCACCCACCCTCCCACCCCCGTTGCCATCACATTCTTGTTCATGTCTCTGAGTCTCATTTTTATGTCCCATCTATGTATGGATTCATATAGTTCTTAGTTTTTTTCTGATTTACTTATTTCACTCCGCATAATGTTATCAAGGTCCATCCATGTTATTGTAAATGATCCGATGTCATCATTTCTTTTTTTTTTTTAATAACTTTTTAAAAATTTTTTTTTATTTTACAGAGACAGAGAGAGAGAGTCAGAGAGAGGGATAGACAGGGACAGACAGACAGGAATGGAGAGATGAGAAGCATCAATCACTAGTTGTTTTTTTTTTTTTTTAATTTTAATTTTATTTTATTTATTCATTTTTAGAGAGGAGAGAGACAGAGACAGAGAGAGAGAAGGGGGGAGGAGCTGGAAGCATCAACTCCCATATGTGCCTTGACCAGGCAAGCCCAGGGTTTTGAACCGGTGACCTCAGCATTTCCAGGTCGACACTTTATCCACTGCGCCACCATAGGTCAGGCCCGATGTCATCATTTCTTATGGCTGAGTAGTATTCCATAGTATATATGTACCAAAGTTTTTTTATCCACTCATCCTCTGACGGACACTTGGGCTGTTTCCAGAGCTTCGCTATTGTGAACAATGCTGCCATAAACATGGGGGTGCATTTCTTCTTTTCATACAGTGCTATGGTTTTCTTGGGGTATATTCCTAACAGTGGGATACCTGGGTCAAAAGGCAGTTCGATTTTTAATTTTTTGAGGAATCTCCATACTGTTTTCCACAGTGGCTGCACCAGTCTGCATTCCCACCAGCAGTGCAGGAGGGTTCCCTTTTCTCCACATCCTCGCCAGCACTTATTCTGTGTTGTTTTGTTGATGAGCGCCATTCTGACTGGTGTGAGGTGATATCTCATTGTGGTTTTAATTTGCATTTCTCTAATGATTAGTGATGTTGAGCATTTTTTCATATGCCTATTGGCCATCTGTATGTCCTCTTTGGAGAAGTGTCTATTCATTTCTTTCACCCACTTTTGGATTGGATTGTCTTCCTGGTATTAAGTTTTACAAGTTCTTTATAAATTTTGGTTATTAACCCCTTATCAGATGTACTGTCAAATATGTTCTCCCATTGTGTAGTTTGTCTTTTTATTCTGTTCTTGTTGTCTTTAGCTGTGCAAAAGCTTTTTAGTTTGATATAGTCCCATTTGTTTATCCTGTCTTTTATTTCACTTCCCTGTGGAGATAAGTCAGCAAATATATTGCTCTGAGAGATGTCAGAGAGCTTACTGCCTATGTTTTCTTCTAATATGCCTATAGTTTTAAGGCTTACATTTAAGTCTTTTATCCATTTTGAGTTCATTTTTGTGAGTGGTGTAAGCTGGTGATCTAGTTTCATTTTTTTGCAGGTAGCTGTCCAATTTTCCCAACACCATTTGTTAAAGAGGCTGTCTTTACTCCATTGTATTTCCTTACCTCCTTTGTCAAATATCAGTTGTCCATAGAACTGTGGGTTTATTTCTGGGTTCTCTGTTCTGTTCCATTGATCTATATGACTGTTCTGATGCCAGTACCAGGCTGTTTTGAGTACAATGGCCTTGTAGTATAACTTGATATCAGGAAGTGTGATACCTCCCACTTTATTCTTCTTTTTTAAGATTGCTGAGGCTATTCGTGTTCTTTTTTGGTTCCATATAAATTTTTGGAATATGTGATCTATATTTTTGAAGTATGTCATTGGTATTTTAATTGGTATTACATTGAATTTATAGATTGCTTTGGGTAATATAGACATTTTAATGATGTTTATTTTTCCTAACCATGAGCACGGAATATGCTTCCACTTGTTTGTATCTTCCTTGATTTCTTTTATCAATGCTTTGTAATTTTCCGAGTACAAGTCTTTTTTTTTTTTTTTTTTTTTTTTTTTTTTTTTTAGAGAGAGGAGAGGGAGAGAGAGAGAGAAGGGGGTGAGGAGCTGGAAGCATCAACTCCCATATGTGCCTTGACCAGGCAAGCCAGGGTTTCGAACCGGCGACCTCAGCATTTCCAGGTCGATGCTTTATCCACTGCGCCACCACAGGTCAGGCCCCGAGTACAAGTCTTTAGTCTCCTTGGTTAAGTTTACTCCTAGGTACTTTATTTTTTTGGTTGTAATTGTGAAGGGGATTGTTTCATTAATTTCTCTGACTGTTCATTGTTGGTGTATAAAAATGCCTCTGTTTCTGAGTATTGATTTTATATCCTGCCACTTTGCTGAATTCATTTATCAGGTCCAGTAGTTTTTTCACTGAGACTTTAGGGTTTTCTATATATAATATCATATCATCTGCAAATAATGATAGTTTTACTTCTTCTTTTCCAACTTGAATGCCTTTTATTTCTTCTTCTTGTCTGATTGCTGTGGCTAGGACTTCCAGGAGTATGTTAAATAAGAGTAAGACCAGAACTTTTGCCTGCGCAGGTGGTCTGCCTCTAAGTGGAGACTCAGGGACCCACTATCCCCCAAGATGTTCAATACCTGACTCCCAGGGAGTCCCATGTGGGAGCATGGCATGTGCCAAGTTTGAAACTTGTGTACATCATTTCTTCCAACATTTCTTTGGCCACCACTCAGTTTATGGCACCAACCTAACTGCAAAGGAGCTGAGAGATGCTGCTGACCTGGGCATCCAGAGGCAAAGTGTAACAGGTCTGGTGAAGACATAGCAGTCTTTGCCACAGTGTTACCACAACACAGGGTCATATCTGGTCAGCAACACTTGATGGCTCCCATGGCCTACCCCACAAGTTTCAAGGTACTGCCAACCTTATAGCAGCCATCAGTCCAATTGTTTTCCTTCCAGGCCTGGGCCCAAGTGTGGCAGGCACCTTTAGCCCCCTTTGCCCCCAACCCCTTGATCTCATGCCATGCCCACCCTCCCCTATATGAACACTCATCCTTCCTTGCACTTTCTCCCATGTTCTCAACTCTCACGATGCTCATATCCTGGGCGTTTTGCACTCCACACCAGGCACTGAAACACAGTTCTGACCCCATTTGGAGGCAGGAGCTGCACAGAGTGGGGCTGGGCCCGCAGACAAGACTCTGAGTGGACATAGAACATCATCTATAACTCAACACCAATGACAATGCTTGGGGCCAGGAGGGGTGAAACCTATCAGCACACCTGAGATTTAGCAGTTTGGAAGACCTAGAGAGACATCCAGATGCCCGTGTGGAGACAGAATGCTGAGAGACCCGGGACAGCATCCGTGTGCGCCGCTCTACACACCAGTCTCCACTGTCATTTCTAGGGTGCACAGGTTGAGTGGGATGTTAGGAAGTTCCCCCAGAGGTGTCTGAGGTGCCAAACCGGGTGGTCTTACACCTTCATCCTTGATTTCCAAGTGCTTCCTCTGTGGCAGTCTGAAATGTAGGAACCTTTTATATTTTTTAAAAAACTTATTCATTTTTAGAGTGAAAGACAGAGAGAGAGGGGAGGGGGAGGAGCAGGAAGCATCAACTCCCACATGTGCCTTGGGTGGCAAGCCCAGGGTTTTGAACTGGCGACCTCAGTGTTCCAGGTTGACACTTTATCCACTGCGCCACAACAGGTCAGGCCTGTAGGAACCATTTTAAACACTTTTTTCCTTAAGGCTCTAATGACTAAATTATAAAAGTGAAAAACAAAATCAAAATGAAAGACTCAGAACAAAACCCCCCATTTTTACCAGATCTACTTTTATTTCCGAAGGAAGTTTGTACTATAGTATTTACTTTTGTTTATATACAAGTTCTTCACATTTGTGTTTAAAATGCACAGACCTTCCTT
Source organism: Saccopteryx bilineata (assembly GCF_036850765.1). Classification (NCBI taxonomy): domain Eukaryota; kingdom Metazoa; phylum Chordata; class Mammalia; order Chiroptera; family Emballonuridae; genus Saccopteryx; species Saccopteryx bilineata. The sequence continues at coordinate 184,325,782 of NC_089495.1, forward strand.
AATTCTTTTGTTCCTGCTTAAATTAGCTGTTATTTTACAATACAAAAAATACCAAAAAGTTGCAGTCCTAAATGTATGTATAACACCCACAATCCCCAGCAATGAAATAGTTTACAATACTTACTCTGTATTTACATGAGTGCAATAGATGCTAAATTATACATATTAACAAACTAAGCTTGAATCCAAACAAACAAAAAGTAAATAACTATAGAACAAAACATTTCCAGAGCCAGAATTAGTTTAATGAAACAGGCTTCACTAGTGTTTAGAATGTTTTGTGCACAAATTCAGTTACTGGAAGTCGATTACATTATTGCCTTTAAAAGAGAAGTTGCCAGTTTTCTTCTCTACAAATCATTTCCCTGCAGGCAAGAACGTTCATTAGTTTGAACCACTTGGGAAATGTCTCCTGGCGGGCCTGGCTCTCTACAAATCATCACCATGATTTCTGAGGCCGAGTTTGGTAAATTGGGTAAACGTTTCAGACAGAGCGGCGCATGGCCCCGAGGACAGACCCTCTGCCTTCCTGGGTCTGCCCTCAGCATGGCCAGTTCTCATGGGTTTGGGAGTTGGTTCTGTTGTAATTCAGGAGCTTTTTTCATTTCGGTCACTGCTCTAGCATTAGCTTAGGTTGTTAGTAAGTGCTTTGTGAATGTCTGTTGAATGGACGAATGAATGAAACTGAAGGATTAAAGGTGTACATGACAAGGGCACCACCCCCCAAGGAAGTGAATTGCTCCCACCCCTCCCATAGATACACCCCGTTAAAGCTGAAGGAGCAGGACTTTCACTCATAGTGCTCTGGTCTTTTCATTTGCCCCACATTTTCTGGTATGTCGCCAATCTTGCACCTCAGGCCTCACCCAGATACTTCCTTTTTGTTCTGGCTGCCAGTCCTCTGTCCAGCGCTGCTTTTCCTCTGGGATAACTCAGGGGAGTATGAGCTGCCTTCCCCCACGCCTCCTCCTACCTTTTGGAGGTGGGTGGTCACCCAGGGACGCACAGACTTCTCCCCAAGCTGTGTGTAGAGGGGGTAGGGGGGTAGGGGTGCAGGAGGCAGGGTGCATGTGGTTCTCCATGGGGAACAGGAGCTGTGTATGAACAAGCTAGCCACCCCACTCTCAGCTCCAGCTTCCCATATAGTAAACCATGGTCCTGGGAAACATCATTAAAAATTTAGACAAACCACAATGCAGCCTAGAAACTGCTTTTGGAAAATATTTCCACACGTATAATCTCTGAATTTAAAGCCTTGAAAAAACATTTCTCAGGATGAGATTGGTTGTCCTTGGCCACCCACAGCACCAAGAGGCTGACAGAGACTGACGACGCACTCGCAGCCAGCAAGTGACAGATTCCCACTGCCGCATCTCCACACGCTCTGCCAGGTTTCATCTGTGCAGTGTTAGATGAGTCGGTTTTAAGGGTTAGCCAGTTGATACCAGATGCAGCTGAATACTTCGGCATGATGGGGGGTGTCCGTCTCGGCTTTGTTATCAATGTTTTAGGGCCTAACGAGAGAGAGGACTTCTCTGAACTTGGATATTCAGAATAGGGCACAAAAACATATTAGGTGAAATTCGGACACCATTACATTTAATAAAAATACATTTAGCTATTTTTGTTTTATGTACACTCCGAATGTCTGAACATTCCAGACACTACTGTCTAGTTATGTACAAGTGCAATATCAGTGTTGTCAGGACTACTTTATATATAGGCTCTCCCATGACATGCAGACACCTCTGAAGTTCCGGGTGATGCCCTCTCGGTAACTGGCTCTAAGCTGAGTGCCTGGTCTCCTGCCCTTCCATCCTTCAGCCGGAGCCTGGAGGAAGCTGTTTGCTGTGGGCTGCAAAGCAATAGCAGGTGGGTGCAGCGCTTTCCCCACTGTTAGAGCAGAATTAAACTTCACTTGCTCTTTTCCTCCTTTTTAAAACTAAACATTACCTTTTAGGAAAAAAAACAGTAACCAGGTGGCTGTGGGACATGGTGCCTGTTATTTCAAGGCATGCAACTACTGTGGGGAAGAGACTTCTTTGGCCAAGGGGACACTGGAAATACTTTGAACAAGTATTTCCCTTGTGGTAGGATCTTCTCAGTGCCTCCCTCTTGGCCAAGAAGCGTCGCGGTAGTCACAGAGGTGAAGGGCCAGTCCATGGCAGGCTCTCTGTGGGTGCCGTGACCTGGAATAGGGAGGTGGGGAGCTCATAGAGAAGGTCTTTTCTAGAACCATCTGCTCTTGAATAGTGATGTGTAAACACAGCTTTTGAGAGGTGAGTCTCAAACTAGAGGTGTTTTGTGTACCAGACAGTATTTTATGGGTTTCAACTTCTTTGAAAATATCTTTCCAGGCAATTCTTCATGGGAGTGGGGTTGATACTGGGGAAGAGATAATACTCCCTCCTCTCTAGGCACTGCATTTAAGGTGAAATGCCGCAGTTTTTGCTCTTTTGAGTATTTCTCCAAATTCAAAAAGTTGAGCATTGTTGTCTAGAGGTCCATCCCCACAACGCAATGCCAGAGAACCCCAGGTTTTGAAGCAGAAGAGAGGTCGCGGGAGGCTGTTGCGTAATGCCAGAATACAGAGCACCTGAGACGGACAGCGCGATGTCCCGCAGTGCCCTGGGCCGAGAAGCAGGCATTGTCCCAGCCCACGGACATTTGGTCACTTTCTATTTGGCATAGTTTTTCCTCCTTCATTTTTTCCATGTGCTTTTCACACTTTAGTGTCTACTGTCCTCCCCACAGCTACCACCTGGGTTTGGGGAGGAGGAAAGAGCCCAGCCCCTCCTGGGGGCAGGAGGGTATACAGCTCCAGGTCCTTCTCCAGGCTTCAGGCAGGTTCTGCCAACGGGAGACCGCCCCTCTCCTGGTGTGTGGTCCCCGGTTCCCCGGGCACCTGCAATGACCTGCCTGGAGCAGGCTACCGGACAGAGGTGCTCTCTGGTGCAGGTGCTGTCACTGTCTTTTCTGCTCCAGGGAGACAAGTAGCATGAGGGGGTCCCGTCTGTGGTGCCTTGGCAGCAGGAGGCCAGAAAGGCTGAAGCAAACATCAGGCCTAGAGTGACCTGGGGCAGGAGGACACAGGGTCACACCTATTTAGTATCTTTTTTGACAACAATACAAACAGGAGCTTTTACAGTTAGGTCAGTTCTGCTGTCCTCTCAGTCCTGCTGCTGGGACAAAGGTTGCTTGGGGTGAGACTTCTTTCCTGGCTGCAAAGTACATTTTAGAAAAAAAGCAGATTGCCAATGGTAGCTATTTAAATTTTATAAGAATGTAGGAATGCAATTATGTAAAAACTCAGGCTTACTAACTTTCCAATTGCTAGATCTATTTAAAGTCTAGGCACTTAGTGTGTGTGTGTGTGTGTGTGTGTGTGTGTGAGAGACAGAAAGAGGGGGGTAAGAGAGAGAGAGGAATTTCAAGTGGATTAAGACTAAGTTAATCAAGTTGCTATAGAAAACTATCTGTTACACCAGTTTACATTCTAACTAATACTGCTGACCTTGGCATTTAAAATAGCCCCCTTCTATCTCAGTTTAATGTGATTCAAAAGAGATGGACCATTATTAGTGCTCAACTAGAAGAAAGCTACTCCCTGGAAGAGAGGTATCTGCCTAAAACGTGCAATAATAAATAGCACATCTTTTTAAAAAGATAGCAGGCTTCAGATGAAAAGTTCATTCACCTGACTGGTTTGGAAAGACCACGTTCCAGAACGACTGATGAAGCATGTCTACCTGTAAACACTACGTTTTTTTTTTTGCACAGTTGAGACAGTCCCAAGACCAGTTTCCCAGAAGTAAACCTGAGTGTCATTCCTAGCTCTCACTGGCTCCGTACTGGCCTCCTCCAGCAACATCTGGATCACCCCTGGATCTGTAATTAAATCAATTATTTCCTATGCAAAAATAAAAGGTTAGATGCTGGAGCACAGATGGGAGAAACTGTCAAAGAAAGCTTGTGAACATGCAGATGAGTCGGATGTTTCCAGTTGGAGGGTTTTCAGTTTTCTGCCCTGCTCCGCTCGGCACAGCGTCTCCTGCCTGTTCCCTCCCTGCGGACGGCTCCAGTGCGCCACACCTCACCCCACTTCTCGCTCGCTCACGGAGAGTCCTGGCCCCAGCATCAAATGCAGGTCCCAGGCTGCGCGGGGGGCTGCTGCTTCCGGTTTCTCACAGCTCCTGACTTCTCTTTGTACACTATTGGCATCTGCTGAGAAATGTCCACCAGGGCGCTGGCTACTGCGAGACCTAGGGAGAACCCACAGAGGAAATAATGCGTGTTAAGGAGTTGCTTGCTTTTATTTTTAAAAATAATTTTTAAAACTCTTGTTTACATTCCCACGCTGCAGTAAATAAAGCAATAAAGTCTGGAGAATCTGCCTTCCACTCTGCCCCAGCGGAGACACCGGTCAGCAGTTTGCATATATTCTTTCAGGGGTTAGTTATGCAAAAACAAATACGTAGTTTTTGCTCCCCCCCACCATTGACACAAAAGGTGTAGCTTGCTTTTCAGCAGATCATTCAAGCCAAGTGCTCTATCTGGTGGTGGGGGCATTTCAGGACGACTGCAGACGTACTCTAGCACTATATTTCTCCTGCCTGCCCCCAAAAGGAAGCCTAGAGAAAGCACCCCCTTTTCCAATGAAATTCTGATTTGTCCCTCGTCACCCAGCCAGCACTACTGGTTCTTTATCTATACCGTGATGCAGGATAGGGCACCTCCCTGTACCTCAGTTTCTTCATTCGTAAAGGGGGGAATAACAACAACACAGGGCTTATATGAGGAGTCAATGAATGAACTGAGGTAGTCTTATAGTGCTGCTTGGCTTCAGGGACTGCAGATTCCATTCTCTTTTTCTGTACTGGTAACCGTTCACAGATGTTCATTAGGGAGAAGGGTGGCCCAGGCTCAGCCTGGCTGAGTCCCTCAGGAGCTGGGCTGGCAGACTTGTCACTCCGCCTCCCTGGGCCTATAAAATGGGGGAGTAAGGGAGGGTAGCTTTTCTGTGGCAGGTTTAGCACCTGACATTCAGTGGAGGGGCCACAGTGACAACTGTTAAACCAAAGGCAGAGCCGGGTGCTCTGGGAGCCCAGAGAAGGACCCCCTCTAAAACAGGGCATTGAGAAGGGGTGGCAAGGACGGCCCCACTTTTGGGGGTCTCAAGCAGTGAGCAGGCCTTCATCAGGGCCCAGGGGGTGGGGCACACCAGGAAGCCGCTGAGGCAGAGGAGGCCACAGTGTTGTGAGCCTGTCTTCTCCCCACCACAGCTAGCACCCTGCCACTGCCCCAGAGTCTTCAGGTCAATGGGTCACACTGCCCTCAACACAGGCAAGGCTGAGTTAGGGGCTCAATTCACAGGAATCCCTGGGTGAGGGCAAATCAAGCTGTTCCCCTGTGAAGTGAAGGCAGTAAGTCCTGGCCATGCCTATAGGCCTCCCCTTGTAAGGACACCCCAGACGCAGACCATCTGAAGGCTGAGACACAGGCTCTTCTGGGTTACACTCGGGGCTGTGGAGCTCAGGGCTGGGCAAGGACTCTGGGGCACACTTTCCTCAGAGACATGGGCTTTTTTTGGTTGAGGCAATCCAGACCCCAAGAATCATCTCAACGGAAAGTTGTCTAAAACATTCATACTGTCTGAGGCATCCCTCCAAAGTACTCCATGATTTATCAAGATGCTTCCCAAACTTTATTCCACCTTTCCTTCATGTTCAACAATAAGATGGTCTTTATCTACCATCAGTGGTAGTCAACCTGGTCCCTACTGCCCACTAGTAGGCGTTCCAGCTTTCATGGTGGGTGGTAGCGGAGCAACCAAAGTATAAATAAAAAGATAGATTTAACTATAGTAAGTTGTTTTATAAAGATTTATTCTGCCAAACAGCGAAAATCCTCAAGTACTTGGTAAGTAATTATTATTATATGCTTTAACTTGCTATAACTCTGCTTTATAAATTTTATAAAGTTACTTCCCTACTTTATAAATCACCATTACTGTGGAACCGGCGGGTGGTTAGAAAATTTTACTACTAACAGAGATACAAAAGGGGGCGGTAGGCATAAAAAGGTTGACTACCCCTGGTCTACATCATCCATGTATTTGATGGAATAGTGTAAAAGAGATCGGTAACATTATGTAGTAAACATGTTATGAAAGTTATATGAAAAAAGAAAAATAAGAGTGATACAAACATTTCAAGTATATAAATTGCCAGCAAGGACTGGAAAGGAAATAGAACGATGAAAATCAATGGGTATTGGATAGAACTATGAGTAAATTTTTTTTTTACAGAGACAGAGAGAGAGTCAGAGAGAGGGATAGATAGGGACAGACAGACAGGAATGGAGAGAGATGAGAAGCATCAATTATCAGTTTTTTGTTGCAACACCTTAGTTGTTCATTGATTGCTTTCTCATATGTGCCTTGACCGCGGGCCTTCAGCAGACCGAGTAACCCCTTGCTCGAGCCAGTGACCTTGGATCCAAGCTGGTGAGCTTTGCTCAAACCAGATAAGCCTGTGCTCAAGCTGGCGACCTCGGGGTCTCGAACCTGGGTCTTCCGCATCCCAGTCTGACGCTCTATCCACTGCGCCACCACCTGGTCAGGGAACTATGAGTAAATTTTAATAAATTCCTTTAAGTTGTTATAATTGCTGTTTCTGCTTTATATTTAAACAATGAAAAAAGCAAATGAAATGCAGTAGTTTTAGAAATACTTGAGAAGCACCAGCCTGAGGAGCTCGCTGGAAGCCATGCGAGTAGGTAAGATGACTGAGAGAAGGAATGGAGTGAAGACAGAACACTACACTAAGGGGTCGAGGGAGGGAGGGACCGGAAAAGAGCAGCAGGCCGGAGGGGCCAGACACACTGTGGGCAAAGGAGGCGGGGCTGCAAGCACCCAGCCCCTAGGAGGCTGGGAGGCTGCTGCAGTGCAGGAGCTCCGGACACTCCCAGGAAGGATGGGACCTCAGGAAAACGGGTTAGCTCACCAAATCCTCCAACATTCGCAGGCACTATTCAATAGAGGTTTTATATCCAAGTCCTCAATGACAGGGAAACAGGCTTTACTTGACTAATGTGTGAACTGTGTCAGGGACTCTCTCTTCTACTCACCTGACTGCCCGGGAGGGGGGATTCCACCAACGCCTCGAGGGAGCCTCACAAACACAGAGAGAACAGCAGCTCTGTTGCCAAAACATGGCTCCAGGGCAATGGGTTTAGGAACAGTCTGGAAGAAAACAAAGAATTAGCTAAAGTGGTGTTTCTCAAGCTTTAACAGTGCAACCTTCAGATGTGATTTTTAAAGCTGCCCTATGTATTAATTAGTCTCTACTGCTGTGTAACAAATTACAAAGGTAGTTGCTTAAAACGATGCATTATCTCGGTTTTAAAGGTCAGAAGTCCAGACAAGCTCTGTAGGGTTCTCAGCTTACTGATAAGGACTATTCATGTGTCTTCCATCAGTTCTGAATAATTCTAAGCTTTTCTCTCACAAGTCTCAGCTCTTATCTTCACAAGGAGAAAGTCAAGTATCAGCTGGGTTCTATTATCCAAAGCTCTAGGGAAGCATCTGATTCAATCTCATTCGGGTTTGTTGGCAGAATCCAGTTCCTTGCAGCTGTAGGCCTTGAGGTCCTCATGTCTTCTCTCTTGGTCAGCCAGGGGCCACTCTTCTCTCTTAGAGTCCACTTGCTCACATGGCCTCTTAGCTTCAAACCAGGGATAATACATCAAGCCCTCATTATGCTTCCTCTTCTGCCACCAGCCAGAGAAAACCCTCTCATCTTTTTTTCTCCCTTTAACTTACTGTCAGTTACTTCAGGACTTTTATTACTTCAGCAAAATCCCTTCATAGCAGTACCTAGATTTTAACTATGAGACAGGAGTCTTGGGAGCTATCCCTAGAATCCTTCCCACCTGTAAAGCCAGTAGCTGTTGCCACCATCACAGCCGCCTGGCCCATGCAGGTTCACATTTGATTTGGACAGATGGTAATGAAACAACGGAGCTAAGAACTGGTGGACCATTACCTTTAATCCTAGCTCGCACCTGACGGGCGAGAAATACACACAGTGGGAAAACACCTCCCTTTCCATTCAGGGCTCCCAAAGCCACTGACTTATCCGAGTTTCCTAGAATCAAAGGTTTCTACCTCACCAGCCTTATTCACCTCTGTTCCCCATCTCCTTCTCTCTGCACAAACCGATTTCTCCTTCAGCACTCCGCCATCTTGGCTGCTTCTCCTCTGCAATGCTAATTTCAGGAACCAGAGAGAGAGAGAGAGAGAGAGCCCCTGCTCTCCCTTGTAGTGTAGAAATTAAAGCCTTTAAGCCAGTATACAAATAAAGAAGTCTGATACGAAGCCACTTATCTGAGGCATAAATGGGATTCCTCATAAGAGTGCACTACCCCACATCATGCAACAGTCAAGGGTATGGAGAAAAGCTTAGTTTTGAGAAGATCTTAGTATTAGAGGGATGTTGAAAAGATCTTAGAATTAAAAGAATGGGGAAGGTTTAGTCTTAAAACTAAGCCTTAGGCTATAAGGACCTTGCCTGCTTACAGCCTGTCTGCCAAACCCAATGCAAACTATAAGCGAGCAAACATATACATCATATTTGCAAACTTATTTGACCCATACCACCATACTCCCAAATATTTTAGCAATCTCTTCTGTTTGGTTGAAGAAAATTTCCAGAATCACCCTGACTGTGGCACAGGGAAATGCCTGGATGGGTGAAATGGTGGAAGTGTGTTGGGCAGATAAAATGTATTATGCTCACTTTGTTAAAGATTACGCTGCCCACGAGGAGGCCGTCGCCCAGGTGATATTAATGTGTGTCTCTGTGGGCAGGTAGAATCCTTGTGGCCTGGGGCTTGGTTTTGGGATTAGGCCTTTCCCACCCGTTTTGATGTGGGGTGGTGCAATCCAATCATGCCTCCGGAGAAGTGACTTTGTATTGGAGACTTCCCTGTTATGTATATTGGATTAAGGGTTTGGATTTCTACACTATAAAATGGGGGCGGAACGAGAGTTTGTGCTCTTGGTTCCTGAGGTTAGCATGAGAGAGCAGAGAGAGTAGAGCCAGCAGCGGAAGGAGGCCACGTGGAGGAGGCCAGGAAAAGCAGCCAAGATGGCGGAGTGCTGAGTGAGATGCCAGTTTGTACAGAGTTTGTATCTGGGATAAGGAAGGAGATGGGGAACTGAGGAGAATAAGGCTGGTGAGCTAGAAACCTTTGATTCTAGGAAACTCGGATAAGTCAGTGGCTTTGTGAGCACTGAATGTGATTGGGTTTTGGAGCCCAGTGTGTGTTTTTACTTGCCTGCCAGGTGCAAGCTAGGATTAAAGACTATGGCCCACCAGTTTGTGGCTCCGTTGTTTCTTTACTGACTGTCCGAATCCAATGCGAACCTGCATGGGCCTGGCTGCTGTGATGGTAGCCCTGGCCCTGCCTACTGGCTTTACAAAGCGGTAAATCAGTTGTGAGCAACTATAATAATCGAGCTGAGAGATGATAGTGGCCTAGACCAAGGTGACAGGGAACAGTGGTGGATGGCTACACAGTGGTCAGGAAATATTCCTGAAGATGAAGCCAAAAAGATTTACTGACAGACTGGCTGTCCAATGAGAATGAGAGTGAGGATGAGTCCAGGACCATTCCACGATTTGAGCCTGAGCAACTGGGATGATAGAGGTGATATATACTGAGTTTAGGAAGATATGACAGAAAAGCAAGTGTGGGAAACACCATACAGCTTTATGTGTTAAAATCTTTTTCTTTTTCCAAGTGAGAGGAGGGGAGACAGATGGACTCCCACCTGCGCTTTGACCAGGATCCACCCAGCAACCCCCCAAACTGGGGCTGATACTCTGCCCATCTGGGGCCATGCTCGCAACCAAGCTATTTTTAGCACCTGAGGCAGAGGCACCAAGGAGCCATCCTCAGTGCCTGGAGGGGAGGGGGTGTAAAGAGAGAGAGAAGGGGGGAGGGGTGGAGGAGCAGATGGTTGTTTCTCCTGTGTGCCTTGACCGGGAATCAAACCCGGGACATCCACATGCAAGGCCGATGCTCTACCTACCACTGAGTCAACCAGCCAGGTCGATTTTTATTTATTTTTGATTAAAAAACTGTTGGGTAGATAAAATATATTATGCTCACTTTGTTAAAGATGGTGCTGCCCACATGGAAGCCCATAGCCCAGGTGATATTAATGTGTGTTGGGGGCAGGCTGTGGGCAGGCAGGATCCTTGTAGCCTGGGGCTTGGTTTTAGGACTAAGCCTTTCCCACCCTTTTTGATGTGGGGTGGTGCAATCCCATCATGCCCCAGATAAGTGACTTTGTATTAGAGACTTCCCTATTTTGTATATTGGATTAAAGGTTTCAATTTCTACATTATAAAATGGGGGCAGAATGGGAGCTTGCTCTCTCGGTTCCTGTGATTAGCAGTAGAGGAGAGAGCAGAGCAGAGCAGAGAGCAGAGAGAGGACACGTGGAGGAGGCCAGGAGAAGCAGCCAAGATGGCGGAGTGCTAAAGGAGAAGTTAGTGCAGAGTTTGTGCAGGGAGAAGGAAGAAGATGGGGAACAGAGGTGAATAAGTCTGGTGAGCTAGAAACCTTTGATTCTAGGAAACTCGGATAAGTCAGTAACTTTGTGAGCACTGAATGAGTGGGTTTTGGAAGCCAGTGTGTGTTTTTACTTGCCCGCAGGTGCAAGCTAGGATTAAAGATAATGGCCCACCAGTTTTTGGCTCCGTTGTTTCTTTACCAACTGTCCGAATCCAGTGTGAACCTGCATGGGCCAGGCTGCTGTGATGGTGGCTGTGGCCACTGGCTTTACAAAAACCAATAATGTTTTCACAGTGGCCACATCCTTTTAACATTCCCCTAACAGTGCAAAGTGGTTCCAATTTCTCTACACTGTAGTGATCTTTTTTTCCTCTGGCTGATTTTAAGATGTTCTTTTTGTTTTTTTGAGTTCTACAGTTCCACGATGATAAACCCAACTCTACTTTTCCTTCTCTCCTGTCTTCCATTTGCTTTCTTTCCTTAATCCTGCTAGTGATATGATACCCATTTGTTTCTGAAATGGGTATATTCATAACTTCTATCAGTTCTGGAAAATTTTGTTATAGCTTTGAATATTGCCTCTCCTCCATTTATTTGTTCTGGGACTCTGATAATACATATCTTAGATATTCTCATTCTATCCTCCATATTCTTTTTTTTTTTTCCTGTATTTTTCTGAAGCCGGAAACGGGGAGAGACAGACTCCCGCATGCGCCCAACCGGGATCCACCCGGCACGCCCACCAGGGGGCGTCGCTCTGTTGCGACCAGAGCCACTCCAGCGCCTGGGGCAGAGGCCGAGGAGCCATCCCCAGCGCCCGGGCCATCTTTGCTCCAGTGGAGCCTCGGCTGCGGGAGGGGAAGAGAGAGACAGAGAGGAAGGAGAGGGGGAGGGGTGGAGAAGCAGATGGGCGCTTCTCCTGTGTGCCCTGGCTGGGAATCGAACCCGGGACTTCTGCACGCCAGGCCGATGCTCTACCACTGAGCCAACCGGCCAGGGCCTTATCCTCCATATTCTTATTATCTGTTATATCTTCCATCTCCCTGTCTCTCCATTCTACTTTCTATGTAATTTCCTCAGATTCATCTTCCAGTTCAAAAGCTCTCTCACTTTTGTCTGATGTGCTATTTAACATGTAAACTGAGTTATTTAAAAAATTTCTACTTCTATATTTCTCATTTCTAACAGTTCCATTTGGGTGTTTTTCAGATCTGCTTGGCCATTCTTAACTCTCATGGCTTCCTGATCTTTATGATTCCATCTTTCATTTCTTTAAACATTGTCTAAATCCACCATCTGTTGTTCCTGCTGATTCTTCTTCATAAAGGTATATCTCTCTGTCTTGGTAATCACTTTAGACTACTCATGGTTCTATGTAGTTTTGGTCCACGGCTTGTTCTTTCTTGGAGAAGGGAAAGGAGAGTGGTCCCTGAAAATACTACCTACTTCCTGTGAGTTCAGAAATGTTTTAGTAAGTATGTTTTATTCAGGATATATAGCTATTTCCTCAAAGTATCTGAAATATTTCATCATTTTGTAAAAAAAAAAAAAGTCTTACTACTTTTCTTATCATTTCTTGGTGTGTGTGTGTGTGTGGGGATATTTACTTTCTACAGAATTCATAGTGAATTATGATTCTTTCCCTTTAAAAAAATTCCCCCAAATACTTATAAAGAACAATGGTTCAATTTAGCTTTTTTCAAGTTTTCAAGTATTATGCCATAGAATATCAGACAAATCACTCAATATTTGAAAACCCTCTGTATGTGAAACTTCTTAGAGACATGAATCAAAGACTAGAAAATGAAAGCTAAAGAATACATAACAACTTTGGTGTGCTGACTTACTGTAAAAATAAAAGAGAGAGGAAAACAGAAGCAGCAACAGAACCACGTTCTTGCTCTCAGGTCTCCCGGATGAAGAAGCATGAATTTTGACAAATCAAATTATATGGACTTTGTAATCACATTCTTACCTTTATACTTCCCCCAATAAGATCAGGAGGCTCTTCATCTGTTTCCAAGGCAACATTTACAGAAGCAAAAGGACGACTGGCCATCTGCTGCATCTCTCGAAGAAGTTGCTAATGAGTAATACAGCAAGCATTAATGCAATGAGTACTGAGATATTATTAGAGAATACTATGTGCTATAAATATCTCATCCTCCATGATTCAAGTGAATCAAATCCAAAATATTTTTAAAACAGTTGGGGAAACTTGGACAGGAATCAGGTACTAGATAGCATTAGGAATTATTAAATATTGTTGGATGTGGTAACGGTATTGTTATTATGTTAAAGAAAGTATTCTTATCTACTAGAGATATATACTTTAGTATGGCTATAATGCCACAATGCCTGCTTGTTAAATACAGTACATAAAATAAACGACATAGCCCTACATTCTATTTTTATTACTAGTTTAAAGCCAGGTTTTGTTTTATTCCTGCTGAAACTTGAATCAGGTAGCCCAGCAACAAAAACTTGTTCTTTGTTACACAGTAGACAGGAACTGAAAAAGCCCTTCATTCAGAAAGGTGGTGTAAGCTAAAACAAGCGTGACATTTTGCAGTTAGAGGGATAAGCAGGGGCTCTGGATGTAGAGAAGCTTGGATGTGAATCCTGACTCCATAGCTCTCCAGTTGTGTGACCTTGAAAGGGGTGTTTTAAGCCTCTGGGCTTCAGTTTCTTCCCCTCTGAAAGGGGATTTTAATCTTCTAAGTATGTCAGTTGGATCAAATGAGATACTTGAATGAGCACAGTGCCTAGTACACGGTGGGTGGTCAATCATGTTTCATTAAGGATAGTAGAGATCTGGCCATGTTGAGGAAGCTTTGGGGTTATACACAGAAGATAAGCAGGCTTTAACTTCACACTGTCCCCTTGGAACTATTTTAAGATTGAGACTCTTGGGCTGGATAGATCATGGCTCTGTTTCAGCAGGGCATTTTTTTTTTTTAAGATTTCTTTAAAAAAAAATTTTTTTTTTAAATTCATTTTAGAGAGGAGAGAGAAAGGGAGAGAGAAAGACAGAGAGGGAGAGAGAGAGGAGAGAGAGACAGAGAGAGAAGGTGGGGAGGAGCTGGAAGCATCAACTCCCATATGTGCCTTGACCAGGCAAGCCCAGGGTTTTGAACTGGCGACCTCAGCATTTCCAGGTCGATGCTTTATCCACTGTGCCACCACAGGTCAGGCTCAGCAGGGCATTTTTATGTTACATATTTTCTAAAATAACAATCAGAACATATAAGACCATTCTTATATCTCATAAAGTTGTTGGTCTATTTACTCATCAAATATATGCAGCAACCTGTTCTGGGTCATGTGCTGTTCTAAAATGCTGGAGTCACCGTAAGACATAGCGCCTACCCTCAGCCCATTCTAGTTCCTTTATGAAGAGGGCAGGAGGTAATGTGTGCAGAAGCACTTAAAACAACCTGGTATGTAGCAAGGTCTAGTGCAGTGTTAGCGCTATTGTTTTTTTTTGTTTGTTTGTTTTTTTTTAATAATCTTTTTTTTTTTAATTTTTTAAATTTATTCATTTTAGAGAGGAGAGAGAGACAGAGAGAGAGTAAGGAGAGACAGAGAGAAAGAGAAGAGGGGGAGGAGCTGGAAGCATCAACTCCCACATGTGCCTTGACCAGGCAAGCCCAGGGTTTCGAACCGGTGACCTCAACATTTCCAGGTCGACGCTTTATCCACTGCGCCACCACAGGTCAGGCAGTGCTATTGTTTTTGTTGTTATAAATAACTTCAAATCATTTCTTCTAAAATTCTGAGAGGGAGGGAGAAATCATGACTGACATTTTAGAAATGATTAAATATATTCTGAATGGTCAGATTCGCAGAAACAGAAAATTTAAATCACAAGAGGAAAAACTTAGTTTATTGGTTCTTTTTTTAATGCATAATAAGCATTTTTTTAAAAGAATACTTTTCCTAAAAGGCGTTCATCTTTTCCTTATTTTCTTCCATGTATGTTGTACTTAATTTCCAGTTGGTTGTCTTTTCTGTTATTGATTTATTTTTTATATGCTGAAGTATTAATTTTTATGCAGGCAAATTTCTATACTGTATTTTAATCTCATCTGAAAATAATTTTGTCCCCTTTCCAATAGTAACAAAACTTATTTCTCTCTCTCTCAGTGCAATTTAGAATATCTAGAACAAAATTAAGTAACTATGAGGACTACATGATGATTAGATGGTCTGTGAAGACAGAAGTCCCAATGTAAAGCCTAGTTCAGCCTCTAGCAACTGTGTGATGATGGGTAAATTATGCCTCTCTGACTCAGTTTCCTTATGAGTAAAACAGGGCTAGTGTCAGTAACTATTTCATAAGGTTAAATTAGTTAATGAGGATTAAAATAGTTAATGTATATTAAACCTCATAGAACAGTGCCTGGAATTTTGAACTCAAATGTCAGCTCTTATTATGACTAATCTGTCTGGATCTTATTGGTATAGCCATTAGTGTGTGTGTGTGTATTTTAAATATTTTATTCATTTTAGAGGAGAAAGACAGAGAAGGGAAAGAGATAAGGGGAGGAGCAGGAAGCATCAACTCCCATATGTGCCTTGACCAGGCAAGCCCAGGGTTTTGAACCAGCGACCTCAGTGTTCCAGGTTGATGCTTTATCCACTGCGCCACCACAGGCCAGGCCAGTATATATTTTTTTAAATCATGAATGATGCTGGCTGTCTTTAAAGTGTAAAGGATGTATTATTTTTGAGTTTACTAAGAATTTTATTTTTAAAGTAGGAATTGGTGTTGAACTTCAAAATGACTAAATGATTTACTTGGCCACTACTAAAAATTTAGGTTTTATTTCTTTACTTTTATATTTTGGGGGGACAGATAGGCAGGAAGGGAGAGTGATAAGAAGCATCAATTCATGGTTGTAGCACTTTAGTTGTCCACTGATTGTTTTCTCATATGTGCCTTGACCAGGGGGCTCCAACCAAGCCAGTGACCCCTTGCTCAAGCCAGCGACTTTGGGCTTCAAGCCAGTGACCATAGGGTCATGTCTATGGCCCCGTGCTCAAGCTGGTGAGATCACACTGAAGCCAGATGAGCCTGTGCTCAAGCCAGTGACCTTGGGGTTTTGAACCCGGGTCCTTAGCATCCCGGGCCAACACTCTTTATCCACTGCAATACCGCCTGGTCAGGCTACTGACCTTTGTTTTTTACTGGCATTTCTTTTTTGGTGCTACTGTTCTCAGATTTTACTTTTAAGGTTTTTAATATAACATGATTTAGGACTCTTAAACTTCTCATCTTACTCTTTGCTCTGGAATAGTTTATATGTTTTAAAAATAATTCTCATAAACACCGAAGGAAGAATAGTCTATTATTATTTCCATGAGCTCATCTCAAATTGAAACGGTGGGTCTAATGCCTTTTGTGGAGAGAGTAATATCATATTTTGACAAGTTTTCAATTCCTTCTGACCTTTACAGGGTCAGAAAAGATGTCATGACCCCAGGAAGAGGCCCATATCCTAGAACCCATCTTAACCCCCGTGCAGACATTAATGTTCCGTGAACAGTGCTGAGTGCCTAGTGCTTGTGAGTTTTGACTTTAGATATTCTCATTCTCTTCCGAATCTTGCCTATAGAACAATTTAATATTTTGTTTTATTTTTAAGATTTACTGATTTTAGAGAGAGGAGAGAGGGAGAGAAAGAGGGCAAGGGAGGAACGGGAAGTATCAACTCATAGTAGTTGCTTCTCATGTGTGCCTTGATCGAGCAAGCCTTGGGTTTTGAACCAGCGACCTCAGCATTCCAGGTCGATGATTTATCCACTGCGCCACTACAGGTCAGGCGCCTACAGAACAATTTTTATTTAGAAAAAGGCATGAGTAGATACAGAAAACAGCAGAACACATGTAAGTCTAGATCTTAGTGCATTTCCATTAGTAACAATGTAATAAAACTGATCACTAGAAGGCAGAATATTAACAAGGGAAAGTTGCGGTAAACATCCTTTTATTTAAGATTTATTGATTTTACAGAGAGAAGAGAGAGAGCAGGGGGAATGAAAAGTATCAACTCATAGTTGCTTCATTTTAGTTGTTCATTAATTGCTTGTCATATGTGCCTTGATCTGACAAGCCCAGGGTTTCAAAGCAGTGACCTCAGTGTTCCAGGTCGAGGCTTTATCCACTGTGCACCACAGGTCTGGAAAATATAGTTTTTATGTTGTAATTTTTACCAATTGTATTTATTTCTCTATTGTAAATATTTACTTGACTAAGAAGTCAAGTAAAGTAAAACTTTTGCAATGGAGCTCTGGAAATAAATCAAGACTCATCAAAAAATAAAACTCAAGAAAAAATTTAATTAGATATACATTTACCTTTTCTTGAATAATGAGAAAAAAAAATTTTTTTGAGAAATTTTTGAGATGCTTAAATGGCTGAATATTTTTTTTGTGAGAGAAGGGAGCGAGATGAGAAGCATCAACTCGTATTTGTGGCACTTTAGTTGTTCACAGATCGGTACTCATATGTGCTTTGATAGGGGAGGGGAAGGGGGCTCTAGCCAAGCCAGTGACCCTTTGATCAAGCCAGCAACCTTGGGATTGTGTCCATGATTCCACGCTCACGCTGGTTAGCCTGCACTTAAGCCAGCAACCTTGGGGTTTTGAACCTGGGACTTCAGCATCCCAGGTTGACCTTCTTTCCACAGTGCTGCAAACAGGCTAAATGGCTAATTTTGCTCTCATTCTTATGAAAGGCTCTGTGAAGACTATGCTACTGAGTCCTGAGATCTCAGCCTAAGTTAAGGACCAGGGTTCTGGTAGGAATGGTAAAACTGGCACCTATAAGTCAGTACTAGAGTTTCCTTTTAGAAAGTTAAGACCATGTAGGGCAGAATTAGTTACACTTCATACAGCACAAAATAAATCTACTGACCATCTGTAGAAAGGGTGGCATTCTCCCAGTGGTTATGTCCATCAATTATCACTAAATAGCAAACAATGATGTGCACAGGAGAAACATGTAGAAAGGAAAAGCTTCCCAAGGATTCATTTATCTTTATCCATTGAGGCTTACCTCTCTGCGCCTGGAGGCCCAACAACTTTGTTTGATCTTCCAAACCACAGCAGCCACCAGGAGCAAAGAGAGGAAACAACTGTGAGAAAGGAAAGTATCAAATTATTATCCCAGCCCCCAGAAGCAGCACCACTGTCACCCCATTTCAGGCCAGGCAGGGAAACACCAATCCCCAATCCCCAAACACCACCCTAAGCTCCTCTCTGATGACTCGTCACAACCATGTCTGGTTCACAGGAAGCAAAGTGTGAGAAGACTTTGTTAAGATGAGCTTCCTGACCCCACCTTTTAGACTGTATTGTCCCCACAAAGTACTTGGAGAGAGCCATGACCTCCCACTAGATCTTTAATGGAATGGCCCAACATGGCTTATCCCAAATCAGAAAAAGAATTCTAACATAATTATAACAAATAATAAGCATGCTATTTAATCAAAATTAGCATATGTTCACTGGTAAAGTCTAAAAATATAAGATAAATTAATTTTTAAAGTAACTTTTTATAAGGAAAAGGTAAACATAGAAGAAATAAACTTGTGTAATAATATATATTAAATTATATTTTTACAAAGTAAATAAATATATTTTTTATAAAGCAAAATGATCAATCTCAAGCTAACAACTTTTTTTTTTCTTTTCTCCAAGTGAGAGGAGGGGATAGTGAGACAGACTCCCACATGCACTCCAATCGGGATCCACCTGGCAACCCCGTCTGGGCCTGAGCTCAGACCAATGGAGCTATCCTCAGGACCCGGGGTCAACGCTTGAGCCAACTGAGCCACTTGTTGCAGGAGGGGAAGAGGGAGAGAAGGGGGACAGGAAGGGAGAGAGAAGCAGATGGTTGCTTCTCCTGTGTGCCCTGACCAGGCATCAAACCCAGAACGTCCATATGCTGGGCCAACGCTCTATCCACTGAGCCACCAGCCATGGCCCAACAACTTTCTTAAAAGTAACAGGAGAGACTAACTTCCAGTGGTCACCATTCTCCCAATTGTAAACTAGGCACTCAATGGTTTGAAAAGCTGTGACAGCAGAGAACAACTGGCTTCTGGTTAAAAGGATGAATGAGCTGAACAAATAAAGTTCTTAGATAATTGCTTAAGTAATTTTAAAACTGTCATTTTCACCCATTAACTTGTAAAAGAACTTACTACTGCGTATTGTTCCAGAGTGTTACACATAGACATGATGTGCTCGCTCCATGCCATCAGGTACCCTTGCTCAGCTCTGTGTTTGCAGAATGGCAGTCTCAGTGCACCCAAGAACTGACCCCAAGGCAGGCCTCCCAGGCCGGCTGGACAAAGGCACTCTAAGATGCTAGGATGGCTGAACTTAGGCCCTTTCACAAATAGAAACCTCAAGGCTCTGACATATCACCATTTCCCCAAGATATACAACCATGCAGACCCCTCCTGAGTGCTCTGACAAAAGATAAGGGGCCCAGGATCATCACTCAGAGGAGAGCCTTCAGTTATCTTGCTGGTCCTCCCAACTGTCCCGACATGGCCGAGCCTTCCTCCTCCATCTTCCTTTTTATCAACGCTTTCTTGGGCCAGATCCTGTTCTTGGCTTATGGAACACATTGATGAACAGAACAAAAGCCCACTGTTCCCATGGAGTTTACATTCCAGCAGGTGGAGACAAACAGTGAACAACATTAAGAAATGAAAACATAAGAGCATGTCAGAAGGTACTAAATGCTACAGAAAAAAAAGATGATCAGGGTGCCAGTGGCATTCTAAAGCAGAATGGTCACATGGGCCTTACTTCTTGAGAAGGTGACATACGAGCCAAGACTTGGAAAAGGTGTGGGAAGTGGAGTTATCAGCATATATAATGGTATTTGAAGTCACTAATCTGGATGAAGTCACCAAGGGATTGAATACAAATAGTAATAATGTGCTAGGGGGCACACAACGTTGAAAATTTGGGAATGGGGAGGACAGAAGAAAGCAATAAAGGAGTCTGAGAAGAGTAACCTCAGTCTTTTGGTTTCCATGCCTAATCCCACTTTTTGTTGTTTTTATTCTAACAAATAAACACAAGGAGGCAGCAAATCCACATGGAAGACACGAAGCAATTGAGAACAGCTTCTCAGTTGGTCATGTTGATGCAGGTAAGGACAGGGCTGGACTCAGAGGTGAGGACCCCAGGGCCTCTCAGAGGCTTCTCCTGGAACTACCCTCTTTCAGAGCCGCAGAACACCAAGGCTCAAAAGGTACCCTTTACTCCCAGGCCTGGGTGGGCCTTCTGTCTTCTATGCAGATCCACTGAAAATATCAACAACCAAGTTCCTTCCATCTGTTCCAGCTTTTAGAAGAAACACAAACAGCATAGAAACACACAGTGACTGTCTCTCAAAGATGCATGTATGATTTCTTCTAGGGTAATACAACAACGAAGAATTTACCAGTTATTTCAACGAAGCTGGTGCCTGCCAAAACTCTTCCCTTCTTTGTCTCCTACCACTGACTTGACTACTGGTAGAGCTGTGGCTCAGTTCATCCTACTACAGTCCCTCTTATCAGTGGTTTCCCATATTTTTCCATATAAATATAATTTAAAGAAATATATAAAAAAATTTCAAACATACACAGAAATAGGACAATCTATTAAAGTCCTATATACCTATTAGTTAACCTTGATAATTATTAACATTTGCCAACGTCATCCAAAGATCATTCTTTTTTTATTTTTGGACAGAGACAGTCAGAGAGAGGGACAGACAGACAGGAAGGGAGAGAGATGAGAAGCATCAATTCTTCGTTGCAGCTCCTCTGTTGGTCAGTGACTGCTTTCTCATATGTGCCTTGAGGGGGGGGGGCTCCAGCAGAGTGAGTGACCCCTTGCTCAAGCCAGCAACCTTGGGCTTCAAGCCAGTGACCTTTGGGCTCCAGCCAGCGACCATGGGGTCATGTCTATGATCCCACGCTCAAGCCAGTGACCTTGGGGTTTTGATCCTGGGTCCTCCATGTCCCAGTCCAATGCTATATCCACTGTGCCACCGCCTAGTCAGGCCAAAGATCATTCTTAAAGAAGTAGTGTGTTTCTTTCAATACTAGAACACTGACCCAGAAAACTCTGCCTAAAATCTCTATTTCTCACCAGCTTAACTGTAATTGTGTAGCTAGAAAGAAAATTTTTTTTTGTATTTTTCTGAAGTGAGAAGCAGGGAGGCAGAGAGACAGATTCCTGAATGTGCCCAACCAGGATCCACCCAGTCTGCTAGGGGGCGATGCTTGGCCCATCTGGGGCGCTGCTCTGTTGCAACCGGACCCATTTTAGCACCTGAGGTGGAGTCCATGGAGCCATCCTCAGCACCCAGGCCAACTTTGCTCCAATGGAACCTTGGCTGTGGGAGAGGAAGAGAGAGGTAGAGAGAAAGGAGAGAGGGAAGGGTGGAGAAGCAGATGGGTGCTTCTCCTGTGTGCCCTGGCTGGGAATCAAACCTGGGACTTCTACACGCCAGGCTGACACTCTACCACTGAGTCAACTGGCCAGGGCTAGAAAAATATTTTTTTGTAAAGATTTTATTTATTCATTTTTAGAGAGAGAGGAGAGACAGAAAGAGAAGGGGAGGAGCAGAGAGCATCAACCCCCATATGTGCCTTCACCAGGCAAGCCCAGGGTTTCGAACTGGCAACCTCAGCATTCCAGGTCGATGCCCTTATCCACTGCGCCACCACAGGTCAGGCTAGAAAAATATTTTTTAAAAGTCTTGAAATTTTCTTCCAGAGGGTGAGGCAATTAAAAAATAGTCTTCTTAAAACATACATAGTACACTCTCTGACATTTCTCATAGCACTATTTTTTTCTGTAAAACCTCCTTGGGCAAGGAAAACAAAAGAAAAAAATAAACAAATGAGACAACAGTAAACTAAAAAGTTTGCACAGCAAAGGAAAACATAAACAAAATGAAAAGACAACCTTCTTAAATGGAGGAAGATATTCTCAATGATACATCCAATAAGGGGTTAATATTCAAAATTTATAGAGAACTCATATAACTCAACATCAAAAAACAAACAATTCAATTAATATATGGGCAGGGTATCTGAATAGCTACTTCTCCAAAGGGGACATACACATAGTCAATAGACGTATGAAAAGATGCTCAACATCACTAACATCAAAGAAATGTAAATTAAAACCATAATGAGACATCACCTCACACCTGTCAGAATGGCTATCATCTATAAATCAACAAACAAGTGTTGGCACAGAAGTGGGGAAAAGGGAAACCTTGTACGCTGTTTGTGGGAATGTAGCCACTATGGGAAATAGTATAGAAGGTCATAAAAAAATTAAAAATGGAGCTGCCTTATGACCCAGTGATTCTACTCTTGGGTATATATTCAAAGAAACCTAAAACACTAATTTGAAAAGACATATGCACCCTTATGTTCACTGCAGCATTATTTACAATGGCCAAGCTATGGAAGCAACCCAAGTGCCACCAACAGACGAGTGGGTAAAAATGTTGTCGTACATACACACAATGAAATATTACTTGAAAAAAGAATAAAATTTTACCATTTGCAACAACATGGATGAACCTTGAGGGTATTATGCTAAGTGAAATAAGTCAGAGAAAAGATAAAATACCATATGATTTCACTTATTTGTGCAATCAAAAGAACAAAATAAACAAAACAGACTCATTGATGCAGTGAACAAATGATGTTTGCCAGACGGGAGGGGGCTGGAAAGGTAGGTGGAAAAGGCGAAGTGATTAAAAACAAATTGGTAGTTCAAAATAGTTACCGGCATGTAAAGCATAGCATAGGGAATATAGTCAATAATATTGTAATAATGATGTATGGTGCAGGGTGGGTACCTGAATTATCAGGGTAGTTATTTTGTAAATTAGATATATAATTGTCTAACCACTATGCTGTATGCCCCTAACTAATATAAAATCATACTGAATGTCAACTGTAACTGGAAAAAAGAAAGAGAACAGACTTTTTTTCTTGTGCTTACAAGTCTAGCCTTCCTAAAACTACACATGCATTTGGCTTTGTCTTGACCTCGCAGCCAGCCTGAACAGAAACATTGCTGCTTCTTCCCAAGTGCCTGTGATTTATACTTCACCATCCTGGTGAGAATTCAGTCCAGAGTGGCAGGACCCCATATAACTTCTATCTTCCAGAAAATGAAATGGTCAACAAGCCATGAGTTTGTCAAATGTCTGCTATCAATATGGCAAGAATCTCAGGAGAAATTCAGACAAGATTTTTTTTTTTTTTTTTTTTAGAGAGAGAGGCAGGGAGAGAGAGGAACATCAGGTTGTTACTGTATGTGCCCTGATCAGGGAATCAAACTGGCAAGCTATGTGCTCCAGGATGATGCTCCAACCAACTGAGCTATCTGGTCAGAGCTTAATTTATTGATAGAGACAGAGAGAGGAAGGGAGAGAGAGGGAAGGGGGAAAGGAAATATTCATTTGTTGTTCCACTCAGTCGTGTATTCATTGGTTGCTTCCCGTGTGTGCCCTGGACCAGGGATTAAACCCACAACCTTGCTGTTTCAGGACAACACTCCTAACTGACTGAGCTGACCAGCCAGGACCTAGACAATTAAGTTTTATGAAAACATATCATGTCTACATTAGGAATTCCCCTTACAGTCTCTCCTTTTGGCTGGGTGCCATGACATCACTTGTTTCTCCTTTTTATTTTCACTCAAATATTGTCCTCTAAGGCACCTCTAACCCCATCCACACTGCCTTTCAGAGCGTTAGTCTCTCCTCTTACCAACAACAGTCATCAGCCTAAGCACACTTGAACATCACTCCCAGACACAAAGCTCCTTCACATACTTGACTCATTTGGTTCTCAGAGAAAGCTAGTGAGTGGGTTTTATTATTTCCCTCTTTATACACAAGACTCTTTCAGGAGTCTGGAGGAGCATTCATTAAGACACAAACAAGAAAAAAGGTGAAGGGATTAAGCAAAGAAAAAAACCTTATAGACACAGACAACAGTGTGGGGACTGCAGGAGGGGAGGGGTCGGAGGAGGTTGAGGAGAATAAAGGGGGGATGGGTGGTGATGGAAATAGACTTGACTTGGGGTGGTGAACACACAATGCACTATACAGACAATTTGGTGTAGAACTGTACACCTGAAACCTGTACAGTTTTATTAACCAAAGTCATTACAATAAATTAAAAAAAAAAACACAAAC
This sequence comes from Saccopteryx bilineata, assembly GCF_036850765.1. Classification (NCBI taxonomy): domain Eukaryota; kingdom Metazoa; phylum Chordata; class Mammalia; order Chiroptera; family Emballonuridae; genus Saccopteryx; species Saccopteryx bilineata. Next base: position 184,349,612 of record NC_089495.1, read on the forward strand.
AGGGCTTAACAAATTTGTCAGGCTCTAGGCTGTGTCACTGTGCTTGAGTCTGCAAGTTCTTTTCCCAACTCCCCTCACATTGGTTTTCTCATTTGAATTGCTGAGCACCCCTGCTCCCCTGCTCCATCTAATTCTTTTCTGTTACACGAGCTGTTCTTCAGAGTGCTGAGGATTACCTGGATTCCTTCCGTCCTCTGCTTATGTTTCATAAATCTCTTCAGACCTGGTTAACTTGCTCTGGGAAAATACTTTCTTCCTTATGAAAAGGACTCAAAGCTCACCATTCCTCATTCTTAAACAAAATTCAGAAACACCAAAGTTCTGGAATTTTTTCACAAAGGTCCCAAAAGGGAGAAGTGATGAAAATACCACCTGTGGTCCCTGAAGGTTGTCCCCTGACCAATGCTGATGGCATTGCTCAGTCTCCCACTGATCCTTAGAAGTGACTAATCCTCACTGGTTGGGTACCTGGCAGCAGGATCACCTTGTGAGCATCCCCATCACCTGGAGCCTCTGAGTTAGCAAAGCCTTCACTCAAGCCCTCAACCGGCACCACAAACGTTTCTCCCTCAGACCAGTTGGTGCCTATCGTCCCTCATAATTGCCTTTTCCTGAAGGTCTAGTTTACTTCCCACATATATTTGAGCCTATGTATTACATATTAGAGGTATGTGTGCATGTGTGCGTGTGTACAGGGGTGAATGGGAGAGACAGAGTTCTGCACTGTTGAAGCTTAGAGTCTAACTATGGACACAGATACCAAGTAAAAAATTATGAGAAGTACTGTGATAAAAAATAATATAGTTCCATGGGAAAGAAGAACAGGGCAGACAATTCAGTTCGGGGGCTCCAGGGAAGAATCTTGAAGGAAGTGACACAGTACTCATTTGAAGGATAGATAGGGTATAATAAACAGCTTTACTTATAATAACCAAAAACTGGAAACAAGCCAAATGTCCATCAAGAGGTAAATGGAGAAACAAATTGTGGTTTATCTTTACTATAATATTATTCAGCATTAAAATTTTTTAAAATATTTAAAATATATAACTTTATTAGTTCTTTTATAAGAAGCAATTACACAATTAGAAGGGTATAATAAAAATGATAGGCTTTCTGAGTCTGAATAAACTGTTTTTTTATAACAGGTGAGATGTCATTCAGTAGCATCTTTTGAATGCTGATGGTGACGCATGCAAGGAAAGACGCTAAAGAGCTTCAGGATGGACACTGGTTGCCAGGAAAACTATCATGTGATTGGGGTTAGGACCTCAGGGGAGGGAGAGGGGCAGGAGACTGAGTTCATTACTAAAGACCTGTGATTTCATCAGTCATGCCATCTAATGTAAACCTGAAAACCAAAACGTGGAGTGAGGTCTGAGGTCTGCAGTGCTTGTGGGTTGGCGAACACACTGATGTGCCAGGAGAGTGATGCCCAGAGGGCATGGCAGCCCTGTGTTCTCTCCCACCCCCACACCTTGCCTATTCCCCTCTTCCACTGGCTGTTCCTGAGCTGTAGTCTTTATAATAAAACTCTTTTAAGTGTAGTGCTTTCCTGAATTCAGTGAGTGATTCTTGAGAATTGTTGAATCTAAGAGGGGTTGGCTGGAACTACCAAACTTGAAGTTGGCCAGCAGAAGTGTGGGTAGCTTGGGGACCCATCTGTAGTTGATGTCTGAAGCGGGGGAAGTCTTGTCAGGTTCTGTGCTAATTCTAGGTAGTGTCAGGACCAAACCGAATTGTAGGACACACAGTTGTTGTCAGACAACTGGTTATTGTTGGGAAAAACCAAGCAATGAGTAAAGCATATAGGTGAAGCGTAAGGAGAAGAGTGTTTTAGAAAGAAGGAAAAAAGATGTGCACATGCTGTAGGGTGGTAAAAAGCTTGGTGCTTCTGAAGAAACAGAAGGTGGCCAGATTGTGGGAACACAGAGAGTGGCCAAAGTCAGCTGAAATGGTCAGGTGAGAGTGTGCTGGCTGGGGTCAAGGTGGGAGTGGAGGTGGGGCAGACAGAAGCAGTAAGAGCTGAAATGGGGTGAGAGGTGACTTTTGATGAAAAGGGAAAGCAGAGACTTGGAACGAACAGCGTGATGTTGCAATTAGTGATGTGGAGAAGACTGGTGAGGAAGGACCAGAAAGTTCACTTCTGGGCATGTTATGCTCAAGATGTGGAAAGCAGAGTTCAATCAGAGAATATAGAGTAGAAAGATGGCCAAGGTCCAGGCTCTGGAAGAATATCAACAGTGAGAGGGTGACTAGAAAAGGTTGTTCAGGAAAGGAGGCCAAGAAGAGTCTCACAGGTGGATGGTCAGTTGGATATCTTTAAATTTGGCAAGAGAGATGTGCTAGTTGCCTTCAATAACAATTTAGTTGGAATATGAGGATAGAAGATAGATTGGAAAGGGCTAAAAAGTAAAAAAGGCGCTCTAAGCCCAGAGGCAACGGATATGAGAAGGGGGCTCTGAGGAAGTATCAGAGCATGGGGGGACAGCATTGAGACTGGCCATATGAGGTGGCTTCCTCCTATTTTTTGTCAGTGCTGAGGAATGGGATACAGCAGCTAAGGCAGTGAGCTCTGGTCCCGAGGCTGGAGAGGCTTTTCAGAAGACTAACAGTATATCCCTCCCAGCAGCACATTCTGCCCCTACTCCACACTCACTGGAGGCTGTGACAGACAGCAACAGCATTCACACACAGGAAAATGTGGCATTTTCAACACAACCAGAAATCAGACATTAGGAAACTACATTCACAAAATCAAAACAGGATATAGGAAAATTAGAAATAAAATGCACTAAAAAAACTAAAAATGTGTTGGAAAGAAAATGCATTAAAAACATTTAAAAATACTCATCATATGGAGTCAACAAAAGAAATGAATCCAATTTTGGATTAAATTAACAAGCTGAAAAATATTGCTGAGGAGCTCACTTAGAATGCAGGAAAAAAGGAAAATGAAAAAGAAAATCAGAGTTCAGTTAAGAAATATAGAGTACAGCTCCAGAATCTCCCTTATTCATCTAACAGAGAACTCTAGCATTCAGGCTAACAGAATCAGAGGAGAGGAAACAAATAAATATAAGACAACGTTGCAAAGCCCAACACTCTGGTCTTAGACTGAAAGGGTCCCCAACAAGTATCAAGTTCTTCCTCAGGTCTTTTCTGAGAAAATTACTCTAGGATATATAGTAGTTTGGCACAATGACAACAACATCCAACAAAGGGGAAGAGGGATACATAAAATGGTGCAAGAACAAAAAAAGGTCAAACTGATCAAAACTGTTCCTATAGAATATAATTATAATCTAGAATTTAAAACCCAGCTAACTGCTACCTAGGAGTTCACTGGGTGGTTGTGGAGAACAACTATGGGGCTCTCTCAGAGACCTAAGGCAGCCAATTCTTGTAGGAACTAGAATCACGAAGCTGCCAGGAGCTGAGCTGGTAGTTACACCCCCTCAGTGGTTACTCAACCTTCCTTCCCATCTGAACTCCTATGTTTTAGTATGCATGTGGATGTATGTACCACTGCCCAGCCCTGAATTCACATGACTTTCAGCTAATTCAGGGCCTCTCAATGCCAGCTAAACACGAGAATCTCCAGAGAGCCTTTCAATACCACAGCAATCAGGTCCCATGCCACAGCAATTAAGTCAGCATCTCTGCGCAAGGGGCCCGAGCTTTTTCTTCTTTTTTTAAGCTTCCGAGGTAATTCTAAGGTATAGCCAGGGATGAGTTATAGCCAGGTATAACTGTTTCAGACTCTCAGAATACAATTTAAAACTTGTAGGAGAGGTCTCCATTTGGCCCTGTTTATCTCTGCATGTCAAACTGTAGGTTCGCCTGTTTATAGTCTGCTCTTAAGCTCTATACTGTTAAATACCTGCATTAAAGGATGACAAAGTAATATAATGAAAACACGGTGCCTGACCAGGCGGTGGCGCAGTGGACAGAGTGTCGGACTGGGATGCAGAGGACCCAGGTTAGAGACCCTGAGGTTGCTGTTTGAGCGCAGGCTCATCTGATTTGAGCAAAGCTCACAAGCTTGGACCCAAGGTCGTTGGCTTGAGTAAGGGATTACTCGGTCTGTTGCAGCCCAATGGTCAAGGCACATATGAGAAAGCAATCAATGAACAACTAAAGTGCCACAACAAAAAACTAATGATTGATGCTTCTCATCTCTGCGTTCCTGTCTGTCCCTATCTATCCCTCTGACTCTCGCTCTGTCTGTTAAAAAAGAAAGAAAGAAAGAAAATACGAGTAGGGCACCACGAAGGGGTGGCCTCTGGGGTAAATGTGCCAGAAAACAAACTTTGCAGAGTGAACAATTAAGCTGTTTTTTGAAGGAGGAAGAATATGACAGGTGAGTGGGTGGGTACCTTTGAGGCAAATGCAGAATACTAGATTAAGTACACCACCCCTCCAGGCCTTGCTGTCCACATGGCCAAAACAGATAGGACCCCACAACAACCTTAGAGGGACTCATGATTTGGTGGAAGTCATAGGGAAAAAATTCATGAAATAATGAATTTGCAAGAATACAGAATGATTCTTTGGCCCCACTCTAGGGAAACTGTGGAATATGGCTGGTATCAGTGAGTCCTGGTGGTCTGGCACTAAGCAGAATGAAAAAAACATTGAGAGGGATGGGAAGAGATCTCAGAATTTTCTGTGGTAACATGAGAGAGGGCAGTTTCTTTCTGTGGGAGGGAGACACTTCCTCTTGAAAGGGAAGAAGTTTCAGCAAATTTCCAGCATTCCATATTGCTGGCATTGCAGAGGTCCTGGGTCCCCACTCGGCTCCAATGAGCTAAGCTGGGCATACTCTGAAAAAGGAAATAAAATGGAGAGTGAATTTCCAGCCTAGCGGGTGGTGTGGCCTTGGAGTTTAGGTCATTAATATCCTGCCTTGATTCACTGACAAGTTTCTGAAGTCCATCCATTTGGGAAAAAAGTAAAGCAATATACAAATAGATTCCAAACGGATAAAGGAAGACCTAAACATGAAAATACAACAGAGATAAAACACTCATAAAGAACATGTAAGAAAAGACTGACAGATCTGCTTGACGAAAAATACCAGAAAAAATAAACAACTGAGGGCACACACGTTAATAATCATAAACTATAGGCCCTGGCCGGTTGGCTCAGCGGTAAAGTGTCAGCCCGGTGTGTGGAAGCCCTGGGTTCAATTCCTGGCCAGAGCACACAGGAGAAGTGCCTATCTGCTTCTCCACCCCTCCCCCTCTCCTTTCTCTCTCTCTCTTACCCTCCTGCAACCAAGGCCCCATTGGAGCAAAGTTGGTCTGGGCGCTGAGGATGGCTCCATGGCCCCCACCTCAGGCACTAGAATGGCTCAGATTGCAGCAGAGCAACGCGCTAGATGGGCAGAGCATCACCCCTGGTGGGCATGCCAGGTGGATCTGGTTGGGCACATGCGGGAGTTTGTCTGTCTGTGCACCCCCCCCCCCCCCGCCTCTCACTTTGGAAAAAAATAACAAAAAAATATCACAGGCCCTGGCCGGTTGGCTCAGTGGTAGAGTGTCGGCCTGGCATGCAGAAGTCCCGGGTTCGATTCCCAGCCAGGGCACACAGGAGAAGCGCCTATCTGCTTCTCCACCCCTCCCCCTCTCCTTCCTCTCTGTCTCTCTCTTCCCCTTCCGCAGCCGAGGCTCCATTGGAGCAAAGATGGCCCGGGCGCTGGGGATGGCTCTTCGGCCTCTGCCCCAGGCGCTAGAGTGGCTCTGGTCACAACAGAGCAACGCCCCGGAGGGGCAGAGCATCGCCCCCTGGTGGGCGTGCCGGGTGGATCCCAGTCGGGCGCATGCGGAGTCTGTCTGACTGTCTCTCCCCGTTTCTGGCTTCAGAAAAATACAGAAAAAAAATCAAAACTATAATAAAATCCTAAATTTCCATAAGAAAAAGGCAAACATATCAATAGAAATGTGAGCAAAGGAAATTCAAAATAAGGGCTATAAGAGATTAGTAAATATCACTCATAATTAAAGAAATCCAAATTAAAACAAGATACAATGAGATTTCCCAGATTAGCAAAATTAAAAATATGACAATTTCTAGAGTTGCTGAGAAATAAGTTTTAATAAGAAAGATGGACAGATTTAGTAAGGGATGTTACACTCTTGCTGTAGCAATGTAAATTCATGCAACTGTTGTAAGGGGCCATCTGGCAGTGTTCTAGTGTATTGATATAGCAATTATAGAACAAAAAACTATCCCAGAGCGAATATTCACAGAAAAATGCAGATATATGCCACAAAAATCTAAGAGTCAGTCAAAAGAGGAATGGTTAAATAAACTATGGTACTCAAATTATGGAAAAAGCTGTTTTAAAAAATGAGGTGAATTTCTACCTGGGAAAAGTTAATCACAGAACAGTGAGTAAGTTATAGAACAATATGTAAGGAGGCAGCTCAGTTTATAAACCAAAGAATCAGAAAACCACAATTTATATGCAGCGTATATACACAGAAAAAAATTCAAAACATAAACACAAAAATACTAATATGGTAATTTCTAAATAGAATTAGGGGGAGTTTTTTTATTTTTATTTGTTTGAAATTTTACAATGAACATACGTTACTTTTGATATTTTATAAGAATTCTTGTCCTTCTACTGAGTATTAAAAAACCAAACAAAATTATTGTTTTCATGTGGATTTTCCACTTTAAAAAGTTTGAATAAAGATGTAATATTTCTGCTTTAAAATACTTGGATTAGTTTCATCATATCTTTTTACATTATCCCTATAAACTTTTTCTCTTTGTATTATCTCTTATCATTGTTTAAGGTAAATTTAATATGTCATATATGTAATTTTATGTTTTAGTAGCCACATAAAAAAAATTAATTTTAATGTTTTATTTGACCCAAGATATCCAAAACATCATTTGAACATGTGACCAACATAAAAATTATTGGGATATTTTACATTCTTATTTTCTATGAAGATCATAAGAATCTAGTGTGTATTTTACACTTATAAAAACATTTCAATTTGAAGCCCTGTCCAGCTGGCTCAGTGGTACAGCATTGGCTTGGCGTGTGGAAGTCCCAGGTTCTATTCTGGGCCAGGGCACACAGGAGAAGCGCCCATTTGCTTCTCCACCCCTCCCCCTCTCCTTTCTCTCTGTCTCTCTCTTGCCTCCCGCAGCCAAAGCCCCATTGGAGCATGGCACTGAGGATGGCTCAATGGACTCTGCCTCAGGTGCTAGAATGGCTCCGGTTGCAGTGGAGCAATGCCCCAGATGGGCAGAGCATCGCCCCCTAGTGGGCATGACAGGTGGATCCTGGTTGGGCGCATGCGGGAGTCTGTCTCTTTGACTCCCCGCTTCTAACTTCAGGAAAGAAAAAATTGCAATTTGAAAAAAAAAAATCTTAATATGAACACTAAATTTTATCAGGAAATGTTTGATACTTAGATATAAAAAAATTCACATTTAAAATAGATTCACATATGCAGGTTTTTCAAAACATACTTAAAATGTTTCTAATAACTAAATCAAGTATCATTTTTTTAAACTATTTAAATTACTTTAAGTAAAATGAAAAATTCAGTTTCTCAGTAATACTGTTTCAAGTCGAGATTGACTTTTTAATTTCGTTTGTTACTATCCACCTTTATTTCCATTAAATTTTCCTTCACTTAAAACAAATTTGAAGCTTTTATTTATTTATTTATTTATTTATTTATTTATTCATTTATTCATTCATTATTTAAAGACTTTTTATGAGTTTATTTGAACCAAACTGTCAATTGCTGGGAAGCAAAGTCTCAATGGATTGAGAAAGTTCTCCGAAGATTTTAAACTTGATCCATTTCTTTGGTTATGTATATATTATGTTCCACTGGTCAAGGTGATTTTGAGCCAGTGCCACGAAAACACCCATCACTGCAGCTTGCCAAAAATGCTCATTATTGGGAGGACTGTTTCCTGTCCCTCCCATATTTTTTTCTTGGTCATATTTGATTGATCTAGATATGCCATAATTTTGAACTTTATTTATCAAAGTAGAACAAACATACATGTAAATTTTTTTTTGTTGGTGAAATATAGAAATATAATTGTTTTCCCCCCTAGATATATTAAATGTATTCTTTTATTAGAATCCTTATCTCTCTGAGACTGGAAGGATGTAATGAGTTGCTTCTCTGTGGAGATGTCATCATCCAGAAGCTAATTAAAGCCTATGCAGAACGTTAAGGTCTCTTACACTCTGGGGAATAAAATGCATTAGCAACCAAATTAAAAATAATATTATAAGTGAGCTTTTACAATGTAAAGGGCAACCGGTAATCTGACAACTCTCAGCCTCATCAGTTGACAGCAGGTTGAAAGAAGCCCACCAGGATATAGATGATTCTTCACACAGGCCATCTGCTTCCCAGCATCACTTAGGAAGTGATTTCTCATTTCATGGTGGAGAGGGAAGGAGGTAACCTGATGGTTTTCTATGGGAAATACAATTGTATAGTTTCCGTGTCAGCATCTGCCCTTACTGGTAAGAACTGCAGAAGAAATACTCCCTGAACAACACAGAACTGATTTTTAAACATTGTGTGTCTAGCAACTTTGTTGAATTCACCTATTAGTTCTAATACTGAATATCCAGTGGAGGGATTCAAATGATTTAACAACTGGTTCTCTGCCCTAATGACCGTTTTAAGTATTAAAAAATGATATACCAAAAGGTAGTTTATTATTTCATGCATTTAATTCTTAAATAATAAAAGAGGTACACAAAACTAGATTATAAGAAAGAGTTTTAAAATATTAATAAAAAGATATTAAATAATATCTGACAAAAAAACAATGCAAGTTGTCACCCCCTGGTAGTTTGGCACTTTTTCTCTTTAAGTTATATGTTTGTTTACTGAAGTAACAAACGCAAGGGAGCCTGACCAGGCGGTGGCGCAGTGAATAGAGCATCGGACTGGGATGTAGAGGACCCAGGTTCGAGACCCCGAGGTTGCCAGCTTGAGCGCGGGCTCATCTGGCTTGAGCAAAAAAAAAAAAAAAAGCTCACCAGCTTGGACCCAAGGTCGCTGGCTCAAGCAAGGGGCTACTCAGTCTACTGTAGTCCCACAGTCAAGGCACATATGAGAAAGCAATCAATGAACAACTAAGGTGTTGCAATGAAAAACTGATGATGCTTCTCATCTCTCTCCATTCCTGTCTGTCCCTGCCTATCCCTCTCTCTGACTCTCTCAATGTCTCTGTAAAAATAAAATAAAATAAAATATAACAAACGCAAGGGAATTAAAATGTAGCATTTCATCAAAGGTATAATGAGTTTTATGAAATGAATAAGTATTATAAGCATAGTTCTGTCAAATTTTTTTCACCTATGGATGGAATAAACATTAGAATACACTGTTGCACAAATGAACATTAAAAAAGAGTAAGGAATGTAAATTCCTGATTTCCACATTGAGTGGCTGCCCAGTAGTCCACCTTAGAGAGAACTCTGATTACAAGTGCCATGTTAACAACCGGTTTGCTGAACTCTACAAAAAATGAGGTATCGGTTCTGCTGAAAGCGTGCGAAACAATACTGTTCTAGATCCTTCTAAATTTCTATGAATAGATCATGTTTGTAACAATAATTTTTTCTTTTCCAATTCTTATGCATTTTATTTATTTTTCTTATTTCAGTGTATGGCTAGAACCCCTATCACAATGTTGAATGATATGATAGTGGCATCTCTGTGTTTTTCCCAAACTCAAACAGAAAGTTTCAAAACATTTTATCATTAATAATGTAGTTTGCTGTTGGCTTTATATATTGTTGTTATCAGATAGATTTTAAGACATTTCTTTCTATTTTTAGTTTCTGAAGATTTCTAAATGAATTATGTTAAATCTTATCAAATACTTTTCCCCATTTATTAAGATGGTCCCATTATTTACCTCCTTTATGTAATTAATGTGAATTACACTGACTTTCTGATGCTAAGTCAACCTCCCAATTCCTGGAATAAACCCAACTGGGTCATCATGATATATATAGTAGTCTTTTCTTCTTTAATTTTTATTTATTTATTTTAGAGAGAAAGGAAGGAGGGAAAAAGAGAGAAGCATTGAGTTGTTCCACTTATTTATGCATTCATTGGTTGATTCTCATGTGCCCAGACTGGGGATCTACAACCTTGGTGTAATGGGGAGATGCTCCAACCAACTGAGCTACCTGGCTAGGGCTCAGTAGTCTTTTTATATTAATGGTAGATTTTTGCTTCCTCCTTCATGAGACTGGCTTGTAAATTCGTCTCTCATAATATTCTTGTCAGGTTGTGCTAAATTCTTAAAATGAATTGGGGAGTATTCCCCCTTTTTCTGTTCTCAAGAAGATTGGTTAATATTTATATTATGTCTTCCTTAAAAGGGTGTAAGATACCAATGAAACTACCTGGGCCTAGAGTTATCTTTGTGAAAAAATTTTAAATTATGTTTTGTTTTTAACACAGATACAGGACTATTCAGATTTTCTGTTTCTTCTGTGTCAGTCTTGGTAAGTTATATATGGTTTTTTTTTTTTAACTGTTTCATTCCATCTGTTCTATCTTCAATTTATTCCCAAAAAGTTGTTCATAAAATACTGTAGGATTTGAATTAATGTCCTCTTTTTTATTTCTGACACAATTTATTTATAGCTTCTCTCTTTTTCTTGATCAATCTTCCAGGGGTTTAGCAACATTATTCTTACTCTTTTCAAAGATTCAACTTGTGGTTCTTTCAATCCTTTCTATTGTACTTCTTATATCATTAATTTTGCTCTATTTATAGTCCTTCCTTCTACTTTCTTTAGGCTTAATTAGAAGTTCCTTTTCTGATTTATTGAAAGAGTTGTTTTTTCTTTTCCAACATATGCTTTTATAAAGCAGTGATTCTCAACCTTAGCTGCATGTTGAAATGAGCTGGGGAGCTGTCAAATGCTTGAGTCTCATCCCCAAAGATGCTGATGTAGCTGGTCTGGGTGTGGCTTGGGTATCAAAAGTTCCCCAAGAACTACTGTGCAGCTAAGGTTGAGAATCACAGATTAAAACAATACCCTCTTTAACTGCATTCTGTAAGCTCTTAATATTTCCTTCATTAGTCAGTTTAAATCATTTTAAAATTTTTGTTGCTTTAACTAATATAAATGTTTTGAAATGGGAAAATGCAATAAATAGTTTTAGAAGTCAGGTAAATAGTTATCTTTAGGAAAGAAAGAGGTTGTAAATGATGGAAATACAGGGAGCTCCTAGGGTGCTAGTAATATACTGCTCACAAAAATTAGGTGATATTTCAAAATTAATATGAAACAATAAATCAAAGCATTTGATTTTTTTTTATTAAACAAGAGCATCAGAAAAGCAAACAAGTCAAAGAAAGTTGTTTGATTATGCAAATGAGATGCAAAACCAACTTTTATTTCATTGGTGAAAATGCACTATACAAAGGCTGAAAGTACTGGAGTATCTGCACATTCCCAGATCTCCTAATTTTTGTGAGCAGTGTGTATCTTTTGTCCTGGGCAGTAGTTACATAAGTATATTCAATTTGGGATCATTCGTTGAGCTAGACACTTAGGATTTTTAAGTGTTTCTGTAATTCTTTATTATACCTCAATATAATTTTTAAAAAAGAGAAAATAGATTCTATATAATGAGTAAAAATTTTAACAGCATTAGCCTTTTTAATACTGGAAGATAGAAACAGCATAATGCCTTCCAAATCCTAATGGAAAATGATTTCCAACCTAGAATTTGTTATTCAATCTTTCCATCAACTGTGAGGGTAGAATTAAGACATTTTCAGACAGGAAGGTCACAGAACAGTTACCTCCCCTGCACTTTTCCTCAGAAACCTCCTGGAGAATGTGCCCCAGTAAAAGGAGGGAATACATAGGGAAATGAAGACATAGGATCTGGGAAACAGATTTCTGTGCAAAAGGAACTCCCAAGATGACAGCTGTGTGGCAGGCCTCAAGTAGTGCACTTAGGAACAGCAGGCTGAAGGGCTCTAAGGCAGACATCTCCAAGAGAAACTAAACCCAAGAGAGCACCTGCTTGTGTTTGACCTGAGAGAGTTTTCCCGATCTGTCAGCCTACAGGATGAATCAGAGGTAGCTACACAGGAAACCAAACAATTAAATAACCAAAATATGGCAAATATTACATTTAGGATAGCAAAGAGTGATTCCCCCATGCAAAAAATGGGTAAGTATAATCATAGTTGAAGTTAGCTATGAATAGGAGTTTCATGCTCCTTATAACGTAAATAGGGATGATTGATTTAGCCAAGCATTGTGATGTAACTGTATTAAATAAATGGGAGGAAGGGGATGTTACATGTTTTAGTGGTGTGGGGTTGTTGGGTGAGGTAATATAAGAAAATAAATCCTTGGCCATGGCTGGTTGGCTCAGTGGTAGAGCATCGGCCTGGCGTGTGGATGTCCTGGGTTCAATTCCCAGTCAGGGCATACAGGAAAAGCAACTATATATCTGCTTCTCCACCCCTCCAACTCTCCCTTCTCTCTCTCTCTCTCTCTCTCTGCCTCCAGTAGCCATGGCTCGGTTGGAACAAGTTGGCCCAGGGTACTGAGGATAGCTTCATGGCCTTGCCTCAGGTGCTAAAATAGCTCAGTTGCTGAGCAATGGAGCAACGGCTTCAGATGGACAGAGCATCGCCCCATAGGGGCCTTGCTGGAGGGATCCTGGTTGGGTGCATGTGGGAGTCTCTGCCTCCTCACTTCTCACTTTTAAAAAATTAAAATAAAAAGGAATCCTCATCTATAGTAGGACATCAAAAGATAACTGAACTGAAAAATCAAGAAAGAGTGTAAGCCCAAATAAGAAAAAAACAGCTAAAACCATTTATACTGGGGAGAAGAGGGAGTGGTTAGGTGGAGGGCAGGAGGCTGCGGCTTTCTCTGTAGTACTTGTCTTTTCCGATTATGTGTATATAGTATTTTCATAAAAATAAAACTAAACTAAAAAAACCACAATAAAAAAATCTTAAGGACTTAACTAGTCATTTTCGCTTTAAAACTCCGGATCTTTTTTTTTTTGTATTTTTTTGAAGTTGGAAATGGGGAGGCAGTCAGACAGACTCCCGCATGCGCCTGACCGGGATCCACCCGGCATGCCCACCAGGGGGCAATGCTCTGCCCATCTGGGGCATTGCTCTGTTGCAACCAGAGCCACTCTAGCGCTTGAGGCAGAGGCCATAGAGTCATCCCCAGCGCCCGGGCCAACTTTTGCTCCAATGGCGCTTTGGCTGCGGGAGAGGAAGAGAGAGACAGAGAGGAAGGAGAAGGGGAGGGATGAAGAAGCAGATGGGCGCTTCTCCTGTGTGCCCTGGCCGGGAATCGAACCTGGGACTCCTGCACGCCAGGCTGATGCTCTACCACTGAGCCAACTGGCCAGGGCTCGGATCATTTCTTGAACAAGAGCAAGCATATATATGTATATGCTTGCCAATAATCATTATTAATTAAGCATTTCTCATCCCCAAATTTTCCCCATATGAAGACCCACATTATTTACATTTTAGTAGAGGATACATAAAAGGCTGCCTCAAAAAGCCAGAACAAAGCAAATGTTTTCATTTTATTAGATGAGACACAATTTACACTATTGTTACTGATATGTAACTTTTCAGAAACATAAATACAATTAATTAGCTCTATTGTGCAAAATCAGGATTATTCATTTATCTTTAGTGAGCTGATAATTAATGGAAGGGAGTGCCAGAATCAAAAGAACAGACATAGTTTGCATGAGTGGAATTACCTGAAGAAAGTCACGAAGAACTGCACCAGGTCCATAAAATTGCTGTGCTGGGAGAAGGCAATCTGTGACAGAGAGACGGGTGGTGTGATTAGGCAGGTTACAGAACAGGACCATCAATCAGTTCACAGCCTCAGTCCACCTGGTTCACTAGGTTAAGCTGAAAACACACTTTCAATTTTAAATAAGAAATTAATGTAAATTTGTTTTCATTTGAGGAAAAGCACCTCATGCTTTAGTTTCTTGTTTAATGCAAAAGTAATACAGCAGGTCCTCCAATACCGTGGTTTCATGCAAGATGCCACAGGAACTTAAAACTGATTTTGTTATATGTTGTTTTGCTTAAAGTCCCAGAACCCATCAGCGACATCAGGTGAGGAGTTAACTGTATTCAGAGGCTTCAACAACCTCCTCCAGAGCCCCTTGCTCATGACACCATTAACTAAGTTCTTACAGGCTGACCTTAAAGACCTCTCAGACTAATAATAGGCAAGTCAGTTTGTTCGCTGCCTCCTTGTGCCTTCATCCAGACAAAATACCCTCCTGGAGTACTTCACACTGCAATTCCCGATCTATGGTGGGACGGGAGCCTTGCCTGTGCCCACCACTGCTTCGACATTTATGTACTCAGTGTGCACTCACTTCAAGATAATGTCATTTTAAAACCATATTTCAAGCTTTACTGTATTGAATATCACCTGACAACATAACATCAACTGGAACTTAAATAATTTTATTATACAGTTAACAGTCTTTTTTTTTTAAAGATTTTTATTTATTCATTTTTAGAGGAGAGAGGAGAGAGAGAGAGAAAGAGAGAGAGAGAGATAGAGAGAGAGAGATATGGAGGGAGTAGCAGGAAGCATCAACTCCCATATGTGCCTTGACCAGGTAAGTCCAGGGTTTCGAATCGGTGACCTCAGCATTCCAGGTTGATGCTTTATCCATTGCGCCGCCACAGTTAACAGTCTTTAAATCAAGAATACTGTATAGCTAATATTATGGTCTATTCCCTGCATTTTTTTTGGGGGGGGGAACATAGTTCTCCTTGGAAAAAGAATGATACTATAAATGAAACAATTATTGAATAAGGTGATAAGTGTCCCAGTACAGATAATAAGTATGACAGAGTAAATGAGTTTTTCAAACCCCACCCAACCTCTTATCTTTGTCAGGACAGAACTCCTATCCTGTGGTAACACAAGATAATCACTACGCCCAGGCCCCAGCCCTTTATTAGACTCACAGAGGCAGTAGAGGTTTCCTGTTTGCCTTTTTGCTGGTCTTTTCTCTTTGATATTCCATAATGGTCTTTTCTCTTTGATATTCCATAAATAAGGTTTCAGTACTACCTTTTCAGGTCACAGATTATTATGGGGCATATAATTAGAAGATTTTGTGCCCTTCCTCTGGCCACCATTAATGATCAGAAATACAAAGGTAACACAAATTTCTTATTCTAGATAAAAATTTGCTTTTCCTTCATTTGTTACAGTAATGCATCCCAAATAAGAAGGGTCACTGAGAATATGGCTACAGTCCTCACATAAGAGCATTTTAATTAAGACTGGAGAAGGGCAATTATACAAAGTTATTCAATCTTGAGGAATGAAGATTCTAGATTATACTACATAAAGAAGGAGGAAACGGATTCTAGTCCATTCAATTCAGTTTATAGAGGTTAATATCTTAAAACATTAGTATGTCCTCAGTGTTTACACTTAAAAGAAACCCACAAGATACTTTTAATTATTGTGGGTTTGGATGCCAATGGCACCTTCTGAGGATCTATCAGGTGTCCATGTGCATCTCCTCAGGGCAGCTCCCCCAGTGCTTAGAAAGCAGGCCCCAGCACATTCATATCAGTTTAAAATCATAAGGAACTACCAGTGTGGCTGCACCCTAGACTCACATTACTCTAAAGGTCCTATTTTGTTGAATGCTTATCATCTAAGTCTCCACAGTTACAGGATCTCCTAGGGAAGCAAAAGTCATAACATAAATAAAAATGGTTATGAATGGATCAACCCTTAGAAACAGCTAGCCCTGCTTAACACCCCACCCACTGTGTCAGTCTTTACTGATTAATGTTTAATTGACAGGGTGATGAACTTGCTGTCCAAACTAACTGCTGAGAGTGAAGGGGAGTGCTGATAAAAACTACACTTGGGCAACAGGCATGAATTGGGCAATCTGTATTCACAGACTGTCAGAAAATGCAAACCAACCGCAAAATTAATTTTGCAAAAGATGAGAGTTTAGTGAAAGTGCTGTTGGAGAACTAATCACATAAAACCACTAACAAAGAAGCCTTGGCTAAATTATCAACCGAAGAGGGATGAAGAATAAAGTCATGAGCCCTTCAAAATACTGTAAATACAGTAGGATGAAGAAAGGCTCTTGGGAGAACTGATGAGGTCCTTCACTATTGTTTTTAAAATATGCTATGAAGTCAAATGTAAAGAGAAAGACTGATCTCCAAGCACCACTGCACAACCGAAGCTGGGAAACAGCTCTCTCCTCTACATTCTTGCAACACTTGATTCACTTCTGTTTCAGGGCATGGGATAATTAATTATATTGTACCTGTGTATACAGAAATACCTGTAAAAGAACATCTCTGTCTTCCTCTGTCTACAAAGATATCAATACCTGACTTTTTATTTATTGTAGGAGAAAGAATGAAAAGGTAATTCCCCACCTCCCATACAAGATTAGATGCATCTTTGTATTCCAAGAACTAGACCAGGGGGCTCAAACTCTGGAGAACTTGCAACAAAGTGTTGACCCCGGGCCCTGTTCCTACTCCCTTGGCTTTAAGCTCCCCAGTGATCAGATGCTGGTGTCCAGAGGCCACACCTTAGCAAACTCTGAAACAAGGAATTATTTTTAAAATCTCCTTTGTTCCTTCCCTCCAACAATTTCGTTAAGAGTTTCATGAACTTCACTGAAAAAACAAACAGACATTTTTGCTTGAAAGTTTTGGCCCCAAAAGAAATGCACCTGAATGTTTCCCAGGGTGGAAGTGAGGGAGAAGGTTGAAGGTAGAGGAGACAGGATAGTGCTTTGAAACAAAAAGAGAGGTGAGACCCAAACGTTGAGGCTGGGAAATGCAGGGAACGGAGAGGATGTTTTAGTTTTCAAAGTGCCGAGGGCTATGGGGTGACTGCACAGTAGGCCTGCGGGCTCTGGAACCACAGTGATTATTCTCTGTCTATGCCTGTCACACACGGGAGTGAGGACAGCTGCCTTCAAACAAACCTGATGGCCGTGGGCAAGAGCGCTGGGAGCAGTCAGTGAATGCAGACCAGAGGCCTTCCCCAGATCTCTGGTCTGGTAAGCCCTGAGGTTTCTGCATGTCCCTGAGAGATGGGAATGGAGCTCTGTAACAACAGGCTGAAAATAAATTTATCAACTATGGTGGGTACAGGCTGAGCTGTAGCATATTCTAAAAATAAGAAAAATAAGACATTTCTTATACTCAACTACCATGGAACAATTTTTTTAAAAAAAAGCATTTCGCATTTACTATGTGCAATTTACAAAGCAAATGTTCAAAAACTTAAGTGAATGAATGGAGGAATGACTACTGAATGAGTAGGTAAAGACCACTTTTTAATATAGAAGGCTTGAAAAGAAGAGTGGGAAGGACCTCTAATCTTCTATCTTCACCAAGAACGATATGCACTGTTACAAGCATGCAAGACAGAGAGAGCATGGGAAAGGGCAGCTGGCCACCCTGTGGGGAAAAGCACTCTGGGCTTTGGGGCAGCACCCACCAGGCTCTGAGGAAACCCAAGGTCTGTGTGTACGCGGCAGAATCTCTGGGGGATGCTCCCCCTGGCCCTGGAGGCCAGCAGCTCCATCAGCGCTCACCTGGTCTGGGAGCCCATGAAGACTATAGCCCTTCCTCAAATCTCCCTGACAGACCAAATTCTGCAGGGCCCCAAAGGGTTGAAGTGGATGAGGCTGCCATCTGGGCTCCTGGCTTCACCATGCCAATCTTGCCTCACAGTTCTGGACACTGCAAGCCAGGAGAGGACTGACTCCTCCCATAAGAACTCAGGCCTGTCTACAAACAACTTTCCACTCAGGCCTCAGTTGTGCCAAGGATGGAAGAGTCTGTGACTACTGGCTGTAAGTAAAAAATCTGTACGTGAGCCCACATCAAACCTCAGTCTAGCACTGCTGCCTCCTTGAGTTTTGCTGACACAAAATAACTTTCTCTAAAAGCAAACAAACAAACAAACCCCAAAATTCTATATGAAACTCTATGCTGCGACCACAGGCCCTGGACTGGATGGATCCCAGTGCCTATCACCTGCCCTTGCATACCACCTACCGAGTGCTGGTTTGTGCTGGCACGGAAGCTGTACACCCAAGCTCCGGTCGGAGCCCCAGGGCTGGTGAATAGCACCAAGCCACTCATTCCTGACACGCAAGCTAACACTCACCATCTGTCCCCTCCCAGCCTCCCACCTCAATGCTGCTCTGTGCTTTCTTCCCCGTTATTTCCTTCCAGCCATTCCTTTTCATCCCTCTCCAGAATTCCTGTTCCACTTTATCATACTCATTAATAAGTTAAAAAACATACAGGACTACACACACTTGGCTGAAATATCAACAAGTACCAGAGGGCTAATCATGCGAAGCCATGGTTCCTGTTCTCCCCTCCTCTTCCTAAGGTTTCTCTCCAGAGCCCCATCTTAAATTAGGATTCTTTTCAGTTCTTGAGAGTCACCTTTTTACTTCTAATAAGTCTTTTTAATTTTTTATTTCTTGATTTAGCCATGTTAGGGATCAGGTACTGATTTTCTGCTATAACAGGAGGTGATTCTGGTCATCATTCCTTCTCCCCTCTTCCAGCATAGTTATATCACTGTTTGGTGTCTCTGTTAGTGTCTGTGTTATCCTGAGTTGACAGTGAAAGAAAGATGCCAACAGAGACAGGAAATGGACAGAACACCCTTGGATGTAGGGAAAGGATGTGACTGTTACCCTCAACAGCAGGAGCAGCAGGAAATGCAGCCATGGTCCACTGGACGGTGGCTTCCCAGGCCTCACAGCCCACAGGAGAAGCCCTCAGGCCTCTGATGCAACCCTGCTTGGAGGTGAAGTCAGCTGCTCTTGAGGAAGCTCCCTTTGCCACTTTCACAAGGATGAGGTATCCTGGGCTAAGGGAGAGGAGTTTGCCTTTGATGCCTGATTGTTCTAGAGACTTCCCAACAGTGGCCCGTAACTGGTTAAACCCTCCTGGTACAATGCTATGTGCTTCCTGTAAAGTATAAGAGAAGGTCAGTTCCAGATCTCTCAGTCAGCCTAAGCTGCAGGCCTAGCTGCTTAAAGGTAGCTCCTGCCGCTACCTTCAAGAGGATAGATAATACAGTGTGTCTGTAAAGTCATGGTGCACTTTTGACCGGTCACAGGAAAGCAACAAAAGATGATAGAAATATGAAATCTGCACCAAATAAAGGAAAACCCTCTCAGTTTCTGTAGGATTATGTGGCAGCATGTGCACATGCGCAGACGATGATGCAACACCGTGTATACAGCGGAGCAGCCCACGGCCATGCCAGTCGAGATGTGGACGGTACAGAGGAAAGTTCAGTGTGTTCTGTGGCTTGCTAAATTTGAATCCGTGACCAAAGTGCAACGTGAATATCGGCGCGTTTATAACGAAGCGCCACCACATAGGAATAACATTACTCGGTGGGATAAGCAGTTGAAGGAAACCGGCAGTTTGGTGGAGAAACCCCGTTCTAGTAGGCCATCAGTCAGTGACGAGTCTGTAGAGGCTATACGGGATAGCTACCTAAGGAGCCCTAAAAAATCTGTGCGTGAGCCCACATCGAACTGCACTGAATAGGTATGAAACTGGGAGAGTTTTCCTTTTATTTGGTGCAGATTTCACATTTCTATCGTCTTTTGTTGCTTTCCTGTGACCAGTCAAAAGTGCACCATGACTTTATGGACACAGTGTATACTTGGACATTAATTTCTTGTTCTATCACTTGTATTCTATTTTTCATTTTTTATTATGGAAAAATTTTAACTTTATAAAATGCAGAGAGAACAGTGTAATGAACCCACTGTGTTCATAACCCAGCTTTAATTATTACCAGCTCATGGATAATCATGTTTCATCTATACTCTATCCACTTTCCCTGTGATCATATTTGAAGCTAATCCCAAACATCCTATCATTCCATTCTTAAATACTTCAATACAGAGAGTATCTCCTCTCTATGCACTGTAAAATTAGGAATGTTTGTGTCCCCATCCCTTCCTTTTCTTCTACCTCTTAAATCTTTAGACAAAATTCCAACCAAAAACAATTCAGTCATCTCACACCACACTGTGTAAACTGAGAGGACAGATTCTTGGTTCCCAACCCCAGTTCGCTCCTTAGCACAGGTCAGCAATCACTCTGATAATATCAGATGCTATCAGCACCTTTAAAGAAGTTACAAAAAAGAAAAAGTTCTGACACTAAACCTAAAACTCTTATACCTTACAACTATGTTCCGTTTAGCACACAGTTATGGAATGTCTACAACTGGTTATGGAATTCTACAACTGACTGACACTATGCTATGACACTGAAAATACAGAAATATAGACATTATCCTTGTCCTCAAGGAAATTTATCTATAGGGAACACCAGGCCAGTCTATGGCGGTGGAGGCACAGATGAGAAAAGGAAGTTGCCATGGGCTACGCCTAAGGGCCATCAGAGAAACCTTCCCCTGGGTTTCTAAACAAGACTTCTTACCTGCAGACCCCACGCAGGCCTGGCTCTCTCCAATCTAGTCTCCCAACTACTGTCAGGGGGAACTTTCAAAAACACGGATGTTTGGTCACTTTTTTACTTACAGCATTTTAATGACTCCCCGTAGTTTTCAGGTTACAGTTCAAACCCCTCAGCTGAACCTTTGGTCTCCTCATGACAGCCTGAGCCTTTGCTCTCCAGCACCTTGCTCGCAGGACTGTCACTCCAGTTCAGCTACACTCCTGGTTATTCTTGAAAGTGATGTGACAGGCCTTTCTCCCATTCCAAACACCCTCACTCCCCACCTCATGTTTCTTAGGCCTCAGCTCTGATGTTGCCTCCTCATTCAGACTCAGACGACGCAGAACACTCATTCCCTGCTCCTCCCAGGAGCACAGGGGCATCTCCTACCCCACAGCATCTGACACAGCTCTCGCTATCCATTCATGGCTGCTGCTCTGGACCAGAAAGTCTGCTGAGTCAATGGATGTTGAAGGAAGCCTAGTGGGTCCTGGTTATGGAGATCACAGAAAAGAGATCTGCTAGAGATGGAGATTTACCCATTCTAGACCCAGGTGGTGTTCACAGGTGGTGTGAACAAGACTGTCCAGAGGAAATCTAAGGGAACAATGTCACTGAAGAACATGGAAGAAACAGCCAAAGCCACAGGTGAAAAGCAGAAGAAAGGAAACTTGCAAGAACAAATAATAAATAATGATTAAGATGACAACCACAAGGTCGTAAATAACCTTGAGTGTCACTTGAAACAAGGAAAGACATACTTTATGTAGTTTAATTTTATATGTATTTCATGGCTTTATAATTTTTAAAACCCTTATGGTACAGATATCTAACACCAGGAGGTCTGTATATACATCGTCATTATTATTATATAATAACTACAAACGTTAAAAGTATTATCTGACATCATTAATAATCAAAGAGTACAAACAAGCCAAGTATCCAGCAACAGATGAATGGATAAACAAAATATGGTATATCCATACAATGGAACATTATTCAACCTTAAAAAGGAACGAAGCACTGAAACATACTAAATATAGATGAACTGTGAAAACACTGTGCTAAGTGAGTGAAGAAGCCTGTCACAAAGGACCACATATTATGTGCTCCAATTTATAGGAAATATCCAGAATAGGTAAATCCAGAGACAAAAAGTAGACTAGTGGTTTCCAAGGGCTTGGGGGAGGGAGAAATGGGAAATGACTGCTAATGGGTATAGGATTTCTTTCTTCAGGTGATGAAAATACTCTAAAATTGATGTGGTCATGGCTGCACAACTGTGAATATTAAAAACCACTAAATTGCGAACTTTAAATGGGTGAACTGTATGGTATGTGAATTATATCTCAATAAAACTTTTACTAAAAAAGTACATCCGAGTCAACAAGAGTTTCATACATCCTTTGCCCAGTATAGCAATCCTGTTAGCACCCATAAACATAACTCTAACATTTAAATGAATGCCTGGTTCTCAATACAAATTCTGTGTTACATGTTGCCTTCACTTGTGAACACTAGCCTCTTACATAAAGCAGATGAAACACCCAGCTTGGAGAGGGCTTTAATATGAGTTCCACATTATAATAACAACCTCTGTTGCAGAGCCCGTAACAAGCCAGAATCCCAGCCTCACTACCCACCTTCCCGCCTCATACAACGTCTGCCTGTCCATTCTCTATCTTGAATACCCTTCCAAACTGTGGTCCTGCCTAAGCCATCTGAGTCCCTGCTCACGGGGAAGAACACCTAGGATCACTTTCAGAAAGCAGGGCTGAAGGAGGGGCGCTCACACACAGGAGCAACTGACCAGAAAACAGGCACAGTTAGCCCCAACATACCCACCGCCCTACCACACACAGGCTCTTTCAGTCTGGGTGGGTGTTTTTTTAAAACTGCATCTACAAAGACTTTTATAGTTAGTTTTAAATTCCCTCAGTTAGCAGTTACAGGTTTTGATCTGTTCCTAATTAAGGAAAAGAATCCTGGGATCAGTTCAGAGAGAAGGAACTGGAGTTTAGCATTACCATTTTTAAAGCACCAATGTTTACACGAATTTCCGAGTAGAGAATTAGATTTCCCCAGTTATTTTGCTTTAAAAAATAAGAAAGACAGAAAAGTTATTTTGCCGGCACTGAAAGCCATGCTGAAAGGTCTATACTGCGCCATTTAGACGTTCCCTATCCTCTACATTTTTACTGAATTTGTAGTCTCTAAATGTGCATGCGTGTGTTTAATAAGAGATACCTACATCTAGAAAAGTGAAGGCTCACAGGAAAATAGAGCAATAAAGAAATATACACAGCTTCCTTTGTTGAGAACATGACTGCATCCGCTCAGGAAGATGCAAGCTTAGCCCTTCACCCAGTGCACATCCACCGACAGTCCCAAGTGCAGAGCACCAGTGTCAGGCGATGACACGCGATGCTACAGGTCTAGCCCCACTGTTTGCAAATACCAAAGAACAAAAAGACACATTTTTAAAAGAACTTACCGGCTTTTTCAAGGAAAGCTTGGCAAACTAAATGGTGAGCACGCCATCGTTTATTTTCAAAAGTGCTCCTGAGTGCAGCTTTCATAAGGGGATCTTATTCAAGTGAGTGATCCAGCCCAGGTAAAGAGGACCACAAAATCAGGCAGAAAATCAACATCTCTTTGAATCTTAAAATTAAAATTCGTACTTTTTAAAAGTAAGTATGGGGAAGAGATCCCTCTAGAAGGAAATGCTCTAAAACCATTTCAGTGACTCTCAGAGGGTGGAGCAACAAGGCACCGGGAGGAAAAAAACTAGAACTCCGCATTGGCAACAGCACGGCTATCTCCAGCACAAAAGCCTGTTTATGTGCACCGAGCCCTCTTTCCAAACGGGAAAACCGTCGGCAGCATTAAGTCCAGATTTTCACTAAGAATCTTAAAAACATTATTATTTTTCACCTATAAGCAACAAAGTCTGAAGTTTAATTGGATTCAGAACATTCACTATTATGAAAACAAACTCAACATAGTAAATAATATTTACTAAAGTATTCTACAAATCAAGTATTCTACAAATGTATATCATCTATAATTCGATAGTGTTAGAAGATGTTACCAAATTGAAATTGTACTAACTAGAGCCTAGAGTTCAACCTCTTTGGGGTCACATAAGTAACCTAAATCCCTGGTGGGCCCCCAAGATTCCCACAATGTTGGTATGTACATCCTGCATATGCACACCCTAGGGGAGTGTGGGAGGGCCTGACCTAATCAGATGACCCCTTCTAAAAGAGGGTCTAGAGGTCAGTCAGAAGTCAGAAAGAGCTGATGCTTCAGTAGATTATATCTATTTTTGGACTAAGATTTTTATTTTCAAGTGTCTCAAATGTTACAGAAATAGAATCATGCAGAAAGCCAATTTCTAATTATTTTCCCCACTCAGAAAAATTTCCTTGGGATTTATCCAACTTATAAAACAGTTTGTATCTTTTTATTGCTGAGTATTATTCCACAATATATATGTAGCACAATTTATTTAACCGTTCATCTGCTGAATAATACCTGGCATGTTTCCAATTTGGGGCTATTATTAATGATGCTGCTATAAATGCTGGTATACAAGCTGTCTGTGTGAATATCAATTTTCATTTCTCTGGGATAAATGCCCAGGAATGTAATTGCTGGGATGTATAGTAAGAGCAAGTTTAGTTTTATAAGAAAATGCCAAACTACTTTCTAGAGTGGCTGTAACATCTCACTTTCCTACCAGCAATGTACACAAGAACCAATCTCTCTGCAATCTCTCTAGCATTTGGTGTTATTACTATTTCCAATTCTAGTCATTTTGATGGGTGTATAATGATATCTTATCATGGTTTTAATTTGCCTTTCTTTAATAGCTTTTTAAAAATTTTTTATTTATTCATTTTTTCAGAGAGAGAGAGAGAAGTGGGGAGGAGCAGAAAGCACCAACTCCCAAATGTGCCTTGGCCAGGCAAGCCCAGGGGTTTGAACCAGCAACCTCAGCATTCCAGGTCAATGCTTTATCCACTGTGCCACCACAAGTCAGGCCTCTTTAATAGCTTTTGATACTAAACATCTTTTCATGTGCTTATTTTCTAGATATATATATATTCTCTTCAGTGAAATGCTCTTTATGTCTTTTGTCCATTTTATAAGTGAACTGTTTGTTCTTTAATGTTAATTTTGAGAATTATTCTTATAGTCCAGATATAAGTGCTTTGTCAGAACTATGGTTTGCAAATATTTTCTCCCAGTATGTAGTTTGCTTATTCATCCCCTTAATAGGGTCTTTCACAGAAGAAAACTCTTTTGTTTTAATGTAGTCCAATTTACCAATTTTTCCTTTTATGGGTCATGTTTTTGTTGTCAAGTTTTCTTCACCTAGCCTTAAGATGTGAAGATTTTCTCCTACTTTTTTTCTAAAAGTTTCATAGCTTTGTTTTACATTTAAATCTATGATCCATATTGAGTTAATTTTTATGTAAGATGTGAGGTTTAGGTCAAAGTTCATTTTTCAGCCTATGGTTGTCCAATTGTTCCAGCAGAATTTGTTGAAAAAACTATCACTGAACTGTCTTTGTGCCTTTGTCAAAAACCAGTTGGAGCCTGACCAGGCGGTGGCGCAGTGGATAGAGCATCGAACTGGGATGCAGAAGATCCAGGTTCGAGATGTCGAGGTCGCCTGCTTGAGCGCAGGCTCATCGCTTGGACCCAAGGTCACTGGCTTGAGCAAGGGGTTACTCAGTCTGCTGAAGGCCCACGGTCAAGGCACATATGAAAAAGCAATCAATGAACAACTAAGGTGTCGCAACGAAAAACTGATGATTGATGCTTCTCATCTCTCTCCATTCCTGTCTCTGTCCCTATCTGTCCCTGTCTCTGACTCTCTCTCTCTGTCTCTGTAAGTAAATAAATAAATAAATATAAGAGAAATGCCAAAAAAAGCAAAAAAAACCCCAAAAACCAGTTGGACATATTTATGTGGATCTATATACTCCAGGTTTCTCTACTCTATCCTGTGTCTATTCCATTGCCTGATCTTATCTATCCTCCAGCAAGAATTACAATGTTTTGACTACTCTAGTTAAATAGTAAGCTTTAACATTGCATAAAGTGATTCTTCCCACTTTAGTGTTTTTTAAAAACTGTTATATTCAATAGCTATTCTAGAATCTTTGTCTTTTCATGTAAATTTTAGATGGTCTATATTTATAAAAAATATCTTGCTGCAATTTTTAAAGCTATTTTTTGTTGGGGTAAAATATACATGAGATATAATTATTCACTTTAACCATTTTAAAGTGTATCACTCAGTATACTTAAGCACAAATGCTGCAAAGATTAAAGGACAGTGTGAATAATTTTGTATCAATACATTTGAGAAATATATGAAATTAACTTAAATGACTCAAATAGAAGAAGAAAATCCTGTAACTATTCAAGAAGTTGAACCATAAGTTAAAAAGATCTCCATATATAAATCACCAGAATTAAATAGTTTTCTAGATCTATCAAGTATTCAAGGTTAATGTAATTCTAATTTTATATAATCTCTTCTGGAAATGAAAAACAAAATTCCTCAATTTATAGTTAAAAGTTAGTTTAACCTTGATATAAAAACCAAAACAAGGGCAGGAAAGAAATAGACATTCTCACTCATGAAATAGAAATAATGTTCTAAGCAAAATATTAGTAAAATGAATCCAGCAATGCTTAAAGTAAGAAAATGATACATCATGCCCAAGTCAGGTTTGTCCCGGGAATGCAAGTGACTTCCTGGATCCTGGCTTGTGCAATGCCATGAATCGGTAATGTCATTCACTGAGAAAAGAAGCACAGGGTTTGGAGCTAAGGTTACAAAAATGATCATGTGCTGAGTGCAGAGAGCCTGTGAATGTCCAGGTAGAGATGTGTAGGCAGCAACCAAGAGTACTTACTGGTCTGAAGCTCAAGTATAAGCTGGGCTGGAGACAGAGCATGGAGAATCACCAGTAGAGGAGTACCTACAAATGGGACGGAATTACCCTGGGAGACTGGGATGAAGACGGAAGAGAACCAACCTGAATTCCAGACAACCCAATGTGTGAGGAAGAAGATTCCCTAAAAAGACTGGCCAAAGAAACAGGGAAAGGAAGGATCAGGAAGGCAAGAAAGACAGTAACTCAAATCACTCTATGAGGAGAGGGGACTGGAGAATCCAGTCACTGGAGTTCACTAAGACAGGGCAGTTTCAGGATGTGGTGGGGAGGAGGCAGATTGGTTTGGGCTGATGGGTGAATGAATAAGAGGAATCAGAAATAGGGAATGTGGTCAATGCTTACAAAAAGTTGGCTGAGAAGGGAAGCAGCCGTATACAAGAGCAAAGGAAGAAGCAGATCAGAGGATAAACTTGCAGACTATCTAGACAGGAAAAGGAGAGGGTGGTGAGAAAAAAAATACAACACAGAGCCAGTTCTCCACATTCTAGAAATAAAGATAGCTTTTTAGTCACAGCCTCGAGCATGAACGCAAAACCACCAGAACTAGATTGCAGACCCATCCTAATTATCTGTGACAACTTGCTTCAGTTGACCATGCTTCTGAAAGTTGACAAAGAGCCATAGCCCTCGTCCAGTGACCATGCTTTCACGGCTAAAGGTGAACCAGTCCCTAAAAGTCCACCCTAAATTCCACATTTACCCAAAATGAAGGGGGTAAAAGTGAAAAGTATTAAGGCAAGGCCTCAAAGGCACAGTAGTGAATGATAATAAAAAGCACAAATTGGACCAATGGTCTTGGATAAAGGGAGTCCACTGGCTCCCTCAGAACAGAGAAAATGAGCAGATGGAAAACAGCAGGGGCTGCTGCAGGTGACATGCATCCTTTGACTTACCCTTTCAGGTCACAGAATCTGAGATGTGGGGCAGCCACCTGAATTCTACAGGAGCAAGCCAGCACTCAAACCCACATCTGTTTGACTAGAAGGCCTAGGCTCTTCAATGCAACCTAATCCTGCCTCCCGTTAACATACCATCCCATCCTCCTATAAACTCGTGATAGCATTTTTGGGATCTTTTCATGTGGCACTTTCCACGCGCTGCTTCCACTGGTTATATGTGTTTGTTTCCTTTAGACCCACCTTAACCATCCCAGAACTGAAGCTCTTCATGTACCTCCACAAGCTTTCATATGGCAAGCTCAGTGGAGAAATTAGTAGTTATAATTACCAAATGTGTTACATGCCAACCTCCTTTCAGAAATGCTGATAACTTTCATTCTAAGTGGTTTAGTAGACTATCCCCACTACAATCTCTATGGTATTCATGTGCTCAGCACTCCTCTGCCATAGGAATTACAGAGGAAAGCAATACTGTACACCTCATTATGTGCAAGTTCCAGATTAGTAAATTTAGTCTCCACTAAAGAGAGTTCACCATGTCTGCAAAAGAGATCAAAAAGCACATCTTACCTGAATTTTGATGGGCCAGGTGAAATTACTGACATAAACAAAGAAAGTGATGTTTGGGTGGTTGCGAAAATCAAACTTCTCATTAGAGAAACTATCTTTGTACTCCTTAATGTTGGTTTTCGAAACAACAGGCATCTCTTCTCCAGCCTGGGTTCCAGCTATTAGGAAGAAAAGAACAAAACAGAAGAGCCTTTTTTGTGGGAGCAGAATCTACCCTCATTAATAATAAGGATAAGAGTTAGCATTTATTAAACACTTACAAATGTTCCAGGAAAAGCCTTTAAGAGTCCAATCTCATTTAATCCAATGATAACTCTATTATCCTTATCTATATATCAGGAAACTAAGGTTCAGAGAAAATAAGTAACTTGGTTCAGGTTACACAGCCAGCAAAAAGAGCTGGGATTTGAAGCTGAGAAGGCCCTTAACTAGAATGATTTTATCAGGAATCCCTGCAATTCCCCTCCCTGAAACGGGCTGTACATGCCGTGAAAATACACATACCACTAGAATCCTATTAACAAGCAACGGCATCCACTGTTCACAACACTTCAATTGCTCTGAACTTTCTCTTTATACCTGTTTGGCAGTGCTCCATATCTCTCTCTCTCCTATAGGGGACACTGATTCACCCCTCACTTCCTTACTAGCAGTGACCTCAACAGTAGCAGGGAGGAGAAAGCTCTAAGGGTCAGTCAGTTGTTTCTGCTACCAGCTACACCTGTATTTAAGTTCCCCCAATCTGGTATAAATGCATCCTACTCCCAAAAGTCTTGCAACATTTCCTCTGCCGGGAATTCTAGTGTCTATGAAGATTCATGGAATAGATTTGTCCCCTGTGTGAGTTAAATCCAGACTGTCAGGTCTTCACTGAGACAGTCACTGCAAATCACCACTCACATGCTCAGAGATGTTGTCTTTCTCAAGACAAATGCTCCAATAATTCAGACCTTATCTTAAAAGTTTCTCCTCACTGCAAGTTTCTGAACCTTTTCCAAATTCTATACAATAAAAGATTGTCTCTTAAAAGAGACATGATAAACATAAAGAAACATGCAAAGGTAATGATTTTATTTTGCTTCAATCTGGTTGTGTTTTGATCAAAAACCAGTAATATAGAGTAATGATAATAACACATTTAGGGGGAATTTACCATGTACCAAGCACTACATTGAGTATTCTGTTCATTCTTGTTTAACTCCCACAGCACTCTGCGGATGGGGACAAGGATGGCAGTGCCCAGACAGCGGCTGCAGCGATGCTGTCAGTGGTGGCAGTGGGGCAGGGGTAGTGAGCATGGACTGAGGGGACACCATGGCAGGCATGCAGAGCCCAAATGAATCTACACGACAATTCGCTTCACAATGAATAACCTTAACATCCAGAGAGGGGTTTGGACATTTGCTCAAGGTCTCCCAGATAATAAGTGGCAATGGGGGATTTCAAACCCATCTGTCTGTCTCCAGAGCCCCCTTTCTCAACTCCTACATCGTGTTTCTTAATCTATTACCTCCACTCAGAAGGTCTTCTCTAGGTGTTTGCCTTTTTTTTTTTTTTTTTTTTTACCTGAGAAGCTGGTGGCCCAGGTGATGTTGAGGTTGAAGTTTTTGGAGGCATTGATGAACATGTCCAAATCCCTGTTTTGCTGATGAGAGGTACGGATAATTAAAAATTAACTAGTACAGTTTCCAGATTTTAAAATAGAACAGTAATTAAAATTTACTACTTTTACCTTTCTTAATTACAGAACAGATATTTTACAATGTCTTAAGAGAAACTGACTTACTAGAAGAGTTAGCAAATTTCTAATATACCCCAAATAAATTTGGTTTTTCTCCCAAAAAAATGTATGGAATTTAATGGTTTATTAAATGCCTAACTGTGAAAAAAAAATTTTTTTTAAATGTTTCCATTGATCTGAATGAGAAAGAAGAGAGCAATGGAAAAGGGGGGGAAAAAAGGCAGGGGGAGAAAAAAAGAAGAAAAAAGTGAGGGGGGAGGAGAAAGAGAGAGAAGAATCAACTCCCTTTAGTTGTAAACTCATTGGTTGCTTCTCATATGTACCCTGACTGGGGATTGAACCTGCAACCTCAGTGCACCAGGACAACATTCCATCCACTGAGCTACCTGGCCAGTGCCAAAAAAAATATCGTTAAAAAAAGAGCCCTCACCTGAGCACTGTGACTTACATCCTGTGACTTATGTTAGTGAAATCAACCACCTAAGAAAACTCCGGGCAGCTGTTTCCAAATGTCTGGACAGTAAAACAGTTGATCAAGTGCCTCACTTTATCTGTATTTATAAATTCAGCCAATATATCTCTGAACTGATAGACTATATACAGTGTCAAGTTCTCCAAAATGAAAATGATTTTTAAAAAAGCATATAAGGCTGGCCTGACCTGTGGGGGCTCAGTGGATAAAGTGTTGACCTGTAATGCTGAGGTCACTGGTTTGAAACCCTGGCCTTGCCTGGTCAAGGCACATATGGAAGTTGATGCTTCCTACTCCACCCCCATTTCTCTCTCTCTCTCTCTCTCTCTCTCCTCTCTAAAATGAATGAAATCTAAAACGAAAAAGCATGTAAGGCTGAAATAAAAAAATAACTTGATTGTATTCATTAATGATTTGAGTAATATTTATCTCTCACTAAAAAATATATTATTTCAAGAGAGATATGGCTAAATATATTTTATTAGCTTTGAAAACTTTACCACTTAGAGATATAGAAATTTGAAGAATTGGTTTAATTTATTTTGATTCTTGGTTTTAATGACTGAAAAGATATCTCTGAGAACTGTATTGAGCCAAGTAGAAGAAGTGCACTGCTGGCCATGCTGGGAAGGAGAAAGGGAGAAAGAGAAAGAGAAAGAGAAAGAGAAAGAGAAAGAGAAAGAGAAAGAGAAAGAGAAAGAGAGAGAGAGAGAGAGAGAGAGAGAGACATCAATTTGCTGTTCTGTCCATTCATTGGCTGATTTCCATATGCATCCTGATAAAGGGATTGAACCTGAAACTTTGGCATGTCAGGACGATACTCCAACCAACTGAGCTACTCAACCAGGGCTAGATAATGGTAAATGTTTTTTCTTTTTTTTTTTGTGGCAGAGACAGAGAGAGTCAGAGAGAGGGACAGATAGGGACAGACAGACAGGAAGGGAGAGAGATGAGAAACATCAATTCCTTGCTGTGTTAGTTGTTCATTGACTGCTTTCTCATATGTGCCTTGACCAGGAGACTACAGCAGACTGAGTGACCCCTTGCTCGAGCCAGCGACCTTGGGCTCAAGCTGGTGAGCCTTGCTCAAAACAGATGAGCCCGCACTCAAGCTGGCAACCTCGGGGTCTCAAACCTGGGTCCTCTACATCCCAGTCTAATGCTCTATTCACTGCGCCTGCGATAATGGTAAATCTTAACACCATTCCTTCCTTGTAGATGGAAAGAAGATAAAATGTAGATTCTAATGTTTTTTTCCTGTACCTCTAAACATCATCCTGTGTGCTCCACTCTGGAGACTGCTGCTAAGGCAGTGCCTCTATCCACAATGACAAAAAGATCAACACAAATTTAAAACAAAGTAAGAAAACTTTTAAATCTTACTTCATCAGGTGTAGCAACAAAATTGATGGCTGTGTAATAGCGGTCATCCTCCTGGGACAAGCTAAAGGTGAACTGATAGTCAATAAGAAGAGTATCTGTGGAAAGAAAGATGTATATTTAAAAACTGAAACAAAACAAGACAGGTCTCTAGAAACACACCTTGATTTTCTCATAAATATTCAATAGCCAGGAAAGCACTTTTGGCTCACTTATACCCAGGGACTGGGTTTTTTCTTCAAGGAAATCAAGTCTGTGGGCAGTATTATTTTGTTTGGGTTAACCCTCCAAACCCTCCTTGAGATTTTAAGCTCCAACTTAACTTACCTACAAATATTAATTAAACATCTACTACATTCTAGGTTGTGTTTAGGGATATAATGCTAAAGTGGGGGGTTGTTAATTTTATTTTAACTATTTAAGAAACTGCCATAGGGTTTTCTAAAATGGCTATACCATTTCACATTCCCACAAAGAATGTATTAAGTATTGCCACATCATTGTTAAAACTTGGTATTGGCTTTTACTTTCCAAGATAGTAAATAGACTATAAATATCCCAGATTTAAAAAAAAATTCAATGATGTGGTTTCAGGTTCCACATGATAACCTTTAAGAAATGGCCAGTTGTCTGGTTTTGGTAAGGTATAAAAGGATGATATCCATAATTATCTGAAAAGGATATTAAAAGATTCCCCTTTTCAACTATATGTCGGTGAGGCTGAGTTTTTCTCAAGAACTTCTACCAAATAGATGTATTGCAACAGAATATAGAAGCAGATATGAGAACCCAGTTGTCCTCTCTTAAGCCATAGTATTGGCTTTTGATTCTAGTCATTCTAGGGGTGTATCTCACTATGGCTTTAATATACATATCCTAAATGTCTAATGTAACCTGTTTTTTCATGTATTTATTGGCCATTCATATATATTTTCTTGGTGAAATATTTATTCAAATCTTTGTTTTTGAAGAGTTCCTCATATGAATTCTGGATATGAGCCCTTTATCAAATACACTCATTGTAAACATTTCTCTAGTCTGCGGATTGCTTATTTATTTATTTATTTATTGTGGCAGAGACAGAGAGAGTCAGAGAGAGGGACAGATAGGGACAGACAGACAGGAAGGGAGAGAGATGAGAAACATCAATTCTTCGCTGCGGCTTCTTAGTTGTTCATTGATTGACTTCTCATATGTGCCTTGACTGGGGGGCTATAGCAGACCAAATGAATCCTTGCTCGAGCCAGCGACCTTGGGTTCAAGCTGGTGAGCCTTGCTCAAACCAGATGAGCCCGTGCTCAAGCTGGCGACCTCAGGGTCTCGAACCTGGGTCCTCCAAATCCCAGTCCAATGCTCTATCCACTGCGCCACAGCCTGGTCAGGCTGTTTTTTATTTTTTAATAATGTTTTTTAAAATACAAATTTTTTTTTTTTTGTATTTTTCTGAAGCTGGAAATGGGGAGAGACAGACTCCCGCATGCGCCCGACTGGGATCCACCCGGCACGCCCACCAGGGGGCGATGCTCTGCCCCTCCGAGGTGTCACTCTGTTGCGACCAGAGTCACTCTAGCGCCTGGGACCGAGGCCAAGGAGCCATCCCCAGCGCCCAGGCCATCTTTGCTCCAATGGAGCCTCAGCTGCGGGAGGGGAAGAGAGAGACAGAGAGGAAGGAGGGGGAGGGGTGGAAAAGCAGATGGGCGCTTCTCCTGTGTGCCCTGGCCGGGACCCCTGCACGCCAGGCTGACGCTCTACCACTGAGCCAACCGGCCAGGGCCAAAATACAAATTTTAAATTTTGGTAAGTTTCAATAAACATTTTTTCTTTTATGAACTGTGCATTTGGAATCATATCTAAGAACTCTTTCTCCTACACAAGGTCATAACGTTTTTCTCTTTCCTCCTAGAAAGAAAAACTATTTTCACATTTATAGGTTCCAGGTGGACAGGAATTTTGGAGCAACACTATTCAACATAGGAAAGCAGGTATATAACTATAGTGGCTATGCCAAACATTAACTCCTTTTCCTCTGGTTCCATAATCTGGCCTACTATGTGGATCTCATATTGGGAGAAAATGCATTTACCCATAAGGACCTGGTCACTTTGCCAGGTTTACCTTTCACTATAAATTAATCATTAGAGATTATACTTTATATATTAGTTCCTAAAGAAGTTGTTAACTCAAATCTGTTTGAGAAAATAACTTCAACTATATTTTAAGAATTATTTAAAAAAATCTATATCCTATAATAAGAATTATGGTAAAAAGAATTCTACACACACACACACACACACACAGAGAAATATGGTGACCCCCAACCACATAATGGCAAATGAAATAAGTTTCAAGAGAACATAAGCAAGGAAACCAGAGATGTGTATTTCTGTATTCTTCCCTGTTAGCTAATATGAACATATTAACGTAAACCACAACCAAATTAAAACAGTTTAAAACTGTGTCTATATATGCATTAAACTTAACAGGATGTAAACACATCAAATAAGAGAACACTTCCACGGGTCACTGCTATACTCCTATAGCACTCACTATTCTCAAACAATGTTAAAGACAATAATGAAGTTTTACTGAACTGTTGTGCATCTAGACCAGTAAAAATTATAAAAACACTTACAGTAGCATGTTCCTTTGAGAGGGTTTCCCTGGTACCGATTTTCTACCTCACATCTAGGGGGGAAAAATTGAAGATTATTTTCTGTTGCTATTTAAGACTCTATATTCATTTTAAAATCAAGTAGATCCTTTAACATAATCCACAGTTTTTGAGTCAGTATAATTACATTCTTTACAGTTATTCAAATCAGGTGAAATAACAAGAATTTGCATTCATTTTTAATGCTGACTGCCCAGCCATTCACACCACCATCAACTAATAAACATTTGCCAAAGCTCGAGATAGATCCAAATATAATAAATCTAGAGCCTACTTATAATAATAAAAAACACATTTTCACATTTGTGTGAACTAAATATTCTTATAAAAGTGCAGTTAAAACATTTTTCCTATCTTCATTTCTCACTTTCCTATCCTCTCTGGATTAACTGATACTGTTCTTTAAATACAAGTGATAGAAGGCTAAACACAATGAATCTTTTTTTTTTTTTTAAATCTTGGACATGGTTCACCAGTCTGGAGAAAAAAAAAAGTTCTAATCAAACAGAATTATTGATTTCCCCATAGCTATCATCTACGAACATCAGCAAAACCATTTATGCAAGCACAACAGCTATGAACTACGCAAAAAAGAAGGGGAAAAGCTTGGGTCAAGCACTTGTCCAGAAATATAACTTAGGGATATTGTGTCCTTTTATTGAAGGTGATTATCAGAACTTGCTAATTTCTAAATCTCTTAAAAAGAAAGTCTTTCACTGGACCAATACCTCATTTCATTGCTGTATACCAAAACTGAGGACAGGACTGATTAATTTTGCTCTATTACTTTTTTCTGTTTAAAGAAACCTAGATTCAAAAATTAAATTTACTCTTTGATTAGTATTTTCTTCATGTATTGGCATTAGGGCAGCCAATGAACACTGGTATGAAACAGAATGTGGACAGAACACTTCCCTCCTGAACACCACTGTCAAGGCCTCATCGCTGGTGATAACACTAGTTTCCTTAAGCAGAACGAAGTTTACCAATGATATATCTGCTTGTATCAGCTCTACTTTGATACTGATAAACATTTCTCTCTAAGTCTCTTCTTGAGAGAATAAGCGTGAACATGTGTTTTATGAGGTGTTCTGGTGAGGGAGACGGGAATATATTAACTGGAGAACAATCTCTCTTCTATCAACCTCCCAGGACACTAAAAACAATTATTGCTAGTCCCATTATTGCTAGATGGGAAAACTGAGGTTCAGCACAGTTAAGTGATTCACCTCAGCAGGACCTGGCTCTGTGGAGACAAACAGGGCTAATACCCCACATCTTCCTGCAGCCTCATGGATGGGGACCCCAGAATCTCCCCTGGAAGATGTCTCATAGTTTGTCAAGAAAAAGGCTACAAGAAGGGATGTGTTAAAGGGCAGAGAGGAGGATCATCTCCACTATCAGATAACCAAAATGCCAAATCAATACTGCCCTGGAATACCAGCTCTTCTAACTCTTCCTTTAGAAAAGGGTTCACATCTCCTAACATGACAAAAACAGAGTAGTGGCTGAAGTTAAATGACTAAGTCAGCAACCCAGGATATGTTAGTGTCACTCAAACATAAAAATGTGAATTACAGTCACTAAGGAATTGCTGCTAAACTGTCAATCTGCTCAGTACGGAGGCTAAGCTAGACCCATCTGAAGTAGAAAGGGCAAAATTCCAAATCAATCAACTTGGGGATCCCTCAGAGCCCATGACAACAAGGCACAGATCCAGCTGACCTGTCTGTCAGTCAAAAACCCAGGCGTGGCCTGCGGCAGGGGTCCCTGGAGGGTGGTACTCACAGCTGGCATTCGTCCCCCTTGACGCCCTTGGTGGTGCAGAAGCACTTGCCCGTATTGGAATTGCACAGTGATGCGTGCCCGTTGCACTTACATGCTAGGGAGAGGAAAAGGAATGTTGGTCACAACTGGCTTAAAAGATTACTACTATCAGAGACTTTTTCTGAAACAAATAATGTTATCTGAATTAGACTTGAAATGAAACAGATTAAAATAAAATCATTTAATGGGTAAGATTCTTGTTTTACAGTCAATGATTTATCTCAAATAATGTAAAGGCAACATTAAAGGAACCCAAGTCAAAGGACAGGAGGAAAGAATGTCATTTCCATCACCATCTGAAGCAATCACTATTTTGACCTTTTCAATAGACTCTCTTTTTCACTATTACAATTCATTCAATAAACCTTTATGAAGTATCTCCGGTGTGCCAGCCACTGAGTGTGAGGACACAGATACAACCCCTGCCCCCGTGGAGACGTTCTGAGTGATGACTGTCCAAGGGGAGGGTTGATCTGGCTGTGCTCTGCCTCAGCTGAGTGCCCTCGCCACAATGGTCGTTTCGAATCACACCAGGGCTCAGAACTGGGGTGGATTCCAATGGCAGGTCAACCTTCAGAGGCTGTTCAGGACTCGGCACCCTTTCTTTCCTCTTCTTAGCCTCTGGAGAAAACAACTCCTGTCACCTCTCTCCTCTAGCCATCAACACCTTTCTACCTTTTTTAGCCAACAGGTAAGTATGAGCCATGATGATTTTATACTCTGGTTAAAATAATGAGTCTTTTTGCTTAAATCCTTTTCACTTTACATGCCATTTTGCTGTGAATAAATTAAAAGCATTATGCTGCAGATATGAGTACTTTAAAAATAAATCTTCCAGAGAAAAAAATCACCCAAAGAAACCTGTGAAACAGAATAATAGTAAGGCAGTTAAAAGAATGAATGAACATTCAGAAACATGAGTGTTCAACTCATGGCTCAGTTGAGTATGGAGAGGGGGTACAGTGTATTAATAAAAAGTAAAGGCCTGAAGTCAGTTTGTCTGGGTTTGAAGTTAGTCCCCTCCACTGAGCTTCTTTGTAACTTTGGGCATGCTATTTAACTCTTCTTAGTCTGTTTGCTCATCTACATAATGAAGATAGTAACAGTGCTTATCTTCTAGGGTTGCTGTAAGGATGGAAATGAGACGGTACATGATGGTACAAGCATTCAATAAAGCATGGCTATTATTCTCAGCTTATGAATGATACAATTCTAAACGGAAAACATAAAAGATCTGGTGCTATTCACAGTATTTAAAATCATGCTTTCTATTGTGGATTGAGATTCTAAAAAATAAAGTTAGCTCTAAGTTCTGGACACTAGTACTCAGGCCCCACAAATGCTACAGAGCAAGATATAAATTTTCTAGATGGCAAATGCAGATACGGGGATGAAGATACAACAAGGCATAGACCCAGCTGACCAGGCTGCCAGTACAGGCCCTTGGAGGCACCAGCAGGCCCAGTAGTTAAAGTTACACAGCCTGGATGTGGTTCACAGCATGGCCACATCTCTCAGTGAGAAGTTGGGCAGGATCCTTGATTGTGGGGATAATACAAGCTCCCATGTCTTGGGTGGCTGCCAGCACTATACCTTACATAAGTATCAATAACGTTAGGTACTCTGATCACTATCTAATGGATGAAATCTATTCATAGGAATGGGAAAATATGTTTTACTGAATATCTTTTAATCTGAGCACAAAATTATATTTAAGAGTGGTAGAAAATGACATTAGAAGAGTAATAATAAATGCTCACATCTACTGATTGAGGACTACATGTCATGCACTCCTCTGACTGCTTTCATTTCAACAACCACCCTATTATCCCCACTTTGCAGATGAGGAAACTGAACCCTAGAGAGGTTAAGGGACATACTACTGGAATACCGCTCCCTCCTGGCTGCTCTGGGATCAGAGAATTTTAGGAAGTAGCTAGAGCTTTTCTTTTCTTATTTATTTTCCTGCTCAGAACCTGAAAGGTCTTTCCAATGGAAACTAGAACAAACCAAAAATCAGTTTCGCTGGTCACCTATAAAAACATAATTTATGTCCTAACAATAAAATGTCCCATTGCTTGCAGAAATCTATTTGATATGTATGGGAAACGTGGGACTATTTAAATATTTAAAATATACTAGAAGTACTGAGGAGTCTAACTCCTGGTTAAAAACCCAGATGTGATTTTTTTCCCCTAGCAGGCCTTCCAGGGAAATCTGCCCCTCTCCACCCCACCCCCCACTCCCCACCAGCCTGGTTGGGAGTCACTGAGGGGAGCTGCAGCCAAGATCTCAGGACCCTCTGGTTGGCCACTTCTGTCACATGTCTGCATCCCCACTTCAGATGGCTCATCCCCAAGTCTCTTTATCTGAGGCCTTGGGCACAGGGAATCTTCAGGCCTCTATGGAGCTTCCTTAATGGGGCAGGGGACCTTGAAGATACTTCCCACTCAGTCCCCAGTGCTTACCTACTCCCAGCCCTTCCCCTTCCCCCTCCCTCCTTTCCCTAGGGGCCATGAGATGGTTTAGGCTCCTTCACAGTGAGAAGACCCTGTGCCCTAGGTGGCCACTGTGTTCATCCACCTGCCACTCAACCAGTGCACCACTCTGAGATGGAACACAGAGCAAGGGGAGTCAGTGCTTTTACCACTTATGGCCTCTTTCTTATACCGTCGCAGCAAGTGATTAAAAGCTTAATTCTTTCATGTTTGGTTTGTTGCTTTAACTGGCTACTCTGACACATGGCAGCTCAGCTCACTGTCTCTCAGGCCCAGCTGAGCTCCTGACAAGGGTGACTTAAGAAATGCAATATCCAAAACCAAGTGGCTCCTCTCTTCCTGGCTAGTCAAATCAAACAGAGGCACCGTGTTCCACCTGAGCTGCAGTCAGTAACCCTGATGGAAGGATCTGACTTACGCTGACATTTCCCCCCATTGGTGGGATCACCATAGAAGCCCGATATGCAGGTCTCACAGTGCTTGCCCGTGGTCAGGTTCTCACACTTCTCACAGATACTCTGATTAATGCACTTGCTGTGGCCGTTGCACTGGCAAGCTGAAAGAAAAAGAATTTTCTTTTTGTCCCATTGTAGAACTGGGTGGAGTGAGTTCCATACAATTTATTTGCGACAAGTTCCCTATTGCCTCTAAATACAAAATCATCAAAACCGGCTCACTAAAAACTAGTTTGAGAAGATCAACACATCAAAAAAGAGCTACAGTATGAAAATCAGAAACATACCACAGCAAGGTGAAAAACCACAGCCAGTAAAACAATGATTTTTGTTGCTATTCATTGTAAAAATAATATATGCTTATGGTAGTTAAATTTGAAAACTATAAGGAATGCAAGAAAATCATACGTAATTCCAGCACCCAGAGATCACTTCACATTTGCAATTTGTCCAGTATTTTTAAAATCCAGTTTTACAGAATTGTGTTTACTGTAATATTCAATTTTGACTTCTTAAACATATATCACAATTATTGTACATTATTTCATCTATCATAGATAAAAGTTTATATGACATAATGATTTCTATGATGCATAACAGTTACGTAATCATCCCCTTACATTCTGATATTTAGTTTGTTTTCAATTTTTCATTTTTAGAAAAATAACCATCTTTATATATAAACATTTCTGTAAGTGGAACCAGTAAGATCCTTGATGCACACAGGACTTTACAACTAGAGAAGCGGAAAAGCCTGAGCCTCTCGGGACTGCTCAGCACAGCTGTGCAGGCTCTTGCGCACTGCAGACCCCAGGCTCACATGACCGACACCATGGCAAAGAGAGTAGCTGACTCTGAGGATCTGTCTCCTCCCAACCCCTAGCTTCATCGAGATATAATTGACATATAACATAATGTAAGTCTAAGGTGTAAAATATGTTGATTTGATACACTTATATGTTGCCAAATGATTACCACCAGTGTTAGCTAACACCTGGATCACATCACATAATTACCATTCTGTGTGTGCGTGTGTATGAGAGAAAATTTAAGATTGATTCTTTCAACAAGGTTTGCAGATCTTTCTTGCTTGATCAGCATGATATAGTATTCTACCATCTCAGAAACTTTCCATAGCCTTGCACCTGTTCTGTTTAGCACCTGTTTTCTACCCCATCTCTGTAGGCATTTGAGTTGTTCTACAGACTGCAGCTAAAAAACTTAAAAATGACTACATTAGTTATGACTGGTATATACTCATTGTTCCTGTGAAGATGAGTAACCATACATACACTCATCCCTTAGTATCCACTGATACTCAAGTCCCTTGTTGGCCTTCTGTATCTGTGGATGCAGAATCCATGGATATGGAGGACTAACTAAAGAGCAAAATGGCAAAGCACAACACACACAAAATGTGATACCCAAAATCATTTAGAAAAAAAATCTGTATTCTGGTTCAATATAAAAAGACTGAACAAATGTTTCTCTCTTCCCCATTTAAAATCACAGTGAAATTGCAGAAGAAATATAAAAACAATGATTAAATTAATAGGAGTGTGGGATAAGGAGAAAAAGTGTTTTCAGAAGTACTGGGAGATACTTCAGATGTACTGAGGAATTTCTAGAAATTATGAAGTAGATATGGTCAATCTGACAGCACTACAATCCAAGAATGTTTTTCTTAAGGGCCTGGGAGCCATTTCTTTGAAATGAAAACATCATTTCCCAGTCATTTCAGGAATTTAGCCTAGGTGCATGGTGCCAAGCTGCAACCACCTGCTTGCCATAAAGATACACAAGGGTTTATTTTTTTTCTTTTTTCTCTTTTTTTTTTTTTTTGTATTTTTCTGAAGCTGGAAACGGGGAGAGACAGTCAGACAGACTCCCGCATGCGCCCGACCCGGATCCACCCGGCACGCCCACCAGGGGTGACGCTCTGCCCACCAGGGGGCGATGCTCTGTCCCTCCGGGGTGTCGCTCTGCCGCGACCAGAGCCACTCTAGTGCCTGGGGCAGAGGCCAAGGAGCCATCCCCAGCGCCCGGGCCATCTTTGCTCCAATGGAGCCTCAGCTGCGGGAGGGGAAGAGAGAGACAGAGAGGAAGGGGGGGGGTGGAGAAGCAAATGGACACTTCTCCTATGTGCCCTGGCCAGGAATCGAACCCGGGTCCCCCACACGCCAGGCCAACGCTCTACCGCTGAGTCAACCGGCCAGGGCTATTTTTTCTTTAGATAAAGGCAATTACCTATCACAGTGGCCACCCCAATTACCAGGTAAATTCAGGATAAACTATGAAAGAATGCACAGCAAACTGTGTCATCAAATCCTCTCACAGGCCCTGGCCGGTTGGCTCAGTGGTAGAGCGTCGGCCTGGCGTGCAGAAGTCCCGGGTTCAATTCCTGGCTAGGGCACACAGGAGAAGCGCCCATCAGCTTCTCCACCCCTCCCCCCTCTCCTTCCTCTCTGTCTCTCTCTTCCCCTCCCGCAGCCGAGGCTCCATTGGAGCAAAGATGGCCTGGGTGCTGAGGAAGGCTCCTTGGCCTCTGCCCCAGGCGCTAGAGTGGCTCTGGTCGTGGCAGAGCGATGCCCCGGAGGGGCAGAGCATCGCCCCCTGGTGGGCGAGCCGGGTGGATCCCGGTCAGGCGCATGCGGGAGTCTGTCTGACTGTCTCTCCCCGTTTCCAGCTTCAGAAAAATACAAAAAAAAAAAAAAAAATCCTCTCACATGAGGACAGATTATCATCCATCTTGAGAACACGTATATAATGAGTTGTATCTGCTTGGCTATTTAAAAGGGTGAGATTTCAGTCTGTCTCTGTGATCTCATTAGTGGATTGCCTGTGATGTGCATCACAGTCTTTTTAATGCTTATTCCATAATAAAACTGTTTTCTTTCTTTCCTTTTAATTTTTATTTTTTTACTTTAGGAATTAAATTTAAAGGGGTGACATTGGTCAATAGAGTACACAGGTTTCAGGTGAACATCTCTATAGCATTTGAACTGTAGACTGTGTTGTGTGTCCATCACCCAAAGTCAAATAATTTTCTGTCACCATGTATTTCCCTCTTTAGTCCCCTCTGCCACCCCTCTCCCTGGGAACCACTTCACTTTTATCTGTGTCCATGAGTCTCAGTTTTATATCCCACTATGTGGAGTATGTATTTGTCCCCCTTTACATCCCTTCCCTCTCCTGGGCAACCACTTCTTTTTTTTCTACATTTGTGGAGAGGAATTTCTGGGTTGGCAAGAGACCTTATTTTTAATTTTTCTCTTAACAACTGCCAAGATATAGCAAACTGCAGATTTATATCACATGCATAGCATTTTTTAGTGTTAAAAATATACACTGGTATGTCCAGAGGTGTCTGTATCAAACTGTTAAGATTTTACCTTCTGAACAACTGGAGATGAGAAAAGGAATTCCAGTTTTTGTTTTACCTGTATCTATAGCATTTATTTTTCTATTATGAACTTATTTCATTACTTTTGTAATGAATGTTAGCACAACTCACTTGAAATTCTTAGTATTTTCATTAATTGATATCAAAAATATTTTTCATGTAAAACTTTTTCTTCAAAATTGATGTTATATTTTTTTCTTAAAGGAGATCCATATAAATAATGTAGCTTTCAAGGTTTTATTCTTTGCAAATAGGTAGGGAAACACTTGATTTGGATACACAAGACATCTTACCTGGACAATGAATGAAAGACCAGTTGTATCTGCTGTCCTCCAGACACATGCTCGAATTGAGAAGGGGCTGTGGGTAGACATTTGCTAAGGGGGCCTGAGAAAGCATCTTCACTGGCCCTTTATAGGAGCCCTCTATGCACTTCCCTTTGCCAGTATTGCTGGGATCAGTACACCAGCCGCAGCCTGGTTGCTCCAAGCAATGACTACAGGTACAGTAGCCTGAACAATTTTCAGCTGTTAAAAAAACAGAAGTTGCAATTCACTATCACCTATAGATCTGAATTCATTGTATTTAAATTACCTTCTACTTTAACAGACTATTCAACTTCTGTGAGTCAAAATTTCTATTCTACTTGTGACTAAAATGACATAATAAGTTTGAAGAGCCCAATATCTTGTTCTATGTGTAACAAGGACTCCTCCCATCTCTCTCAACCCAGGATGTTGGAGGCAGAAGGGACCTTAGAGGTCACCTACTGGAAAGCACTTACTTTCTGAGTTAGAAGGTTAATGGGGAGATCATACATGGACTGAGCAATATAATACTGAAGTTGAGCAGTTTTTCCTATACTCTGTGATCTAGCCTACATTTATTCACTTATGTCATTGTGCTTCATTCTTTATGAAGGTTTTCATCATGCAGCCGAAGGTCAAGTCCAGCTTTGTCCCTAAAATGTTCAGAGGCTGACAGCACTGCCTCAGAGCAGGAGTAGTCACTGTACCCAAGGCATTTATTAGTGCCTAGAGCTCACTTTTCACTTACGGGGACAGCTGCTCATGGTATACCACTCCATACACTGGCCAAAAGGGAAGGAGGCCACATAGGCATTGGAGTCCACACACTGCTTCATGTTGCTGCACCACATACACTCAGAGCTGCCACTGGTACAGTCCCCACATGCTGTCCGCAAGGCACACGGTGTCCGGCACTGCTTGGCACTGTGGTTCGCTGGGAAGTAAACCCAAGAGAGACACTTAGAGCTCCTACTATGTCGGCTACGGTTAAAGGCTTTTCAGTGTGGGTTGTGACCCACTAGTATGTCATGATATCAATTCACTGGACTACACTAAATAAAGGAGAAAACATTAGAGTCACTATGTCCTATTTAGTCAAGTACATTTCTACACTTGGAGGAAAAAGATGTTTTTCTTTTCAAAGAGCATGAAGGATAGACATGTGGGAATAAGTTAATCTTTCTATTCAAGTAGAGGTTCTAAAACTCTTTGCAAAATAGGGTACCCAGGATGAAATTCAGAGGTTTTACAACCTACCTAAATAAGCAATACTGTATCTTCATATATTTTGGGGAAGAAGGAACACAACATTCATTAAATACACCACAGCACACAGGACCCAAAATGTCTAAAAAGCTCCCCTACAGGAAGTTTAGAAATATCTTAAGGTGACTCTTACAGACAGTGTTACAAATTCTCTTCCACCCTCTGTGTTCCTCAAATTATGATACCTTCTTAAAATGAGACATGATGTCAATGGAGTCCAGCCTCCCAAAAGTTGCCCAGAAAATTCCAAATATAAGTTGTGAGTCCCTCTGCAGAAGGATGCCCGCCTTGGGCTTGTCTGCGTGCTGCAGGTGCTGCCCCTAGGCCTGCCTTTAAGAATCCTACATGTAGCCCAAAGAGACTCAACCCTGTAACGTCACTCAGTCACCTAATGTCTTCATTCCTTCAGTACTCAAGCACAGCATTAGCATATCTGGTTTGCTTCTGTGTTCTGTCACAGAACTGATCTCCTCATGTTTCTCCCCACTGACACAATCTTTCTGTTCACTGTCCCTTTTGTCCCCCACTGTCAATTCTGATCTTTCACTTTTATTTACATTTTTGGTCCTTTTTTTCACAGCATTTCTCTACCAAAACCAAGACATTTGCCCTTTAGAGCGAGTCTCAATATTTTTTGTAATCAACAAACCAATCAATCTCATTGTTAATTAGAATATTAGGTTCTTTGAGTAGTGTTAGTTACTTCTGTTTAGGCTTATGCTTCACTCCATTCAGAGCCAGACACTATTTAGTTCTTTTAAAATTCTGGGTTATACTCTGCTTCATATGCTTGAAACCAATAGTCTGTTTTTCATGAATACTTCACATATATGAATACCATGCCTGCTATGGATTTCTCCTTCAATGAACTTCCAATAATGCCTAATTCCCCATATACTTACTT
The DNA here is from genome assembly GCF_036850765.1 of Saccopteryx bilineata. Taxonomy (NCBI): domain Eukaryota; kingdom Metazoa; phylum Chordata; class Mammalia; order Chiroptera; family Emballonuridae; genus Saccopteryx; species Saccopteryx bilineata. The sequence continues at coordinate 184,394,564 of NC_089495.1, forward strand.
ACCTTGCCTTTCACAGACACTACCATTGAGTGGGTTGATGCAGGTTGCAGCCTTCAAGCCCCGAGTACTGGGTTCTGACAACATTCCACAGAATCCAGCATCACTAGGCTCAGACGGCATCCACTGTAGCACACTATTTGCGAATGGGGACATATCTTCCCAGCACCAGTAGGACACATTGATCTTCCGAAGGCCAACCCATGGGGTTAAGGTTAGCTTGGGCTATAGGCAAACAGGTACAGCTATGAATATTAATCAATATCTTGACTAAAACAGGCTTCTAGATAAAAACAATGAATTTATATATACCCCAAAGATACAGGAAAACCTCCCTATCCCAATTCAGCCACTGCAGATTAGGAGAGACCATCAGATTTTTTATGTTACATATTATGCTTGGAACTTCAATACAACCATTTTACAAAGAACAAAAATATAGCTCACAGAATATATCAAAAATTTCACAGAGATTAATGGCAGAACAATAATCAAGGTCCAAAATTCCCATATCCTATGACAAATGCTATGAAAGATGGCCACCCCAAACTCGGTTTAAATGTCTGTTCATACATGAAATAATTTTGCTAATATTGAAGAGATACTGGTTATATGTCTAGCCTCAGAATCATAAACTAAGTCTGTTTAGGGCACTGGCCTGTTCAGATGATTGAGATCCCCACCTTCAGCGGGGGTGTACTGGCTGGTACTGAATTTTATAGGAAAAATGGGATGGTCAAACCCGGGGACAGTTTCTGTCTCCTGTTCTAGTGAAATTTTCTTCCTGTTGCATTAAAACATTCTTTTAAAATAAAAGTACAAAGTTTAGCCCAGAAATGAGAAAGATTTCTAATTTTGGCAGTTATAAAACAAAATGTACAATATATTTCCATTTTTCAGAGAAAAAAGTACACATGCCTATTAAAAGACCTAAAAAAAATATACACACCCAAAAGTAGTTATTTTTAGTTGTAATGAGTAATATTTATTTTATTTTTAATGTTACTATTTTTTAAATTTCCTTTGAAACATTTTTTTTTTTCCATTTTTCTGAAGCTGGAAACAGGGAGAGACAGTCAGACAGACTCCCGCATGCGCCCGACCGGGATCCACCCGGCACGCCCACCAGGGGCGACGCTCTGCCCACCAGAGGGCGATGCTCTGCCCATCCTGGGCGTCACCATGTTGCGACCAGAGCCACTCTAGCGCCTGGGGCAGAGGCCACAGAGCCATCCCCAGCACCCGGGCCATCTTTGCTCCAATGGAGCCTTGGCTGCGGGAGGGGAAGAGAGAGACAGAGAGGAAAGCGCGGCGGAGGGATGGAGAAGCAAATGGGCGCTTCTCCTGTGTGCCCTGGCCGGGAATCGAACCCAGGTCCTCCGCACGCTAGGCCGACGCTCTACCGCTGAGCCAACCGGCCAGGGCGAAACATGTTTTTTTTTAAGGAAAGAAAAATAAAATTAATGCTTTTTAAAAGTCCTTCTATAACTTCCCTTTGCTTTCATGATAAAACTCAAACCAGTTAGCATAGTAGACAAGACCTCTCAGGATCTGGCCTTGTGATTCCTCATAAGACCTAGCTACTACAATTCCCTTCCACCCATCCTGAAGCTAGCCACTCACCCTTAACTGTAGCTCACCCCTCAATCTCTGCATCTTGCATGTGTGGGTAGCAAAAGCATAGTGAGCCCTTCCCTATTCACCTTCCCAATTCACTCCTTCTTATTTTCAGGAGTTACCTCTTTCTGGTTATCAGTCAGCCTTTGCCCTAAAGACTAAGTTGGGTCTAAATTGGGTCCTCTTGCTTGTTTTTCCATACAAGCCTGAGATCCCAGTCTAGAATTACAGCTTAATTTACAGCCTAACACAAGGCAGTGAATTCCTGTTGTATAAAAATAGTCCCAATTAACCTTACTACCCAGAACCACCTATAGCTAGAAAACCTGAGGAAGAAGAGAAGAGAGAAGAGGGACCAGAAGATAGAAAATCTGTGGCCAGCTGGGACAGCTGAACCTTTCTAACCAACTATTCTTTCAGACACATGGAATTGGCAGTCGTTGATAATGAGCAAAACTATAAGCCATCCATATGCTGAGGGAGTGACTACAGGTAAGCTTAGCTGACAGTCAAGGCCAGAACACTAGAGAGACCCATACTTGTGGGTGAGGTAAAGAGGAGAAACAAATAAAATGAGCAGTCTCCAACGGGGATTTAAGTGATTAAGTGTGGTCATAGTGCTCCCTGAGGTAACGGCATTTACAATGTACTACCAATATTTGAGTGTCCACACCATACCAAAGTTGCACTAAAAAAAGAAAAAGACTAATTGGAGAAAAAGTAAAATATGGGACACCTTGTACCAGTCATGGAACAACCCTCTAGATAAGGGGTCTCAAACTTGCGGCCCGCCGAACAATTTTGTGCGGCCCGCAGACTAATCCACGAAGTTCAAAATATTTTGGATAAAATTAAGTAAGCCTAGGGGCCTACTTGTATTTTTCATTTCTCTAGCATCCTAGCTAGATATTAGCTTAGTTAACAGCAGTTGTGATGCGAACTACAGTTTCTGGTCGTTTTGTGACACTGAGTAAACTGCATGTACGATTGTGCTTGTTGTACTGATTTTTTTTTGTTTTCAACTGCAGTGAGAAAAGTGTTGTGTAACAGTTGCCTTTTGTAGACCTAGTGCGGCCCACCGAACGGCTGTGATCTTGCTCTGCGGCCCACACGCTGAGTTGAGTTTGAGACCCCTGCTCTAGATGGTATACAGGGACCACATAGCCAGGCCCAGACTGTACTCCAAGCCCGCACCTGAAGAAGGCTGCACTAGAGGAAGTGCTGCCTATTGCTTCTCCCTCCTTGAAGACAAGCACATTCCCTGGAACTGCTCTGTACCAACGCCAGTATTGTTAAGAGCTGTCTTCTGAATATCTACTTAATTGAGGACAGAACCACAGGCTAGGACTTCGGACTCAAAAAGACCACATGTGATTGTAGAATGTCAACTACAAGCCACCTCAGAGCACCGGGCAGATGGGAAGAAAACTTGGGGCCTTTCTGTGCTTAGGAAACTCTTGATAAGAAGGTACCCTCTCCTTTTGGGCTGCCCAGGCCTAAGAAAAACCCAAACAAATGATATTTCATTCCCCTCCCTGCACAGTAGAACCTACGAATAAAACAGGAAATTTACCTACTGCTGTCCCAAGGATATGGTACACATATTACTATTCAATACACATGCAATTATTCAAATATAACTTAATAGATATGACTAATAAAAATAAAGTGTTAAAAAATTTAAGCTAACAAAAAGGTATTAAAGGAAGAGATCCTGATAGTGCAATCCCACAGTCTGTGACACAGCACTCCTCCCTCCAAGTACATCACAGGTAAGCTGTACTCACGCCCGCAGCAGACAGCAGATCCTAAAAATTTCACTTCTGAGGATTTTAACTCACCGTGCTCTGTGATGAATGCAGTATTCGCAACTGGTTAAAGACAAAGTCTACCTTCTTCTGGGTTGTAAGAGAAGCCAAAAAGGCATTGTGGTTCCTACAGGACAATTTAGCGTTGTCATAAGTCTCCTTGGCAGTGTTAATTTTCAAACACATGTTTAAAACCAAATGCCAGCCAACACCACAGATATTTTCTTTTGTGAAGGAAGAAAAGAAAAAAAAATAACAGTTTTAGAAATCACACAAAGTTACATATTACCAATTTGAATTACTGAAAACCTAAATAGTTTTTGTGATTTGAGTTCCAGATACTTCATTAGGATGTAGTGAGAGTAACAGCTTACTAAGGACCAAATACAGAATATGAGCATTCAAAAACCACTAAATAAGTCATATTTCCTGGATCTCAACAAACATATTCTTTTTTTTTTTTTGTATTTTTTTTTTTTTTTTGCATTTTTTTTTTTGGAAGCTGGAAACGGGGAGGCAGTCAGACAGAGTCCCGCATGCGCCCGACCGGGATCCACCCGGCACGCCCACCAGGGGGCGATGCTGTGCCCATCTGGGGCGTTGCTCTGCGGCGACCACAGCCATTCTAGCGCCTGAGGTAGAGGTCACAGAGCCATCCTCAGCGCCCGGACCATCTTTGCTCCAATAGAGCCTCGGTTGCGGGAGGGGAAGAGAGAGACAGAGAGGAAGAAGAGGGAGAGCGGTGGAGAAGCAGGTAGGCGCTTCTCCTGTGTGCCCTGGCCAGGAATCGAACCCGGGACTCCTGCATGCCAGGCCGACACTCTACCACTGAGCCAACCGGCCAGGGCAACAAACATATTCTGAAGTCAACCTTCTTGTGTCTCAGAAGAAAACACTTGTTTGATGCCAGGGTTGGATTTTATAAATCTCCTTTTGAAAAACAACTGGAGGCCTTGGCTAGTTGGCTCAGTGGTAGAGCACTGCCCTGGAGTGCGAATATCCTGGGTTTGATTTCTAGTCAGGGCACATAGGAGAAGCATCCATCTGCTTCTCAGCCCCACCCCCTCTCACTTCTCTCTCTCTCTTCTCCTCCTCTCCTGCAGCCATGGCTCAACTGGAGCAAGCTGGCCCTGGGCACTGAGATTTGCTCTATGGCCTCCACCTCAGGTGCTAAGAGCTCAGCTGCTGAGCAACAGAGCATCGGCCCCTAGTGGGCTTGCCAGGTGGATCCCAGTCAGGTCTTATGTGGAGTCTGTCTCTTTGCCTCCCATCCTCTCACTGAATTTAAAAAAAAAGAAAGAAAGAAAAGAAAAACAAAAAATAATTAGAAGCAAACTAAAATGAACATGCATATTGGAAGGATGGGGTTAAAAACTGCAAGAATAGAAATAAGTTGGTGAATGAACAAGCCTACAGTCTTTAAAAACTACAGTTTTCACATCAGATGGAAGGTAAAAATAAAGTACACAGATCATCCCAAAAGTGAAGTGAAAAGAAAAAAATAAAAAGCCTTTTGAGGTTTTTTTGGAAAAATAAAAAGCCAAAGTGATACAGGTGTAGCACACAAGACAAGCCTGTAATCTGCTCCTGTGGCTGCCCTGAAACCACCCAAGGAACTGCAGAGCTGTGAACACTTCCTGGAAGACAGGGAGCAAAGCAGCTCCACCAGAAACAAAGTACCCTGGAGACACCATCAACAATGCTCATTAACAGTCAGTGAGATAAGGAAAGGTCAGGCATCACTTAAGAGCAGATAAACACTTACTCATCAAAGTCTGGCATCAGTGTCACACTTGTTCAAACATAGACTCTGGGCCCCATCTAGATTTGTACCAGAATCTGACTTCTAGCAAGAGCCCCAGGTCCTGTGCTAGGCATGAAAGTTTAAGATAAAATACAGGAAGCCCACTCATGCAAGCTGAACCAAGTACTTCCAAAGGACATTTAGATTGCCCTGCACATGCCTCAGATGGTGTGCAGAACCACAGAAGTCCCCTTTCCTGGATATCTTTTTTTTTTTTTTTTTTTTTAATTTATTGATTTTAGTAAGAGAAGAAGGGGAAAGAGAGAGAGAGAGAGATAGGAACATCAATCTGTTCTTGTATGTGCCCTGACTGGGATCGAACCGGCAACCTCTATGCTTCGGACGATGCTCCAACCAACTAAGCTATCTGGCCAGAGCCCTTCCTGGATATCTTGGTTGAACAAATATATCATACAGTTTCAGTCATGGCTGGCTGGCTACAGGCACCCTAACTCTTCAGCCCTAGCATCAAAAATACCATAAATCAAGGTATTAAGGGCTGAAGATCACCCCAGGAGGTGCTGTGGACACAGACATCTCCTCTCCTTGTCAGAGGTGCTGACAATCTAAGCCCAGTGGTCAATAAGAAGTACTCTTCATTAGGTGCCCAGCAGACTGGCTGCTGAGACTACTGCACTCTCCTCCCAGGGTTCCACAGTAGAGCAGGATGGGGACGATGGAGTGGGCTTGATGATATAGAGCCAAGCCGTCATCTGATTTTCCAGAGAAGCAGATGATGTTTCATTTCATTTCAAAGGACAGTAGAAGCAGACTTAAGAACTGTATTTTTATTTTAAAAAATAACAACCAGAATAGTGGTATGGAGGATGGATGAAATGAGCTTGTCCCCCCACTGCTGTTTTTGATCAAGGGTGCACAGTATTGGAGGCATAAGTGTGTCTTTGGACCCACACAATCAAGATGACCCCGTAAGGCCTACCGGGCAAGGCGATGCACTCCTGATTCCGGGGTTCCCACTGGCAGTTCTGGTCCAGGGTACAGCTCCTGCAGCTGGTCTTCTTGTTACAGTAGAACATGGGGTTGTCCTTGGGGCACTGATCATATGTGGAAATGATCTAAAACACAGTGGACAAAAGTTTTTCTCTTATTTCCACAGAGAGACCTCATGGTGAGGACAAACAGGATACTAAAAATTGAATCAAAAAAGCAAACATCAAATAGATAAATAAACAAATAAGATGAATGTGAAACTGCACTGCAATGGAAACACTTTAGTGAAAGGTTTTGCTTAGGACATGCTTTGATTTGGCAAGAAAGCAGTGCTCTCTAAAATACCATGCCTCACTTACCCATCTATAAAATAGAGATGTTCAAATGCCTCCCAAACAGGCTAAAAGTTTTATATTTTATGAACTGCTTTATAGACTGATAAAGAATGTATGATAAATTCTCAAAAACGTAAAAGAGTAAAAAAAAAAATCTTATAACCTAAATAAAAAAATGATAAATGGTGAACATTAATTATGCTGAGCCAAGCTTTAATATAAGGAGATTTTACAAAGTCTATTATTTCCACAATTCAGTGTGGCTGCTACACACCTGACTTTCAGTCTCAAGTCTTAACTTGCTTCCTAAACCGTGCGCAGGCAGAGTGCACCAAGCCTCACACAGGCTCTACTGCTTAGCCACAACCATGGCCATGGGGAGTACTCAAAACATCAGTCATTCCTTCTTCTAAAAAAACCACATGTCAGTCTTGTGACAAGGACCTTTGGAATTAGAATGTTTAGAGCACCCCTTGCTAAAAGAAAACCTGAGCAATAATAGAATTCAAATCTACATTGAAGGTTTTAAAAATAACTCTGGGCCAGTATTTATACCATATACACTGTAATCTACACACAACTCCACTCCAATTTTTCCATTCTCTGAAATCCTTGAAAAACAGCCCCTAACCTGGTTGTCTGTGCAGCTGTGGTTCCTAGGGACACAATAGTCATTGCACCAGAAGCAGTCATTGGTGTTGGCCGTGCAGCTGTAACAATCCGTGTGTTGGTCACATCTGTCGTGGTCAAGAGCTATGAAGAGAAGAAAAA